>NW_024609884.1:55252254-55409210 GCF_016920785.2 Ixodes scapularis
AGTGGTGACGAGTTGTTGATGCTGCCAATAATTTCTGTGATGTGAACACTCGAGTCAACCAAAAGGATTACTTGAACCTGCCAAATGGCTGTAGTGCCTTTATGCAATTGTTATGGGCACTCGGGCACTCGGGCACTCAAGAGGGCCATGAAAGTCCGGCAACAATATACACATATGTGTCCACTTCAGGGGAGGTTGTACCGCTCTTAGCGTTTCTGTGCTCTCGATTCAAAAGAAGGATATTTCATAGCGTGTAATGAGAGTGGTTTTTCAGCAGCACGACGGTGTAATGTAATGCAAAGTGTAATGCCTCTATGACAGTGTAATGCAAAAGTCAAGAATGCCACGAAAGTCTGGCAACCTAATTTATTCCCACTCAGAATCTTGCGTTGTTGATTTAGTGATGGTGTTAAGGCTTTATTCCACTTGGGATCCTAAAAGAAAAGATTACTAGAACCCATGTAAATGTTGTTGGTACCCATTTTTTCTACAAAGTACATGAGTTTGCTTGCTTCCAATCGATAGAGGGCGCGCAGTTTGTGTGCAATGAGAAGCGACAGTGATACCAAGCACCAGATGGCACTTACAATATCATCTGAAAACGTTCCAACTTTTAGTTGCCGCTGTTGTTGGTTGTAGGGGCTCCCTATTCCATATTACTAAATTTAGCATTCAAAAATGCCTCCATCGTAATTCGATTTGGGCTAATATTTTATGTCGTTGCGCGCAAATCACAATCCCGGCTAGAAATCGACGAATCTGTAAATAAACGGCTACCAATCGGGAGACCCGACCTCGCGCATCCCCGCTCCGCACCGCTCCGCGAGTGCGGCAACCGGACGGCCATCTTACATGCAGAAACATTTCGTTTTGCTAGCGTTGCAGAGTCCGGCCGCAGCGTGTTAAAGACACGTTTTCTACTCGTTCGTCGTCATTCTACGAAGAAGTTGTTTAAAACACTGTGTAAGCCGTGAAGCTCGCCGTTGAGAAGATGTGGAAATGTGTACGAAAGCGTAGTGCCGCAGGGAAAAGGGCGGAGCTCGTGGAAAGCAAGTTTCGCCGGTCTCGCGGCGTGTTCAAACTTTCTTGGGACGCCGAAGTGATGTGTGTCTGTGCCTTCGCACGCATAGATACCGATGAAGAATCGACGCCGTGTGGATGAATTTTGCGAGTGCAATGTGCACCGGCCTCTGCAACGTTAGCTAAACGAAATTTTTCTGCGTGCAAGATGGCCGTCTGGTGGCCCCACTAGCGCTGCAGCGAACAAGCGGGAATGCACGATCCAGCAATTGTAAAGATCTGTGGTTTGATCGTATTCGCTCGCAGAGCGCGAGCCCCGTGAATACGGTCAAACACTTTATATTGGGATGGGCTCAATTTTGGTTTTTATCGAGGAGATCGGTGACGGAGTGTGTTATTGCACCCCAGCTCCGGCCACGTAGAGCGAAAGCTCCCCGTGCAGAACTCGGGGACCCCCCTTGTCTCCATCAGGGGCTCTAAGCTGGACACTCGGCGAGCAAGTCGCCGAGATAATTCTGGCCGCCCCGATTAGCCAGCGCCAAGATCACGGCGGTCAGAAATGTCGCCGACATTCTCGCCGAGTGTGGAGCTTTTTACCGGCGTGCGGTCGTGTATTGCTACTGCGTGATGCACCTCAAAGACCCCAGGCTATCCGTGGTACTGCACTGGCTAAATTTTTCATCTACAGCGGAGACCCCAGGGCCGACTTGCTAGAAACAGCGTCTCAGCTGAGGCTGGGTGAAAGACAGCGCTGCCAAAGCCAGCGCACGAGCTGAGCGGAACTCAGACCGCGTCTCAGGACGCTCGCGCGCCCCAGCCTTTGCAGTGCTTTCACCCAGTCTCGGCTCGGACACTGTTCTAGCAAGCCGGCCCAGACGCGTATTGGAGCTAACTTCCCTGTCTCAACATGCACAGAACAATTTGTTTTTATTTACTTGCCGTTTTCTTGTCGTTAAGTGTCCAAGAAGCACTTAACTTGAAGAAGCAAATTTTAAGGTATCTACTGCAACGTATCTCCTACAACGTATATAGCGTAATGCTGGCGTCAGCAGTGTCCGGGAGAGTTCTCTAGTCGCTGACAGGATTCGAACGGCAGGTTTCTTCGGCTGTCCGTCACGAGTGAGCCGAGCGCTGCCGACGATCCGATGAAGCGAGTCAAGCGGCGCCGAAAGTTCATCGTGACGCCGCTCGCCGTCTTGAGAGCACGCAGACGACGAGCGGTGTCTGGGGAACCTTGAGCTTCAGGCCGACCGAAGCCATGAAGGGATGCCCTTCCTGCCAGTGCCTGTTCGGGTAGAAACTGAGGGAGGGGACGCCTGAGCTCGGATAAAAATGTAGGCGATGCACCCTCGATCCCACTGTTTCATCCGCTTAGGTTTACATTAACACAGAGTGGCGTCACTAGGGTCAGCGGCACCCGGGGCGGTAACCCCCCCCCCCCCCCCCTTTTGTGTCGTGTCCGTGTGCCCCCCCCCCCCCCCCCCCCTTTTTGTGTCGTGTCCGTGTCTGGACTGTTGTGGCCCGCCTCGACACTTCAAACTTATTATGGACATATCAGTTGTATTGGTTTCCGTGAACTGTTTAATCAAACGCTGACGTCTCTTAACTATTAAACCATGGTTAGCTCTAGAACTCGATCACATGGTCCCCTCCATGTGAATTTCCGTAAGCGCATGAAAACGCCAGGACTGAGAACCGTTTATGAAATTTTAATGAGTCCCTTCGATAATTAATCTCCCCATCCCCAATAAAGCAAGGGGCAAAAAAAAAAAAAGCTTAATGTTCAGCAAACGAGAAATTTATGTATGTAGTTGGGGTTTCAAACTTGTTTCTGTTTCTCCCAGTTTCTCCCAACCACTAGGGAGCGCTTAGCTTGTATCGCGTCAGGGAGTGCCTGGAGTTCAGTGTCCAACTGCTTGATTGGGGGCACGTGGATTATGGGCCGCGTTTGCAATACAAGATGCAAGAGTGAACCGGACGCTTCAATCGTTCTACAGCCTTTGTGGAGCCTCGCCACCGGCTCTCCTCCTTCCCACGCGACTGCTCAGTCGTGCACTAATATGTAATTAATCTGTGCAGTAGGTGCTCGCCATTAAATTGCAAGCGCTCTCTGTGGTTTGAGTTGATTCCTCTCTTCAATCTGGGCTCTCTAGGCGGCGTCGAATCCGTCGAATCCGCGTGGTGGACTGTAAACTGTGTCCATGAATCCGTCATCTTATTGGTGAATCCTGAAGTATTTTCTGGAAAATTCAATGGCGGTAAAATTATTTCTTAACATAAATTCAGTCCGCCTACGCAATACCAAAAACGTATATCGATTAAACCGTTTTATTGTGAGCAGCTAATTAACCCTTTATCTTCTTTGTTTTCGTTTTCTAGACCATACATTCATTTGGATAGCGTGTTTGAAGTCTCAGAAATATTAATATCATAGTTGTTGTTCTTTTAACAAAGAAATCATTCGTTCCTGGGGGCGCTGCTTGCTCAAAGCCATTGTAGAGGGCCTAGATTTAGGTAACTGAGCAACTCAAACCGTCTAAGCGTTTGCAGTTAAATGGTGAACACCTCCTGCGCACACTAGTGGCTCATGGGCATGCGTGCACTGCCATGTGGCGAAACAACTAGTGGGCGGAGAGGCCAAGTAAAGTATGAAGATGTTTGACGCATTTTGCCACCGCTGCTTGCGCAGCAAACGCGGCCCATAACCACGTGACCCAGATCGAGAAGTTGGGAGCTCTCTCAAATCTAGGCACACTATGCGGAAAGAGCCGTTCTAATTATGGTCAGCAGGAAAAGCTAACCTGGAGATTTTATGGTCCACGCTCGAGTGCACTAATACTCTCTATCAGGTATGAAAAAGAAAAAGAGTGTGCTTGTGTTAAACAAATGTTAGCGATTCAACGGACGTGCCATCATCTTCAAATAAATGAGTGGACCGTTCTCCAGCGTCTCTTCTGGACGAAGAGGACCCCGTGACGCCAGTTAAAAGGTATGTTTTTCTTTTTTATACACCCGAAGGTGCACGAAACGACTAAAAAAAAGCATCCGTAAAGGTGCCCAAGTCGCGAGCCCCTGGCTTTGACCGGCGCTCTGGTAGAGCAAAATGTTCACGCACCAGTAGATTCCTTACCGCCGTACCTTACTTTAAATAAATGTATGCCAAAAAAAGAAAAGAAGAATTCCACTTTGGGAACAGGTAGTAGCAGAAAATGAATGATCATCTTCCTGTGGAGATAGAGAATATACTCGAGGACAACTTTCTGTAGATATACAGTAAAACGTTCGGGAGCGCGTGCTTGAGCACCGATCAATTTGGCACGCGTACTCCTCTCGGGGAAACGTTTGGTCGAGAACGGAGCCACTTCTATGCGAGCGGCTTGATAATGTAAACCGATCATACCAGGTGGCCGGGTGCTGAATGAAATGCAATGTAAACGAGCTGAAGTTTAAACAAAATTTGTTTATTGCCTTCTCGTATGCGGCGAAGCTTCCGACCGGAGTTAAGAAGCTGTCGGATAGTGTTCTGTGCTCGTTGAAGTGGACACTTCGATATATGCCTTCCTGTTTACTCCCCAAATTACTTCCAATATCGGCTTTCCTTGATGGAGTCGAGATGTGCTGCCAAAGCGCCCTTAAAAGCTACGACCTCGGGTCCAACCCGTGTGCTCTTTACAGGTGTTCTTTACGGAAGAAAAGTGCACGACGCGAGGGCGTGACTCCGCAAAGTGGTTAGCATGTGCACCCGCTCATTGGAAAGCAGTTTCGAAACTCCTCTTCGTGTCTGGTTAAAAAGAGCATAACAATCTCAGCAGTGGAGGAGAGTCCTGTCTCCTCCTTTCCGGCGTTCGCCCTGCTAAAGTGGAAAGAGTGGAGGGCTTCGCGGGGAGGATCTTGTCCTGTGTGCTTAACCTGAAACAGGGTACAGCTAGGAAAGGCGCCGTTTGTACACTCCAGCGAACTATGGGGGGCGCGCTGGTCAGGTAAAATGGCGGACGAAAGGAGGTCGTTTACGTCTTTCAGCACGCGACCGCCATACATTTCTTGCACTCCAGCGTAAAATCTATGTTAAATAGGAAATCTAAGATTTTTCGACGGTGAAATTCTTGTCGGTGCGTAATGACATGGCGGAAGCATAAAAATAATTACTGGGAATGATGTTTGTTTCTATGCTTCCTACGAGAACCAAGTAGCGATAGCGGACGACAGAGTCTAACCGACATCCGCTCCTGAGCTTCTTGGCGTTGCCGCTAGGCGGCGTCGATTTCGCTGTACGTTACCAAAACACCCAGTTGGGAAACTCGCCGTCGAAACCTGGGCCGCTGGCGTCCACCGAGACCGAGCCAAATACGACAACAGCGCCACGCTTTATCATTTGTCTGTACTGTGGTCACCTTGAGCTTTTAAATGCATGTTTTTGTGTATAATCAAACGGAAAAGACTTTTTGTATGAAATTTATTGGAGTTAAGTACAAAATAAAGGGCGCGTGATGTTTTTTTTTTTTTTTTTTTTAATCTTTAGTTTGCCAGGTTTTGCGGAACAATTAACATTGTTTTTATACGACCATGCCTCAGCGGTGCTTTCAGGTAGCGCGTCCCGACCTAGGTGCATTTTAACTTCGATAGTAATTCGCGGCGCGTCTACTGGGAGACGGGGGTGGTACCCCTATAACCTCTTCCGCTGTCTGTTTCGGCGCCAAAATGGCCGCTTAAAGCCAAAATAGAAGTAACGTGCAGTTCCTCGATTGACTTCTGCAGGAGAAATGGCGGCGTTGCGTTCGCCATTAGCTCGGTTCTGGAGGACAGATCGGGACCACTTTTTCAGAGCAGTCTCTATGGCAGTTTCCCAACTGAGTGCACTTTTAAAAAAAACAAGAAAGGGGGTATCTACACCCTTTTGTCCCATATAATACAACCCACAACTTCATTTCGACGTACAGCGCCCTTTAGTCGAACAGACGGCCCCGAAATTTACGAGGGGCTTGAAAACGGTGCGATATAACTTATTAAATTGCTAAAGTACGTATCAAAGACCCAAGAAAGAAAACGCGGGAGTTTTTTCAGTAGGGCCAAGGAAACTCCGATAATCTTTTTTGTAGTCAGTAAAACGTATATTAGCTATTTTAATAAGTTGTACCACACGGCTATCAAGCCCCTCGTAAAATTTGGGGCCGTCTGTTCGACTGTAGGGCGCTGTATGTCGAATTGAAGTTTTGGGGTGTATTATATGGGACAAAGGATGTAATAATGCACCCTTTTTTCTGAGAGTGTGGTTCTAGTAACGGTTGGTTGCAACCATAGAGTTATAATGTACGCTAGACGTTCAAGTGGCGCTAGTGTGCTGACGCAACTTGAAGCAGACAGCAACCAGTCGGAAATTGACTTCCGGTAATGCATTTCTATGGGAAAAAGAGAGTGCATTTTTTCTCTGCGCTCGATCATAAGAGCAAATATCCCGAATAATTCGTACGTACTAGGTAGCTTGGAACATTTCTCAGTCAGGCCAACAAAATAATTGGTCAGTTACGGCGTTTTTCTATCAAACTCATCGCATTGAAAACTGCTTCGTGCGTGTTTTTAGTGCACTGTCGGACACTGTTAGCGCGAACACGACGTCGGCTCTTTCCAGCATGAGGGATATACGTGCCAGACGAACGAAGGACATGTGGAAATTAAGGGAGACGGCAAGAGCTACGCAGTAACTCTGGACCCGTGCATGTACGATCAAAGTAAATTGAAGGCCACGTAATATTTTCCGATTTTAAATAAGTCAGTACTGCTTTATCATTTTTGCTCTGAGCAAAGATGTTTGTTCTACGTTCAAAATATCACCCGCACGCTCGAAATCTTTGAGAACAAGTGCCCGATAAAAGCTGCCCGGCAGAGGAAACGACACAAGAGACAACTTTCATAGCCCGCGGACTTTATTCTCTACGTTTTAAATGTTTTTATCCGCTCATGCACGCATATTATCAATATATAACCGTCCCCGGAGTGCTGGCGACCTTTGAACATCATCTATCATCCTTTCGATTCTAATTTTACTTCGAATCGTTGCTTGGTTTTACGCACCTGCTGCGGAACACGTTTGGGACTGAAATGTAGCGAAGTTAAAAATCGTGATCACTAATGAAAAAAAAAAAAATGCGCTAAATAAAGCAATTACACTTTTGCAAGTGTTTATCAAGGTACATACTATTCGGAACGACCGAAGTAACCAAAGTGCTCCGTGGTATTTTCCGGCGAAGAGACAAAATGCACGCGCGTTTTCTTATAAGAATGCACAGGAGCACCGCAAAAGTAGACTGGTTGCTGTCTGCTTCAATTTGCATCAAGGAAGTCGCATAGACACTAGCGCCAGTTGAACCTCTAGCGTACATTATAATAACTTAAGTTGCGACTCAAGACGGTAGGGCGACCGAAAGGAAGGCCGGGAGGAGGAAGCAGGCAAAATGCCGGAGAGAGGAGGAGACAAGTATATGGTCTTCTGAGAAAGGATGCCTGGCTCTTGCACAAAAGTACGCACTTAATGTCC
Organism: Ixodes scapularis; assembly: GCF_016920785.2. Lineage (NCBI taxonomy): Eukaryota > Metazoa > Arthropoda > Arachnida > Ixodida > Ixodidae > Ixodes > Ixodes scapularis. The sequence goes on from NW_024609884.1 coordinate 55,259,807, forward strand.
GCGAAATTGTGTATTAAGCATGTACGAAACAGTAGAGTGACATTGGTGTTACAGACTCGCTAGGCTCTAATGCTTATGAAGCATAGTTCACACAAGCATAAGTTACCATCATGTCTCGGATAACAGTAATAAAACGCTATCACCTTTCTTGGCAATGCAGTGGAGAGGAGGAGCGCCCGCGCACAGCTACATTTAGCGCTCAAAATGGGAGAGGGTACGCGTGCCTCTACCCTCTACTGCATTTAGGGTGACCACCTTTCTGCAAGCGAAATGCGGGGCAGTGGGAGCGGGATGGGGGGGGGGGGGGGGGGGGGGGGGGTAGAGGAAATTTACTAACACGCACACCACGAACCGATGCTCTGTTAACAGATTTAGTACCCTGCGCTCTTTATACACCTTCTAATTGTTTTGGGGGCTCAGCAATTCAGCTCAAATATTTTCACTCCCAGTGACATACTTTTTATGCCAAATGTGTTAATAAATGCGTCGAAATCGAAAGCATAAAAATCAACTGAAGCAGAACTCAATGCATCAAATGGAAATAAGAAACCGTAAATCTTCTGGTTATTGTTTGCTGTCAACGCTTACTTTTATCCCAACATTGTGCTACGCTCTAAAAAAAGCCCGTGCGTATACTTTACCGCGCAGCACTCGGAGAGCCAATCGCCGCGAGCTACGGGGGCAGCTCGGCGAATGACGACGCCGAAACATGTTTAGACCAAAAAACGCAGTATGAGTTTTGACAATGCAAAACGTCACGCTTGCATTGCATAATGTCACAACTCAGACTGCGTTTTTTTGGTCTAAACATGTTTCGACATCGTCATTCGCTGAGCTGCCTTCGTAACTCGCGGTGATTGGCCCGGCGAGTGTTGTGCGTGAAAGTAGACGCACGCACGGGCTTTTTTTTTTTTTTTTTGGTGTATACAAATTTTTAACAGTATGTTCTTTTTCGACTCTTCTTAGTTAAAGGCTGTTTCCCTTGTGTAGCTGTCTTCACGAAAAAAAAGATCTTCGGCAAACCTTTCGCTGTGACACAGCGATATGAAAATAATTAAAGTATCTTATAATTAAAATTTTGGGCGAGCAATTTTTTTTTACAATATTTTGCCACGAAGGGGAGAGGCGCAACGGAGCAAGTGCGTCGGTTCTACTGCAAGAACGACGGTCGCTTCCCGCAATGCTTGGATCGAAAATGGCGTACCCATGCGATTCACACGATTACCAGCGACTTCCGCGCTTCCCCGTGCCCCGTTGTTCGGCAGCACCATGAGTTGCACATTGAATTTTACGACAGTATGAAATGCGGGACATTTTGAAGATTTGAAAATTTCTTGCGGGACGCGGGACACGACCCCTCAATGCGGGACAGTCCCGCGAGTCGCGGGACAGTCCCGCGGGTCGCGGGACGGGTGGTCACCCTAACTGCATTGCCAAGAAAAGTTGTCGCAAGCAATAAATAGTTTGCACGTGGCGTCGTGTCCGTACCGTATCGAAGGTAGGGCGTGGGGTCACTTCTGGGGACGTCGGGCTGATATGGTGGTAGATTCGGCATGCGTTTGGTGGCAGGGGTGACTCGTACGTGCTTGGCGCGGGTGTGTAGCTGTTTTTGCCTTGCGACGGTCCCAGCAGGTGTTGGAAGCTCTCAAAGAACTATTGCGTGGGAATAGGCGGCTACTGAAGCAGTGAGTACGGCAAAAGTTTGCCTGCATCTTTAGTATGAGCTGCTTTATTTGCCTCTAAGAAGGTGTGGTCTGACAAACACGCGCATTATTTGTCCGGAGGTTTGCCAACACGACGTTTGAGAGGACCACGAAACACGGTTCTCTATGCTCCAAACACCTTATATTGAGCAAATCGGATGACGTCACATGCTAGTTCTCATGGGTGATCGTATGCGCGTAAGAGCTACTTGATCTAGAACGTAACTGGTGGGTTATGTAGTGCTTCACTTAGCTAATAAAAAAATAGGTGAGCCGTATTTAGATGTTACACCAGGCAGTAAACAAATACTTTTTCAGCGCCACCTTTGTGGCCTTGTCGGTAGTCTGAAATTCCATAAATGTACTTGGGAGTGAACTGTTAAGTCCGCTTGAGAGATTCCAGAATACTACAAGTGTGCGAGCTCTTGAAATACGCTGTCAGCACAATATCACTACTCAAAACATTCAAATATCAGTAGAGCTGGGTGCCTAATTCCTCTACTCTGCTTGAGGGATTCCGAAAGCATGTACTACAAGTATCCGAGCTCTTGAAATGCGCTGTCAGCACAATGTGACTACACAAGACATTCAAGTATCAGTAGAACTAGGTGCATAATTCCTCTTAACTTTTTCCTTACCGCGCCCTTAGGCCATCCATCACCGGTGGTCGATGGTTTCTGAGCGCCGTCAAGAAATTAAAGCTAGTGCGGAGAATTCCGTTCCACAATCTCGTGGATAGCCGAAGAACTGTAGTTTCAATTTCAACGTAGGTTTGAGCTTTATCATAAGCTGGTGGGCTGTCAAAAATAGTCTTGGAAACGGTCGTTCCATAGTTCAAGTGTATTTGCGGCATATTTTGTAGACCTCAAAAGCTCGGGGGAAACCTCCGACGAACTAAAAATGGACGATGTCAGGGTAGAGTTCAGAAGTAATAGCCGTGGGTGTGGGGCACGTTTTGCATATTATGAATTTCGTCTATGCGTTTAATTTGGATAGCTGTAGAAAGTTCGGCGTTTATACTCTTTCCGCACATACGTTGTATTGTCAAACAATAAAAATTTTAAATCTTTTCCCACATACCAGCCGCAGTTTCCTTTGAAAGAACAAGTAATTGACTTCATTTTGATGTGTCATGTTGCTCCATGCCCAAATTAGGAAAATAAAAGCGTTTGCATGAATCCTTTGAAAACAAGGTTGTCAGAAATTTGTGAACGAAGTTTGCATACTTTCGTTGTGATCTCGCAAAAAGTCGCAATTTAAAATGGCTACTATTCTTATTGATAGCTTATATTTTTTGTTCTTTCTTCATTGTAGTAGTGGAAGCCCTGGAAAAGTCGGGGTATGTGTAACAGTAAATCTGGTAGACACCCCATGGACCATGTGGCTCGTTTCGCATGTGCTTGGTTTTTGTTTTGGGTAGGGTTCTGTGTTTTCGGATAAATCCTGTTAACTCCGAAAAGCACTTGCCGGTGAAATTTTCGTCAATTCCTGTATATCTAAATTTCATAGTGCAAACTAAAGAAAAAAGAAGGTAAAGGGGCTGTGCTACAAAATTGGGTAGGAACGTTTTTCACTTTACAACATCCTACTGGCACAAGTGGGCCCCAGGAATCCTCGAACGCAACGCCACTGAACAAGAAGCGTCTTCGTCGCGGTGGAATTTCAAGGATTGAAGCGGACCTTTTCTCGCACTCTCTCGTACACAAAACTTGATGACGGAGCTGTGGGGACAATGCCGAAATGCGATCCCCAGGCGTGCGTCATCAAGTTCTGCGATTCCCGCTGTGACGATATTTAAATACTTCTCATACAGTGTGCACGAGGACTGCATAGGCATTCGATTTGGGCTCGTGACAATCAATGTCTCGACATGCATTCTGGTGGTGGCTCGCGCCCAATCGCTGGGAGGACGGGAACAGTCGAACCAATGCTTGAAACTCTGCACGCGCCCTGTGCTCTGCCGACCCTAGCGCGTGGCTACGTTAAAAATATTGGCGGCATATAATCTGCTCCGGATCACGTGGTCGCTTTTTCTGGTTGCGAGTTGAGGGGGTAAACGGTGTTCGTTTCTCTCGGATTTTTTCCTGCGACTGCCATTGCGTAGAAATAAAAAGCAACCTGTGTTTCTTAGGTAATAAATGTCAAGGATTATTTCTAAGCTGTATTTATTGAAAGTAGAGAATTTGTTGCAACGCCCCTTTAAGAAAACAGGGTTAGTGGTCCCGAGGAGGGTCCGCTTCAGTTTGCCGTTCAGGATGCGTCAGTGCATTTCTGGGTCTCGACAGAAGCCACTGCACTGGTTTCCAGTTTGGACCATACTATGTTATGCTTCTTGGAGCAGGAGGGATCGTGTTTTTATTACGGGGGAAAATATGAACCCATAAATTTCATAGGATGGGGAGCAGTGTAGTACTAGTTGTGCTAGGGTGCCTTCATGTGCGCTTTGCTTAGTGTGGTGGCATCTTGCCATTTTATCCCACGTTTATTTTTATTTTTTGTTCAGAAGCGCGTGAAAGAGCGTGTCCCTGCACGCGTTTGTGGCGCTGACTGCTTGGCGACATTTTTCTTTCGTCGATTTCTTTGTATTTTCCCCGTGAACGCGTGCTGTCGGCATCGGGTATTACAATGGGTGGCAGCACCCTAAACAGAAGGACATTGAGGCACCCTCAGTTAAGCTTCTATGCTTCCCAGCGACGACGTCCAGGTGTTCAGTGGTTTTAAAGTATTCGAGCCACTCTTGTTGCAAGTATTGTCTTGGAACAGTTTCTGTTTCAAATGACAACAGCACCAATGCCAAATCCAGTTAAAGAAATGTCTTATACAGGTGAGTTTCGGGTGTGCTTGTGTTTGGTTAATTTTTATTATACATTTTGGAAACACGGCAGAATTATATTCCTATGTTACGAAGCGGAGAGTGATTGATGGTCGAGTGAAAGTTCCTCAAGATGCCGACGTTAGGTACGCGAAAGTTCTTATGCCACAATAGAATTAATGTATGCTGTGTGAAAGCTTCCCCTGTAAAAAGCTCCACTGTTGACAAGATTTCTATTTGTCAATCGAAGGCTGCATTGACACTGCAACACGTCAGCGCGACCTCGATGCCAATGCTCGCTCACTTTTTTTTTTTTTCCCCTGGTTAAACAGCGTCGGGACACGAGGAAGTCGCCCGGTTATAACTTCCTCTTCAGACTACATCGACAACACGCTCGCCGTGTAGATTTGGGCCCCAAATGAGACGTGTTCACGTGCTTCCCCCCAAGCAGATTGCATCGGCCAGCGTGTCCCACTGGGTGATCTTGAGCGACGCGGGCGAAGCACCTACCAAACGCTTATGTGAAAAGTAGGAAACTTCCACGCTCCTTCCAAAACAGCAGAACCATGATAGGGACGCAAAGAGAAATAAAGATGGCTCGTCGCAAACTCGTGTAAGTTCGCGGCTAATCCGGCTAGAGCGTTTGAGAACAATTTTGTTGATTAAAGCGTCGTACTGGGGCACTCGAGGCTCGACTTCGAGGAAGGCAAGGGCTACACGTCGTTCATGGTAAGTTCTGGTAAGCGAACTGAATGGTCTTTTGTAGGACATAAATTGGAGGAAAGGGGGGTAGCGGTAGCGGTAGCCTCAATCAAATAATATACGCGAAATGAAAAAAAAAAAAAGAATGGACAGGGTTGTTGTAATTTTGTCCAGAAAGCAGAGGGTCCATGCGTCGTCGCGTCATAATCCTCAAGTGGCGTAATCTTGCGGGGTCGTATTCTATGTGGAATCAACTGATCGCATGCAGCGTAAAACTTTAATGACCTGCAAACATAACGATTGGCGAATGTAGGAAAGAATAACTGCAAAGGCATTGGTGTTTGAACACCAGTCAAATTCGGAGCATGAGAAAGTAAACGCATCAAAGGATGAAAAAAAAAAAAATGGTAATGAATAGCTTATCTGCAGTTCCAAATTTCGTGCAATTTATGGTTATTTAGTATTGCAGGTTACGAGTTAATAGATAAAGATTGTGCAGTGCGAAGCTAGGGGTACAGAAAGCTGAAATACGATGTTCTGGTCCTTGTAATATTTAGTTTCTGACAGGTAAATGCTGTAACACATGATGGGAAAAGTGGACCGAGAATCAAACGGAAATCTGAGCATCCGAAAACAGCTATACGCGATTTTTGGAAGACTAGCCACATTGAGGCACTTCTCGCACGGAAATCGCAAAGACTTGCGTGGCGCAAAGGACCGAGCCGTCCAAAAATCTCGGGCTTCGCCCGCAAAATATCTGGTGCTCCAGATCCCTCAAGCCGCTTCCGATTTACGTAAAAAGGCAGGAGTCTTAATTGCCATGCGAACGTCATTTGCGATTTCCGCGCCCCTTCCGAACCAGTAGAATCATGATAATGACTGGTAAAGGCGAGCGTGTTGAACATGAATACATCAAATTGAAAGAAATAAAGATGGCACGTCGCAAACTCGTAGGTCGTTTGTCGTGTCCTCATTGCGGCTGCTAGAAGTGAACGTGGTTAGCGAAACTTCACGCTTCGGTCGAAGCCGTGCATGAACAGATTTCTTTGTTTAAAGGGAATGTTGTGGTGTACGAAACCCACCGTTGTCACGAACTCATTTCGCGATAATAAAATATACTTAACATCTTTGGGTCCTCACTACGCTGCAAAAATGTGTTCGCTGGAAAGCGTTTCGGCCACGTTGCGAAGTGTGCCTCCACACAAAGAGGGCACTACAGTGATTTCTAAGCGCACCTATTTTGTGGCAACAAGGACTGAGATAGCCGCTGAACAAAGAAATAAAGTTGTGTATGTCAGTGTAAATATGGATGTTTCTAGTCTTTCTATCATGACTTCGTCCTATAAAGCATTTTACAGTACAAAGGCGCACGATTAAAACGTTATTGGTTCGATATTGTCAAATGTAGGGATACAGGGGGCGCAGCACCGCTTGCTTTCGTCCATGTTTTATCCGCCAAGGCGTTTGGATTCTCCGAGGTCTAGATATAGTTTTAAAATGTGCCCTCCAACCGCCAGGATAATGTGTACTCCACTGATTCTTTCTGACATGTATATAAAACGGTATATAAAACAGTTTTATATACATGTCAGGCGCTTTTCAAGAGAGTACCCTGAAGAATTGGTCGGGAGACGTAGCATGCGAACTTTTTGCAGTTTCTCCGCTTGTGGCGGTGCAGAGATGTCAAAACGTCCAAGTTTTGTAGCAACAGACACTAAAGTTTCCGATTAGGTCAAGGAAAACCTTTGTGCAGCGACATTTTTGCTCTCTCCATAGCATTTTTTCATTTTATCAATCAGCCATCTACGAAGGTTTGAATATTCCCAACTCCGACTGTATAGAGGGCGCAACACCGCTCGAATTCGTCCGTTTTTTACATGTTAAGCAGCTTGTAGGCGTCCAAGGCCAAGACATAGTTAGCTTTGAAGGGTTCCTTCCAACCGCTAGGTTAGTGTCTGAGCCACCTTGAGTGCCTTGAGTATTGTTTGGCGTATGTTTATCGATTGTCTTCGTGTGGTAGCGACTACAGTGTCGCTTTTGTGCGAGTGTTCTGAGGAAGCTGCCAGAAGACGTGGCATGCGATCTTTCGCGGTTTCTTCTGGGTTCATCCACACGATGGCGCTGCAAAGCATTCAAAATTCGAAATGTACAAGTTTTATAGCAACAGTAAAACCTAACATTTTCAATCACATTCATTGTAATCTTTGTGTAACTCAATTGTTTAAACATAATTTGCCAAATATTTCCAGATTACGGTTCTATAGAGGGCGCATCATCACTGAACGCGGGCCAAGTTTTGTACACTAAACGTTTGGAAGTGCCCAAGGCCAAGAACGACTATTCAATGATTCCTACCAACCGCTAGGCTATCTTATGGCTATCTTTGACTAGGTTCTGGATCCTAAAAACCCATTGACTTCGTATGATTGTTATACAGCGTCATTGATAGCAAAAATAAATCCGCCATTGATTCGCATGAGACGCGATTTCTGGAAGGATTTATGTTTTCTTAGGAACAAAGCAAAATTTACTACTTGGAGACGCCGGAGACGCAGTACAGTGGACGTAGGGGATTTCTCTGGCAACAATGCTAACGGAAGTTCGGAGAGGAAGTTGAATGTATTGCAGAAGAGCCCTCCTGAAAACTTCAGCTTGGGGTTGCGGGCTCGTTAGGCAAATTGACTGAGGAGCAGAATTAAACTAATCTAAATCTGAAATTTCCATGTCAAATGTCAATGTAAGGTTACAGCGTTTGATTACAAGTGCAGGGTACAGATATGCTGTCCGTGCGCGAATCGAGCGGTGAGTCTTGTGCATAGCCACGTTTAGGTACGGTGTCTCAACGTGACGTCCCTTCTCTGTGTGTTTCGGGGATTACAGTCGTTACAGCATCAAGCACCGCCGGTGTTCGCTGATGCAAAATTACCAATCAACGTTGGAGGCGCAAAGGCAGAAAATGTACAGCGTACGCGCACGTGTATGTGTGTGTGTGTGAGCGCGCGTGCGTGTATTCGCGTCTCCAGCTCGACGCTCGCCCTCCCGCGGCGGAAACGGGAAGCGCTCTAGTGAGGGTCCCCCATTCTCCTGCTCAGCGGGTACAGCGGAACTGCTCGCGATCATGGCTCGCAAAATGTCATTTCCGAATGCAAACAACACTCTTCACTGTCCCAACGTATTGCTGCAGCAGGTATGAGACTGTACTTTACTGGAGAGTTTTAGTATTGCGCATAGAAGCAAACGAAAGCGGTGTGCGTTTGCGTTAGAGTTGCGTGCCCCACGTTGTGCGTGCGCCTCATCGCCATGCGCCATGCCAGACCGCAATGGACCTCTTGGCGAATATGTGCTGCCACCTAGACACGCGTCTGGGTTCGAGGCTAAGTGGCGAGAAAACAACGCGTGCGCAAGGCCTCTCCCACCCGTTCCACACCCAAAACGTCAGCTACAACCTGTTCACCCATTGAGGCGCTGTGACCTAGATACGGCTCCCCCATACTCGCCTTTGTCCCCATCGTGCGTAATCTTCCGCCCCGAAGTCGACACAACGAGAACATCTTCCCTCTCTGCTCGGCCAGAAGGAAGAGAGAGAGATATGGTACTGGAACCATTTACTCTCGAACCGATGTTTCTACAAAAGGTCCATTCTGGGCTCCGCGCACGTGCAGTGCGCGTGCGCGTAACGCACGCGCTCTGCGCGAACAAACGTGAACGTGAGTTAACGCAAACATACAGCGCTTTGCGTTTGCTCGAATACGCAATACTAAAACTCACTACTCTTTCACCAGCGTCCAACGCCAACGAATGTGCAGCAGTGAGCAGACGTGCAAGCAGCTAGACGTTCCTTCGAAATGAAAAGGCTGAGATTGGCAGAACGCCAGAGCGTAATAATGAAAGTAACTAAATGTTATGAAAAGAGCAATAATTAAAAAAATTAGGTTTCTTTTTTTTTTTGCTTTTGGGCATTTGGTTTGGAATGATATTGGCGACGACTTAAGACGTTTTGCCAATTTTCGAAAGTCGCGACTTTGATAGCAAAATATCTTCACACACAATTAATGTAACTTTACATGGATTTCTCACATTAGCTAAAATGTTTTTATTTATTTTAGACTTTATTTTATTACTTGGTAATTAAAAATGCTGCTATTGGCACCAGTGATGATAATTAGCACACTTTTGATTGTCATGTTTGTTTGCACGTTTGAAATTAGATCATAAGCAGCAAATTATATTAGAGCTTGAAAAATTATGTATTAAAATGTCTTAATTTTATATTATTATTATTAATACAAGTCACGGCAATGTATGCCCCCAATTAATGCCAAGATCACGAGAAGACGCTATTTAACCATAATAGTCTTTCCAAAAAGGTATAATTTTGTATGTAATATAAAGTCCTATGCGTCAGGTGTTTCTATAAAAAAAACACACAGACACTTAGCTGTCTGACTCGTATTCCGTCTTTGGGTTGCAACAACCCAAAGACGGAATCCGAGTGAGAACAGCGCTTATTAATTTACACATTTTGTGGACATATTGTAAAAATTTGAATTATTTTCTTATACGTGTGCTGGGAATAATGTTAATCCAATTAATCATCTAAATACACAAAAAAACATTAAAAGGCCCACATTCCCATGACAATTATCTGAGCGAGAAAAGGCAGCGAGATCGCACAAATATCAGCACTGATTTTTTGAACAGCTACAAATATCAGCCTGGATCGAACATGTATGTCACAAAATAAAGTTTCCGAGAACAACTTCTTAAACTAATTACGATGTGAGACACATCTTTAGTTATGAAAGAATCCGAAACTAAGACCTATATCGAGAAATTAAATCCAAAATAGAGGTCAGTTTCGGTTTCGCTCCAGAATTAAAACGCGCATCCTTGCGTAAATATTACGCTAAACACAATTCTCGTTTTTAGGGTAAAGAGGTGACCTGCGCTCATAACACCCTTGCTTCATTGTATTACCAGAAATAATTTGTGTGGCTCAGTGAAGCCAGCACACTAGACAGGCTCAACAGCGGCACGCATCTCCGACCCTCACTATAACCGCCATTTTGGAAAATGAGTGGCGCCACCTATAGTTGGAGTCGCGAATAGCCAGCTGGCAATGGCCAGGCGGCGCCACAACAGTGCCTGCATTCAGCGCCACAAGTGGAGGCGTGTGTGTTGGTGGGGCGTCCAGTCTGCCCATCGAGCCGTGGCTAGCGTCGGCGACCCCGATCTCAGCAGTTCCTGTGTGCACGTGCGCGCCGTGTCCCTGGTTCTTTTATACGTTTTTTTTCAAGAACATCGGGAGCCTTGATAGGTCGAAGTGTTTAGAGCATATTCTACAGGGTAATTCAAGGAGAGGCCAGGCTCTTTAAATCGACCGCAAAATTCGTTTTCTTAACCGAATTTTGCTTATTGAACCACAGGTTCGAAACGTGGAAAATGAAACGTGGGGGAACCGATTTTGAGTCCGATGCCTACTTGCTGGTGCCTCAGCGTTGTGCGTTGAGCTGGCACATGGCACGGCATGACCTGGATTCGACCGCCATATTTGCCGATAGTGGCGTCCCCTACAGGTCGCTGGAGTCGCGAATATCACGCAAGACGCCGTCTTTGTAGTCATTTGTAACTTTATTCAATATCATCCTTCTGGGGTCACATAAAAAAAAGAAAGCTAAAAAAAGGGCGCGAACGTAAGTCGATTGGCAAGTCACTCCTTTCACTCATAATGGGTTACTGACGCACATACGTGAATTAAGCTTTGACGGCAGTGGTACCTGTGTGCAAACACAACAAGGTGTCACGGCGTGTAGTAAAAGTTTTCTTGGTATTATTGTTTGACCCGTTCAGTATACCTGGAAAGAGATGAGTCATGGCCATGTTCACGTCCTGCTTCGGTTTTTTGTACAGCTTCAACCTAGCGTGGCTGTCTGGCTGAGCATACCACGTCACTGCCTTCATTCGCACAAATTAAAACAGCCGCAGCATGCTTGAAGCAGCTGCAGCTACTGGAAGCAGGAGTGTGTGTGACTGCGCTGATGTGCGTGAAAAGTCAACTTAAACAAAAAGGCATGCTCACTTTTGTCCGAATAACTCTGAATCTCAAGAGCGAGCAATCCCATATATATATATATATATATATATATATATATATATATATATATATATATATATATATATATATAAAAACAGCATTTATCTTGAGACGTATGTTATAGACGACGCTGTCGGCAAATGCTCTTGAGCCTAGATTATCTCCTCCACCCCGGAGACTTAGCACACAGGCAACCATCCTTTACAAAAATTTGCCTCCCTAAAAAAAAAAAAAAATATATATATATATATATATGTGTGTGTTTTTTTGTTTTTTTTTTAATGGACAGGAAGTTACAATAATATCGCAATGCGCTAGCTGCTCGCCATTGCAGCTGGCAGCAGAATGGGATGAGCAAATGCCACGTTAGGGCGAATTTGTGCCACTCCGCGGCGCCACTGGTATCGCTCCAGCGCGCCCCCTAGCTCGGCCGAACGGTCCCATATGCGTGATGCGGAAAGCAAAATGGCAAATGTAAACAAACGGTTGCGATGGTGATGGGGCTTGCCACCTTATACCAAGAATTGCATTTTTTTTTTTTGTTTGTTTTGTTTTTTGGTTTTGATTGTAATGTGCATGTAATTTTAAGCTCCGATTTAGGGGAAAAAAAAAATAAAGGACGTTTACAATCCTCTATAACGCTGAATTAGAGTGCAGCTCTTGAGGAGGAGAAGGGGAAGGCAAGGAGAGGAGGCTATGCTTCTCCCCTCCTGCTCACCTCCCATTTAAGGGAAAATTTTCCACGAAATTTAGCGGGGAAATTTTTCCGCTAAACTTAGCGGGGAAATTTTTTCTGCTAAATTTAGCGGGGAAATTTTTTCCGCTAATATTTGCGGAGAAAATTTTCCACTAAATTTGGTGGAAAATTGGTTGGTATGTGGACGCATTTCAAACGGAGGGGCCCCCTTTATGGCTTCCGGTGTCGAATCGGGTCACTCTTGTATGTGTCCTGCGACCATTCACTGGGTCCGCTCCCCCTTGGAGCTCCTTCCTGTCACCGTTGACAAACTGGCCTCCTTTTTTGTGGTTTTGTTTGTCGTTTGCTCCTGCCCGTTTCTGCTGCCTTTGCGGCCAGGCAGGCGAGCGTCGGTTGCGCGTGCCCCATCGTTAGGAGGCTACGGCGTCATTTTTCTCTTTGGGGAGAGCTGCACCTGGCTTTGGGGCCTGTTCTCTTCTGGCTTTGTGATTTCGGAGGTCTGCTTTGGGGTTGTCCACCCCCCCTCACCAACCTACTGCGGCTGAGATGGCGCCGATCCCCTGGGCGGCGTGTCTTTGGGACATCCCCAGTTGGTCTCTGCTGGTGGGCGGCGGTCGTTGGCCTTTCAGTGCTGCCGTCCTTGCAACCGCCTCACCGCCCTCCACTGCAGTCCAGCTCGTACCGTGACACCTGGATCCATCTGCATCAGCACGGTGCCTGTGATGCTGTGCGGTGCTGTGATGACAGCATTCGAGCCCTTGGACTTGACCATTCCTGTTCTTTTTCCCTGTGTGCGAGCTGTTCCCGGCAGACGCAATGAGGGTGCGTACTGGGTGTTGTATGTTAGAGGGTAGATATCATAGTTATATTTTACTTTATGAAAGCAGGTGGGCTTCCTTTATTTTTTTTTTAGACCCACCTACCGTTTTAAGGAGGGGTGGTTGTGGGGATTCCTGGTGATCTCCCTTTTCCGATGGCCGAGATAACGCCCTCAGGTCGGAACGCTCTGCCCTGTTCGTGAAGTGGCGAATCCCCCGTCTTGGAGTGCCCTCCCCTTACTCTCTCTCGGGGGGACCTTCTTCCGTTCCCCAGCTCGGATGCGGACTACAGACAGGTGAGGAGGTTTCGCCTCATCTTTTCCCTCTTTCAGGAAGGGGACTCGTCCAGTGACCGCGAAAGAGATAGGACGTCTATCGTTGACTTCTCCGATGTTTCCCCGATCTTGGCTCTCTGGAACCCCGCATCTGGCAGGAAAGGACCTTTTCTTACCTTGCCGGCGCAGGTGGCATTAGAGATGGGGGCATAGTAGTTTGTATAGGAGAGTGTTTTAATAAATACTATTGGACTATTTTATTACTCTGGTATGTGTGTCTTCTCTTCCGCTATATTTGAGAGAGTGAGACAAGGTAGAGGATCGTTCGCACCAACGGAGGTATCTATCGAAACGACCCACGGTAGTGTAGCCTTAAACGTCATCTGTATTGTGGAGATGTGGGATCGCGCTACTAGGTTTGACGTCTCCTTTGAGATCGCCGCGGCTGTTGAGATAGCCCTTTGGTTCCTCTATTGGTACCTCTGTTGGTAGCTAGCAAATCCCCACAACCTACAAAAATAATTGTTTCTAGCTTTTCAACTTTTAAAAACAAAGTTGAGTAACTCGTACGGTGTGCTAGAGCACCGTATGTATTTACCATTTAAAGTGGGAGTATGCATACACCTATGAGCACAGGATGTCAGTCCGCCCCTCTTTCTGGGGGCCAGAAGTGCCTCGTTAATGCAGTGGAAGATACACTCTCCCACGCCCTTTCCCCCTAATCCGACCAAGTGACGTCGGTGCAAGCTATATATACCTGATGTTTCACATTGCATATGTCCGAGAGCACATCATTGCGTTCTTGCAGCACACAACCATAGCTGCCGTGAGCGAGAACATTATCAACGCCCCCACGGTGGTCGGCAGCAAGAACATACCTCCCGTTCTGTTCAGGGGTGTAGGGTATGTCTTTGTAAGCACAAAACTTAGACGTGTTCCTCAAATTTTGCAAAATATTCACTTTTTTTTAGCATTATCTTTAATTAGGACAACCTTCTTGTGTTATAAAGCTCTGACTGCCCCTTCAATAAGCTTACAGTTACAACCCAGACAACAAGATCACTGAGGTAAGATTTTGCTTCATGCATCATGTCTGTTTGCTCCTCGGGGCACTTCGTGAACTGACGGAGACGGCATCTCGTTCGACAGTATTCGCATGCAATGGGGGCTCTGCCCACTGCGTGCGAATACTGTCGCATGTTGGCTCTGCAAGCGAGGAACAATGTGCGCGTCGTGTTCTGTGGCTTTCTGGACTTCTTCAGCGACAAGTTCGTCACCTCCCCTGTCCTAAATGCGCACGGCGGAAAGCGATGCATTCTGTTGCTCCAGTTTAGATTGGGCCGTTTTATTGTCAAGTTTCGTTTCTAAAAAAAAAAAAAAAGATTTGCTTGCGCTTTTGAAAGAAAAAATATTTGTTACAAGCTCGCAGGACAGCAGTTGTAGACCTGCGAGTACAATTTTGGGTGGAAAACCTTCGGCGACATTAGAGGGTCTGATCCAAACAATGAAACTCTGCTATTTAACCAGAATAAATAAAGCATGCGTCGCGGGAAGCTTTAACTTTGCGTGGACGGGACGCTACCGGTGACGATAGAATGCAAAATTCGGAAAACACGACGTCCATCTAAGCCTAACGTTTGTCGAGTCGAGAAACGGCATCATGGGCGTCCGCGGCGATTATTTCGGCGAAACAAACCTGTCGGCAAGAAAGATGATCCTATTTTCTTTCTCGCCGACACATATATTTTACCGAACTAAATGCCTCAGGCACCCACAGTGCCATTTCTCGGTTTGACCAATATTAGGTCTGGGTAGACGTCGAATCATGGAGAAATTTTGTCTTCCCGCTTCATCCGTTCGATCCAGGCAACGTCACGTTCTCAGACTTCTTCATTCTGTGACCGACGCTAGTATCCCGTTCGCACGGTTTGTCGGGTTTCTGTGACACATAGTTAGGGTTTCATTTTCTTCGTCGGATCCCATGGACTAAAAGTGGCATGAAACCTCGTAATATACGTTCCTAGCAAAGAATTGCCTTCCTGAAACAGGTACGAGAGCGCCAGCAACCAGGCGCTTGCCACGGCCCCTCTCTCAATGGGTGTTCAAGGAGAAGGCGGTGCGGAGGGCACAGAACGTTCGCCGCCACGCCAAGGGCCAGAAGACGCCTCCGGAAGCGTAAACCATCATGGACGATGTCGTACGTCTCATGAAACGAGTTTGTTTTGCCGGCGTTTCTGTCTGGTGCGGATTTACCAGCTTGCGGAGTTAACTTCCATGTGTACAGCATCGAGGTGGAGATTCTAAAGGACGGCCAATGGGTGCCCTTTGACGCCGACGACTTGCAGCTGGAGTTTGTTCTCATCGACCCGTTTGTACGCACCAAGCTGGTCGAGAAAGGCGAGTACACTTCGTCTTTTCGAAGCCGACCACGAGAGAAAAAGCTCCTCGTTGAGGCTTCGTTTGTATACGTTTCTTCGGGCTAGCTTACATTGCGTCGCGGCTGCGAAGCTGTTTAGAACATTAAAAGATGCTCTGGAACGTTTTTGTTCCATCGTTACACGTCGAGGTCGGCTGCAAAAAGCTTTTCTTTTGTTTGTTTTAATAAACTTCAATATATCTTGAGAAAGCATTTTTTTTTTTTTTGGGGGGGGGGGGGGTGAAGCTTTTTAGGGTCTAGCCTTGTCCGGTGTCCGTGCTCACATTGATTGCCATCCCACATGTCTTTTTAAAAAAAAGAAAAAAATGTTTGCGCAGTCGACAGGATTCGAACCTGTGCTGGGAGACCCCAATGGATTTCTAGTCCATCGGGACGAGTAGGGGGCTCTGAGATGTGGTAGTAACTCGAGAGCTGGGGGTGTCATGGATGAAACGTTACATGTAGCCGCTGAACGTCTATACAGGAGAGGGCGCTGCGGTCAAATGCGTATATAATCGCGTTAAACGTCGTATACATTGGCTCAACGTTTATAAATGAGAGGGTGCTGCGGTCAAACGCGTATATAACCATGTTCCGTAAAATCAGTATTAGCACCACCAGAGCTTAGCCCCAATCGACATCCTTCACCACATGGAGATGCGGTCATTTTTTTGTTCTGGTTATTGAAATTTAGGTGTACAGGGATTACTCAAAAAGTTATTAACCGAGGTCTTCCTTAGCTTTTTATTTATTGTTCGAAGTTGGTTGTCTTTTTAAACTATACAAATGAATGTGCGGCCTCAACCAATGCAGGTCAGAAGTGCGAGTCCCAATTCAAGGTTTTCGACGTTTACGGAGTGTATCAGTTCAAAGTGGACTACAACCGTGTCGGCTGCATGCATCTTTACACTACCACTCGGGCAGGTTTTTGCTTTTCACCCAAACATACAACTACATACGGGCGTGGTAGTATCGTCCTTCAATTTGACCCGCGTTTCCGCAGGCGTCCGTGTAGCCGCTGCAGCAGACGCAGTACGAGCGCTTCATCCCATCGGCGTACCCTTACTGCCTGAGCGCCTTCTCCATGATGTTCGGTGTGTTCCTACTCAGCTGCATTTTCCTCCACCATAAGGACGCCCCCAAGACCAAGTCAGACTGAGCAACCGAGTCGCACATAGGTTCACCATCGTTCATTCCCATTCAGAGCTGCCTCCGACGTCACCACCATCTCGCACGGGCAAGGCTGTTTTTTTTTGTTTTTTTTGTGTTTCGAACAGAGAGAGTGATTGGTTCTTTGTTTTTGTGAGCATGTACGGTGAGGACCAAGATTTTGAGCATTTTCTTTTTATTAAAGCAAGATTTTTTTTTTTTTTTTTCCTTTTCAATTGGGTGAGTTTTGCAATAAAAAGTTGGTGCTAGAAGTGCAAGCGTCAAACAAACATTCTTGGTTCAACAGATCCGCGTCACGACAGTTGTGGAGCTTTTACATACTAAAAGTGAAAACGCACCGACGGTGGCACTGCAACCATGTGTTTGGGAGGCTTCCCAGCACCAGATGCTCGGAATGAGAGCTCGAACGTGGGATTCAACGAGTTATTCTTCCTTGCAGAAAAACTGTGAACAGTCCACTGTTGCGAGGTAGTTAAAATCACTGTCGCGATCCTTTTCCATTTTCTGGGAGGCACTCGACAGGCTTTCAAACGTTATGCTTGGGTCGGCCAAGGCTTCAAAGTCGCTGTCTTCCGAACGTGGCGTCCACGATCCGCTGGAGGTCAGCTGATCTTTGTTGGAGTTTGTCCTTGCAATCGGCATCTCTTTCAGCGCTGCGAAGCCTTCGGGCGGCGTTGCCACCGATTCCTTTGTCGGGACCTTGAACAGTTTCTTTTGATGGGGTGCGTTATGTGTGGCGTGCTTGGCCGCGACAGTTTTTTGCATGTTTCCCGTTTTGGCAGCCGACTTTCCTAGTGCCGCGGCTTCCTTTAGCGGTAGTGCTGTCGCTGGTATCGTGGCAACAGGTTTCGGCGGTAGAACCATTGCCGCTTTGGAAGTGCTGCTCGCCGGTGTTGTGGCTGGTTTTGCCAGCACCCTGGCCACCACTTTGTCGAGTGCCCTCGTGGGTGTCACAGTTGGTCTTACCGATGTCATCGCCTTGCCAGCTATCTCTGCCAGACCCTTAGCACTCGACAGGTTTTCAAACGTTATGCTTAGGTCGGCCAAGGCTTCAAAGTCGCTGTCTTCCGAACGTGGCGTCCACGATCCACTGGAGGTCAGCTGTATGCTTAGGTCGGCCAAGGCTTCAAACTCGCTGTCTTCCGAACGTGGCGTCCATGATCTGCTGGAGGTCAGCTGATCTTTGTTGGAGTTCGTCCTTGCAATTGGCATCTCTTTCGGTGGTGCGAAGCCTTCGGGCGGCGTTGTCACCGATTCCTTTGTCAGGACCGTGAACAGTCTCTTTTGATGGGGCGCTTCGTGTGTGGCCTGCTTGGCGGCAACGGTTTTTTGCATGTTTTTCGTTTTGGCAGTTGGCTTTCCTAGTGCTGCAGCTTCCTTTAGCGGTAGTGTCATCGCTGGTGTCATGGCAACAGGTTTCGGCGGTAAAACCATTGTCGCTTTGAAAGTGCTGCTCGCCAGTGTCGTGGCTGTTTTTGCCGGCACCTCGGCCGCCACTTTGTCGAGTGCCCTCGCGGGTGTCACAGTTGGTCTTACCGAGGCCGTCGCCTTGCCAGCGCTCTCTGCCAGACCCTTAGCTGATTTTGCAGGTGCTGTGGCATCGTTTAAGAGTTGGGCAACAGCGTCTGCGGTTGGCTCCTTGGCACCCGAATTCTTTGGTTTCTTGGGCTTGCCATTCATTTCTCTCGTGGCCTTGCTCCAAGTCTTCCTTTTGTCTTCTTTGAAAGCTGCTTTTTCTTTGAAATATTTTGGGACTCCTTGTTCTACCTGTTTCATAGGAGAAACCTCTGGCATGAGATCAGTACCACTCTGCATTCCACTCCTCGTTGTAGTGTTGCTCTGTTCACCGCGAGACACCTCACCAAACGGTGGCACCGACGCCGTTGTCGACTCTTTCAACATCAGTTGCGAAAGCAGCTCTCTGCTCGCTGTTGCAACTGAAGCTGGGACCATTTCAGTTTCGGCATCTGTTGGGCAGGTCCCGTCGTCGGAACGGCCATCTTTTTCAATGTCGTCATCTAGAAACTGAATGAGGGGATTGACGTCCTCGATGCCTTTCAAGCCTTTCGTGAAAAAGGGCGGAGTCCCGAACAAGACTGGTGTCCCATTCGGTAACTTTGTGACAGAAGCTCCGGTCGCCGGCTTCAGTTGTCCCAGTACACGCGATTGCTCACTTGCTGCACCGAACCTCTGAAGCAGTGGCAAAGTGTCAACTTGAACTTTAACCTGGCTGGCTTGTATCGGGCTTGCTGGTCCTTGCTTTTCAGCTTCCAGATGCATCCTTGGTTGCTCATCCTTGTTTGGGGAACGGTTTGCTTGAACCGTGGATAAACACTGGACGAGATTCGTATTTAAAGCTTCGTTTGGGACGGGGTTAGAAATGGCTGTCTCCTCTTGGATCTGAGGTTGCACTGAAGGTAAATTTTGAAGCACTGCTACGAAGATGGTTGCTCCCGCTGCACTCTTCGTCTGCTCCTGGCACTGCACGGTCTTCTGGTGAGCCCCGACGTCTTTCCTCTTCTGCATTTTTTTCATGGTTTCAGTGGCTGACTGATATTTTGGCCTTGCGTCACTTTTAGAAGCTGCTGTCCTTTTTTTGGCTCCCTTAAATGCCGGCTTGGATGCTCTTCCATGGCTGGTCGTTGCTGGACTTGCTAGAAAGTGGTGTGTGCGGGGTTTATGATTTCAGAACTCTCGCATTAAAAAGGTCAAGTTTGTTGTCATTGTAGCTTTGTGTAGCAGCTTGTATTAAGTTCCTTTCATGTTTTTAATGGTATACATGCACTGAGATGTCGGTAGCAACGTGACTGACATTGAAGCAGGACGCTTAAAATTCTGCATTCTTTTTCAAAGGTAAAAAGTTGCCTAGTCAATTTTTGCCTAGTCAATTTGATCTGTTGCATTCTTTTGTGTGTGTCTAGGTAGAGAGTTCAGCTTTTACGGTTCAATATAAACCTTTAGCTTACTTCGATTTAGCAGCCCTTACCTGACTGCGTTTGCTGCATCGTCTCTTGAGCGGCGGTCCGCACCTTTGGTGGTCTGCCCCTGGGACGCTTGGCTGCGAGACCAATATCGGGTGTTACAATGTGCAAATTGTAACTAACAACAAAATCTGTTTATATGTTTAATAAATGCAAATTAATTTGAGCACAAATCTGTTCAGCAAAACTGTGCTGTATTTTTATCCATGCAGTCTTGGAGACGGGCTTTGGACATAGCAAGCAGCCCCAGATTTTTAGCTGCTTTTTTTTCTTTGACAAAATATACCTGGCTGCGTGTCACTGGTCGATGGCTGAGTGGTGGTCTTGCATTTCGATGACTTCTTCCTGGGCTGCTTGGCTGCAACATCAAGAGTGTTCTCAATTCATGAGTCTCAGGTGGAGCTATTTTGTTTTAAACCCTGGAACTTCAACGCATTTGAGAGAAATATTGCGGTAAAAATAAAATATGCATTGTCAATTATGCTCAGTCTCTGCCAAATATATTATCGGTATGAAGTGTGAATGCTGGAACGCGTGGCCTTTGACAGATGCAGCGCTATCTGCAAGTCGCAGAAAGTGCACACTTGAAATCCCCTCTCCACTCCACAGTTTTAGCAGCCTCCATCAGCGGGCCCCATTCTCTCATTGCAAATTGCTTAAAATCGCTTCTTAAGTTCGATAACATTGTCCTAAAATTTTGACATCCGATCTCGACCACTAGCACTGCATTGGGTTGGAGACTGAACATCTGGCAATACATAGTTGTTTTTTTTGGGAAGGCAGTAAGAGAAACACAATTCAGTAAGGACATGCAAATAGTAATTTTTCAGTTTGAAGCGAATACGTCACTTTGTACAAATTTTGAATCGAATACAATAATTTCAAGGCGAAGCAAGTAGTTTTTCGGCTATCCATACAGTCGAAAGAAGAAAGCCTTGAGTCTAGGGAACAACAAAAAAACAAAAAGGACAAAGATTCCAAAGCTTGAGGGTTCTGTACCATGATTTTCGGCCAGCTCACCTGTGCAATTACTTTTATTTTAATACAGTCATGTCTCAATAATATGGACACTTCCGTTTCCCCGAAAAATCGCCCATAATGTGAATCGTCCATAATGGTGCTGAGACTCATTTGCACAACACTTTGGGGTCATCCATTAGAAATGCCATCCACAATAGATTAAAGAAAGTAGGCCTTGGTTGGTAAACTTATTTCAAGTTACTGTGCATGAACACAAGCTGTTCCACATGTTTTGGGAGTAGGAGTTTCATTCTGGCAGTGACAACATTCCCCAGTGCTGAAAACAACCTTTCACTGGAGACTTGCATTGCTGCTATTGATAGGTACAACTGAGTGATGCTTGCCAGCAGTACATACTTCTCCTTTCCACGAACCTTCCACTTAATGAAAGGATTTTCTGTGCAAGGCCCGACAGCTTGCACCACCTAGCCTAAAAATACAGCGATTCCACCTTTGCCCTCCCTCCACGTCATAAACCAATACTGTTTTTTCCTTCAAAGTTAAAAGTTTTGATGTTTACGGGTTAATATACGGTCAGTACTTCCTTCAGAAAAGGGCATTGTTATTGCTATCGCTGTTTACCTTTTTCCCCGCAGTAATGGCAGGACCACGACGCATTCATAATTCCAGGCTTTTAGCCCTCGTATCCGCCGTCTCCGGCTGCCCATGGCGTACAAAACATATCGGACACACATTCAACACGGTGCATTACGAAATTGTCCGTTGCATGTGTTTTGTGAGTGTGGTGTGCGTAAAGTTGTATGTACCTCTGGACAGCATTTAACTTTTACTCCGACTTTATTTTGTAACTTGCGGCCCTCGTGGTCCAGAAATGAGCTTGATCCAGTGTCCAGTGGCGACGGAAGAGGGGGGGAAGGAGGAGGCGGCATCAGCGGCACATTTTTGTTTTGTTTACTAGATGCTTATGGCAGTCAAATCAGTAAAACAAAATCTTTATTTATTTTTTTACTTTTTCCTGCTGCACTTCACTTTCGTAAAAATTTCCACGTGTTCTCAACTTCAAGTTTCAACCTTACACAGGGTCTTAAAAACCTTCTTCGACGAATGACGACGAACGAGTAGAAATTATGTCTTCTGCATGCTGCCGCCAGCCTCTGTAACACTAGCAAAACCACAAATCCTCTACGAACAAGGTGGCCGTCCGGTGGCTTCACTCACGGGAGCGGAAAGCACGATCCAGCAATTGTCATTGAGATCACTGGCCGCAACGGTATGCAGTACTCCTGATGCAGTACGCGGTACAACCAATCAACCACAGCTCCCCTGCGACATGACGTCTCAAGGGTGCTGCGCCAGTGTTCCTTGACTAATAGCTAACCACCTTTCCACCCGGGGCCTGCCTGTGACAAAATGCTTTATGAGGGGGAGAGGGGAACCCAGTAAAATGGAATATTTCAGAAGGATGGGGGGGGGGGGGGGGGGGGGGGGGGCAGGCCCCCCCCTTCCCCCTGGTTATGTGCGTGGTGTACTGTCATAACAGAGAACCATATGCGTTATATTAGTGCTCTTCATAGTCCGCTTAGATTGTGGAACCAGCTGAACTTACGGAAAAAAAGTGTGACGAGAGAAAGGAGAAAAGACGTCCGATCGCTGGACTACCAACTATTTATTGACCCTCGCTTCTTCTTCTAAAGACGTCCGATCGCTGGACTACCAACTATTTATTGACCCTCGCTTCTTCTTCTAAAGACGTCCGATCGCTGGACTACCAACTATTGACCCTCCGCTTCTTCTACTGGTTTAGAAGAAGAAGCGAGGGTCAATAAATAGTTGGTAGTCCAGCGATCGGACCTCTTTTCTTCTTTCTCTCGTCACACTTTTTTCTGTAAGTTCAGCTGGTTCCACTATCTAAGTATGTACAACCAACTAACTCGGCTCCTTCCCATTGTAGTCAGCGTAACGGAATTTCTCTCGCGCACTCTTTCACAATGCAGATGCAAACTCTTCTGATGCACTATTCTGCCCGCCAGCCTTCGGACCCTAGTGCATCGTAGGGTGAGATAGAGCATAATAGTTTTGACGACAGCTCTTTGATTCTAAGAGAAGCACAGAAAAAAGAAAAACTTTAATTGCTCGTCCACGCTACCAGTGCCACACAGTGTACACTGGGTGGCATTATTGGTTCGTTGAACCGAGCACAAGCCAAATGGGTAAAATGCTCCACGGGGTACCTTCGGCACACTCAGCCACAAAGCGGACTGCCACCATTTTATGACAGGGAATAGTGGCAGTCTATTCCAGTCTTCTTAACACGTGGTATTCTTAGCTCATTGCCCCCCACTCTACCGCGCAGGTGCAAATCGACCGCTTACATTTAGTTTGTGTCCGTCGCAGAGATCCACTTCGTAAGGGAGGGTAGTTATTGATGAAGCAGTACTTCGCTATCCTTTCCTGGATTTGGAAGAAACAAGGCAGCATTTAGATGTAGGGTGCGTTATGGGGCCGGGTTTCATGAGAGGTGCGAGACATTACGCTCGAGCGGGACACGACCGGCATCAGTGTGTGTCACGCTACACCCATACTTGTCGTCAAGTCACGCAATGTTGCAGCGTCATGCGACATCATGGTATCACGCAACCCCGACGGCATGTGACTCTGCGACTTCACGCAATGTCACAGAGTTCCACGACCTCGTGATGCCACAAACACGCACATCATGTGCCCAGCACGTCGCGTGCATCTCCACAATTTTTGCATACAATCGAGACTTTTTTTTTTTTGTTCTCGATGGTTCGCTGAGAATTTGAGATTTAGCGAAATTGGATAACTGACGAAATCATTGCACTTCGGTTCAATGGTTTATGTACCGTGACTCATACTTGGGCTTTCGATGAGAACCCCCTTTCTTGTGGTCGATTGATCACTTACGTTAGCCAATGCAAGTGAGGCTCTACCCGTGAAGTAGCATAGCCCCACTGCAGTGATGAAGCTGCATACTGCTGTCTGTCATGACGCTTTTGCGTCTTACATTGTCACCGAGTTACCTTCGCCAAAAACACATTCCATTAAAGGGGTCATGAAACGCTTTTCCAACTTTTTCCAGTTCAGCTTTCCTCCTCAACTCATAAATCGCGCATTCCACCAAACAGTTAAAGAAGACGAAAAGGGGGAGCCCCCTCTTGCTCGCACCCTCGTTTGTGTAATCCGGACACATCCATTCTCCCCCTAGAAGATTAGCCCGTCGCTCAAAATTCAGACAAATGTTGCTTTCCCCACCCCGTTCATTCCGAAGCTGACAGTGCTGTTGAAGCTATGTGCTCGTTGGGCCAGCCACACTTGCCACGTGAGCGTGGCAAATGTGGCTGCAGAGAATGAAGTCAGGTGATGAAAGGGAGGCGGCTGATTGGTCCGGCAAGCGCGTAGCTTCCACCACAATGTCAGCTTAGGGGTGAAGGGAATAAGTGAGGTCCGGTTGCGTGTGACGTCAGTTTGGACCCGACGACGCGCTTTTGGGACCGCGGATGTATCACAGTGAAAAGGCAGAGAGGTTGCGAAGGGGAGGAGGTACGAAATAGTCCGCTCTGTTTTCAAATTTTCGCACTGAAAGTCACGCTTTTGACTTTCTACTTTTTTTCTTTTGGTTCACTGAACGATGTGCTATTAGTAAAATCCCAATCCAAAATGATTTATCCCAACCCAAAAATCGTTTCATGGGCCCTTTAAGAAAAAAAGAAGCCTTACTGGAAGGGGAAGTTTGACTGCGAGCTTTGCCCTCTCAACAGCATCGTTGAAAGCTCTCTCGTATTTCTTGGGAACCTGACGAAGGATACAGATTATGGTTAGGGTGCTTTGTTCTTAAATCTGATTTTTCCTCAGTGAAATGGTTGTTTCTAGAGCCTATTTTTAATTACTTGGAGCAATGATGATGTTGTTGTTTGTATCCAATTAATGATACATTTTATTGTATTCATTATGTGTAATCATGATTGGAGCCACATAATGGCAGTGAAAAGAACAGACTGCAATAATTTCAGATTAAATTGGTCCATTTCAAATATTGAATGAAATCATTTTCCTGAAATGTAAAACAAGTATAGAAAACTAAGGAATGCCTTGAAGGCATCTTTCCTTTTACAATGGGGCTTATTAGCTGCTTTTTTAATGGAAACATTACTGCAATACAAAATCAGCAATCTTTATGCTCGTTTCAAGGGACAGTTGCAAATTTATTATGCTTTTGGAATTAGAGTAGAAAAATTGTCTGCATGGCATCTTGGTAACAATTTCATAATGGTAGTGGTGGAAGTTTTACTTTTGCAATCAATATTAAAATGCAGCAAAAATAAGAACATTTTTTTTTTATGTATGCTGACAGACTTTTTTGCAAGAGCTGCCAGTTCCTTTTGCGCTTTGCAGAAAGGCGGCACCTGCAACGCTTCCCCCCCCCCCCCCCCCCCCCCCCCCCCCCCCCCCCCCCCCCCCCCCCGTCATGAATGTCACTTTACTATGGCACACCTGTGCTGTGGGGAGAAGCGCACTGAATAGAGCTAAAATAATTGCTACAAATTCTCTGAAATTTTCGACACTTTTAAAGGCTAAAATTTAATTCAAAAGTCTAATTGTCAAATATTTTCAGGTCTCTAATCAAGTTTTATATATTTGCACCTTAATTCTTCTAAATCTCTAACAACAGATAAGCACTAATTCTTTTGTTTCTTAAAAGAAAATTATACAACCCACATGCTCCTCAGGTTGCTGAAATAGAGGCAGAACCCAGTTTTGTCTTTTTTATTATTAAAAATGGAACCAGAGTTTACTTCGAACCGTGCAAAACAAACTCCAAGAATGAACATGATGCATGCAAGCTTGATTTGAAATTTATGTTCTGCTAGTGCGTCTTTTTCGATTCTTTAGGGTTATGTTTTTCAAGACTACATTGTTGGGACATTTAAACTCCAAGCTCTGGTTGGAACGATTAAGGGGGGACACCACCTTAAAATTGCAATTTTTGAGAAAACAACAAATTTTCCTATTTTTATATATTGTGGTTCCACAACTAATAGTGTATACTCCTGCAAATTTTTATTGCAATATCTGAAGTATTTATGGAGAAATAAAACATTTGCGGTAAGCCAACGATGCAAAATCACATGTTTTTGAAATGTGAAACTTCCGTGTCCTATTTTCGAACTGCTGTAGCTTTGCACCGGTCTGCCCTAGAATGATGATCATATTCTTGTTGGAAAGAGCTTTTCATCGCAGTTTCAGTACATTAAATATCTTTGTTCGAGAGTAAACTCTATTTGGGCAAGAACACCATAGAAGTCCAGCTTTCATGTAGAGGAGGCTATGCATATGGCCAAGAATCGAAAAGCCCACCCTGATTGAACACAAAACTGACTAAAATCAGCATTCAATTACAGAAAGTCACATGGGTTTGTCTGCTTTGTATTTTGCTGATGCTATGCCTCGCCCATAGTTGCTGATGTTGGTTTGTGTATTGCAAGCTGAAGATTGGGTGTAGGTAAGCAGAAGGCACCATCTACGCGCGCTTGGTGCCTTTTAGTTGCCACCACCAACAGTAAAAGCAAATGCAGTGGAGTGGAAACTTCAAACAGCTTGTTCTCAGTTTCACTTTTTTGCAGCGACTTTCATTTTAGGAAATCTATCATTTCAATGAATTGCTGAATGTATTCTTTGCTGTGGATGTTTCTGAACTGAAATTTAATGAGGAAGGGGGCTAGATATTTATTTTTCTATTTAAATAAAGTTCTTATTGCCAAAAAGTAGAGTTTTGATGGGGAGAAAATGTCCCATTATGAGGGGGGGGGAATGCTTTTCAAATTGACATTTTGCATAGAAAAAAACACGGATTTTAAGGTAACAAATAGATAGCCCCACCCACCAGATGTTCTAGTTAAGGCTAAAGCTTAGAAACGCACAATATTCTCCAGCAATTTTATACGCTAGATTTCCTTGCCAAGTGAGGCGACTTACATCAATAGCTGTGTACCTCCCCTTGTAGCTTATTAGAAAATAGTCCTACAGGGATGAAATTTCATAGAGTGCATTTGGGCAACGAGATGAACAAACCCTCCAAATTTCATCAATATTGAGCAACTTAAAGGAGCTGTGCAACGATTTTAACGTTGAAAGAACTGGTATCTTCTACTTTTGACACTGTTCACCTTGTCACAAATGACAGAAAACACACCTCCTTTCATTGAAATGTTGCGATTCCGCCATGTAATAGCGAAGCAAAACTTAGAATATTCCCCGACCTGCAGCTGCGAGCGGCAGCCATGAGAAACACGCGGCATGACGTCAATGAGGGCCGGTCTTGTAGAAAGATAGCAAGAAAAGAGTCAAAGTACAGGCTAGCTGGTGGAAGTCAACCATTTCGTCGTTTACCCTGAGACTGGGGGTTTTTTTGAAGAGCAGAAGAAACAGAAAAAACAGACAGGTCTCAAGACCTGTCTGTTTTTTCTGTTTCTTCTGCTCTTCAAAAAAACCCCCAGTCTCAGGGTAAACGACGAAATGGTTGAAAGATAGCAAGTTGTACGAATACCTGCTCGATAAAAGGTAACTTTTCTATAAATCTTGTCTTTCCAACATAAATAGAAATGCGTCAAAAGCCTGGTATCATTGACAAAACTTTGATTATATGGAGTTTTAGTGGATCTATCCTAGGTCCACAAAACCGTCAGCTCTACTACCGCAAACTGCCGCCAGAAGCCGGAGGGGGAGGGGAACAGGGCTGGACAGGTATGGCCGGACCCGGATGAGACTTTCCTCCTTTCACCATATTGTTCGCGCTGCGCCCGCCAGCACGTGGTCATGCGGTCGCGAGCGGACGAGTTCTCGCTGCTCACTGATGGCTCTAGAAAGAGAACTTTACCAGAACCCCACGCCTATCCCATCGACGTCACTGCGCACGTGACTCGGAAGACGATTTACGAGTTGAGAGGTGGCAAAAACATAGATCTTTTTCATTTTTTAAAATAAAAACTAGGGTATCCAGGCAAAATCTGTTTTCTGTAGTTCACTTCAGAAGTGTCAGGCGTCAACTTCCACAATTATTTAAGCGAAGCCCTGAAATTGTTGCACAGCTCCTTTAAGAAGGAAACGCAAAGCTCTCTGCCTTTGTTTTTACTGCATTCGTCGAACACGGAATGCCAGTGTCTGGAGTTTGTGATCGAACACATTTGGACAGTGCAGTGGAGACAAAGATGGCTAGCTTTGCGTCTACTCACTGATCATTCCAACCAGAGATCGGTGTTCTGACGTCCCCTCTCGTCTCCTCCTCTACCTGAGCTTCTGCCCTCACAGTCGCTGACAACGTTAGAACAGTGGGAAGGCGCTTGAGTGGTTCCGCCTCCAGCATGAGCAACGTCTCATGCACCTGGAGTGTGTGCGCACAGCCAAGCCATGCTCGGCCTCCGACACGTGCCGGAGGCCGAGCATTGGAAAAAGGCGTTCTGCCGTTCTCCTGTCGGTGATTATAGTGCATGCTTTTGGGAGAGCAGAGCTCCTTGCCTTGTTCCCTGGCATGCCTTCCTGACGAAGTGGCATGCAGTGATCCTCTCGAACCCAGGCACGGGTCACGTTCTTGTCCAGGAAGGTAACGTGGTAGTGCGTCTGCCAAGCGGGAAGACTCGTAGTGCTACACTCTGTGTGCTCCACACTGCAGTGCTGAGTCACAAATGTCGGCGAGCTTGGATGTGCGTGCGCTCTAATGAATGCAACAGCCTTATTGTTCTCGTTTGGAAAAAGGTTGATGCAGTCTAGCCTGGAGAGAGTTTCTGGTGGCCAACAAAGAAGTCGGGCAGTTTTAGAGCGCAGCTCTTAGGCACCCGTTTCCGGCTTGAGCGGCGTCGCCGTCACCGTAACAGTGCGGTGCATTATGGGATGTTTCCCCGATTAATTTAGTGGAAAAATTTCCTCGCTAAGATTAGCGGAAAATTTTCCGTGCTAAATTTAGCAGGGAAATTTTTACTGCTAATTTTAGCGGGGAAATTTTTTCGTGAATTTTAGCAGGGAATTCTTTCCCCTAAATTTAGTGGGGAAATTTACCTCTAAATGGGAGGCGAGGAGGAGGGGCATACCCTTCTCTCAGCACCTTCCCCTCCTCCTCCTCAAGAGCTGCGCTCTAATTTGGCGTTACAAGGGATTGTAAACATCTTTAATTTTTTTTGTTTATTTTCTTGTTTAAGGGTGCCAAAATATGCACAATTATGCCAGCCATTTTATTTAGGGCCTGGATGAGTACTATGCGCATGGTTTTCATTGTGATGGAAAACGTCTGAGCATGAAGGAGCCTTTGCATGCAAAGTCGGTCGTTTCCCTATCCAGCAAGCTTTGGCTTGTTGGCTGAAGAAAGTCGATTTGGGCCAATTCTTTTTCCTTGTCACCGACCTTCTCGTTTTACTTTCACCTTCCAGTCATATTGCTTTTTGATTATTTTTTTCTTTTTTAAAAAATCGCCCTGTTAATTGACATCTTTGTGAATACTTGGAGAAGTTGAGCAGTACTTGTGCAACTGTCTGCAAAGCACATAGTTGTGCAAGGGGGCACTCATTTTGTTTGTAGAAGCATCTTGTTTGTAAAGAAGGTCAGTTTGTAAGCCACTGTGATTGTACATTGTTCCGACTTCTTTTGCACCTACAGGTAAGCTAAGAACAGTTGCATCATTAATCTCGTTTATCCTTAAAAATGTAGCTGTGTGCACTGATGTAATCCAAATGAAACTTAAAACGAGGACATGGAAGGTCATCATGCCTTGTTGCTGCTAGCTAATGGAAAATCAATTCTGAGGAAGCTGCTAGTATATTTCCCAGTCCAATAATGATTAATGGACTTACTTTTTCAAGTAAGGGACCATATTTGTATAAAATAAGCAATGCCTTTTCTTTCTTTTTTCTTTGTTACTAAGGTGACTTAATGTTGCATTCACTAGAGTTGTGGACAACCAGAAAAAGGTAGGTCTGCATCTTGGCCTGCCTCCAGCATTAGCCTCCTACATACTAATTTGGTGCCACTTGAGCTTCAAGCATGCTCTCCCTATCAAGAGACTACAAAAAGCATTTGGCTTGTAGTAGAGGCAAGGCCACGCAGAAACCTCTATCTTTCTAAGAAGGAGGAAAAATTGCGCGATGATCACATGTCAGACGGCAACAGCTGTGCTGCTTATTCGATGATGATGATCAATTGACATTGTACCGATCGTGCGTCGTACGGTGATCAGATGCTGAAATGACGTTGCGTTCATTTAGCGTCGATACGTCGATGATGAATAAATAACATTAAGGTCGTGTTGCGTTTTCCTGCCAAATTTAGCTGGGAAACTGAATTGGTGCATAGCTCACGTTACATCAATTTTTCCGCTTAGTTTAGCAGGGAACCTGAATTTGTCTGTAGGTCCCATGACATCGGGTCACGTAACATCAATTTTCCCGCCAAATTTAGCAGGAAACTAGATTGGTGCATAGGTCACGTGACGTCAATTTTTCCGCTAAATTTAGTGGGGAAACTGACGGCATTTACGCTCGCGCTTTCAAAAAACCAAGGAAAGGGCCACTACCAGCTGTCGCTGTAAAACAGAAAGGGAAGGTTAACCAGGAAAGTTGACGCCAGCTATTTGCAAGTGACTGTCAGATTTAGGACTGTTTTTATCGGCTGGCTCTGTCCAGCACTAGTCTCTTGGTTAGTGCACTAACACCCCTACCACACAATCCTCGTCGTAAGGGTCTTCGTTGCAGAAGTAGAGGCAACTGTCGGGGTCATCGTCAATCATGGCAGGCCACCTGTTGCGACCAATGACATCCTCAGAATCGTGCCAGGCGGGAGAGGGGGACCGAGGGAGCATGCATGCAGCATGCGGTGATGGGATCTCGCTTCTCACCAGGGGTATGAGCCCAGCTTGGCCCAGACGATGGAGCCAACAAAGAACTTGACATCTACGAACTCTTCTTGGGACATGTCCTGCTCTGCCGCCGCACAGCTGTTGTACTGGGTGTCTAAATAAAGGAGGGAACGACCATTTTATGATGCATTGCCTGCGTACGACAGACTGCTTTGATTGGAGTCTGAACAATGTTGGGGGATCGGTACCTGTCGATTTAAACCTAATGCGAAGCTTGCACTACAGATTCTCTTGACCTCATCTCGCTGAAAATACTTGTCCATTAAATAAGCTAGGGTAACACCGTGATGTACCCCCATGGACAATTTGAGCTGAAACACCTGATCCAGGCTTTGTCTCCATCTGCAGTCCCTACGAGCTCCATTATCTCTCAATTTGGCAAACTGTCGCAAGTATCGGACCTCAACTTTGAATTCTATTCCTACTTTGAGCATGGTGGGAACGATAATGCCCCTGACCTATATAATATTCTTGCTGCTGTTTTTTTCTTCAAATATCTTTTATTTTAACGGTAAAACAGTAACTGCAAACCGAAATTCAACAACACTCTTTCGCTCGTACAATATACTTTGCTCGGGGGCTCATCCTTTTTGGTAGCAGAGCAGCTGCGGCGGTTATGCTAGGACGGAAGCTGTTCACCCTTGTTCATGAAGCAGTACCACTCGTCAGGCACTTCGTTAGGGTCGGGGACGTTGTGGAGGTAGCGCCATTTGTTGCACTTTGCTTCGCAGCACTGCACCCACGTGCCTTCGCTGTTGCTGATGCGGGCTTCCAGCAGGTCGTACAGCTCTTCCTTCGACGCGCTGGCCGGACTCTCTTGGTCGACGTCTTTGGTTCCGAGGCATGCAACATTAGAGCACAGACGTCTGGAAGTCCTAAACTTTTAAAGGCTAGTTCGCACATTTGTATTCGACTGTGCTCGAGTGTGTTGCATTTAGGGTGACCACCCGTCCCGCGACTCGCGGGACTGTCCCGCATTGAGGGCCCATGTCCCGCGTCCCGCGAGAAAGTCCCAAACCTACAAAATGTCCCGCATTTTACCCTGTCGTAAAATTCACTCCGCAACTCACGGTGCTGCAGAAAAATGGGGCACGGGGAAGTGCGGAGGTCACTAGTAATTGTGTGAATCGAAATGGTGCGCTATGTTCTATGATCTATCCAAGCATTGCTGGAAGCGACCGTCGTTCTTGCAAGAGGACTGACGCACATGCGCCGTTATGCCTCTCCCTTTGGTGGGAATATATTGTACGAAAAAGTTCTCGCCAAAAGTTTAAATATAAAATATTGTAATTATTTTCAGATTGCCGTGCCAATGTGAAAGGTGCGGCTGTGAATTTTTTTTTTTTAGTGCAGCGGTCGAAAATGAACATAATATTAAAAAATTGTGTAGCACCATGCCAATGCGAAAGGTTTGCTGTGAATATTTTTTTTTTAGTGGAGGCAGCCACACATGCAACGGTCAAAAAAATAACATAATGTTAAAAATTTGTGTAGAACCATGTTGATATAAGTAAGCGTGGACAGGAAACAATAACCAGAAAAATAATTACTGTCTCTTGTTTCCATTTGATGCATTGAGTTCTGATACAGTTGATTTTTATGTTTTCAACTTCGGCACATGTAATACCATCTTTGGCATTCAAAATAATATATCACTGGTAGTGAAAATTATTTGAGCTTAATTGCTGCAATCCAATTAGCAGGTTTATAAACAGTACAGGATAATAAATGTGTTAACAGAGCCTTGGTTCGTTGTGTGCGTCTTAATAAATCCTCCCTCCCCTCTGCCCCGCGTGTCCCGCATTTCACTAGCAGGAAGGTGGTCACCCTAGTTGCATTGCCTCGTAATTGCTTACGACGAGAGAAGACACTGGCGCCACCTGTCGGGTAGCCTTGGAACACTCCAATATGCGTATAACTAGACTGAAGGTTTTGCAGCATTTGCGAGATCTTAAATCTATGCACTATACCTATCGAGAGCGGTCTCTTATAACACTGTCAAAGTTATTTCACGCCCTCAGTGTGACGTGCAAAAAATTACATGAGGGGAAATGTTCTGGCTACCCGACTGATGGCGACAGCGTGCCGGCGCATTCTCTCGCCATGAGCTGTTCTTTTGTTTGCCGGAAAAGGCTTCGTTAAAAAATATTCTCCACTCCGTGGACTCTATAGTTTTTGAATTGTGTACACCACTTCCCGTTTTCGATACGCTGCAGATTCCGTCATTTTCGGAAGTTGCCAGTTTGGGGGCTCTGCTATCGGAGTGCGTGAGCACCTGCTCGAGTGAGTGGAGGCACTCCGTCGACTTTGGAAGCTTTAGCATGCTGCAGCTAAGAAAGGCGAGACAAGCCTTTCCCACGTAGAGGGCTCCATCAGTCGTGACTCCACTCGCCTCCTCTCCATTGTTCGCTCTGCTAAAGTGGAAAGGGTGGAGGACTTTGTGGGTCCCTGCTTTTCTGGCTCTATTGAGCTGTGGTGACCTCGATTGGGCTTCTCCAGCTCCCCTTTTGTGCCTGATCTTTCACCCCGTGTTAGTTTGAAGACACTTCTTCCTCATTTTTCCCGTTACGTCCTGACGCGCACACTAGTGTTTCATCCTGAAAATCCTTTTCTTCCAGGTGGTGCCAGTTATTTTGTCAATGGTGGATTCAAGGTCGAGAAAATATATAGGAGGGGCACGTAACTATAGAGGTCATTCTAAACATAAGACGAAGCTGTTTCGGACTACTGGGCTTGAAATTGGTCAAAGTTTTGTTGAGAAACAGCTTTTTCAACCCTGAAGAAGCTGCACAACTCTCGGTGAAATTCAGATTACTATATCCTGTCGTAGATTAAGAAAGAGAAAACAAGCTCCTACCGCGAAGCCCTCTGCCCTTTCCACTTAGCAGAGCTAATGCCCGAGAGGAGGTGAGTCCGTCCTCTCCAGCATTCGCTCTGCTAAGTGGAAGGGTTGAGGACTTTGCGGGACGAGCTTGGCATTAAATGCCTCCCAGATCTTTCTTTTTTTTTTTTTTTTTTTTTGTTTAAAAGTAACTGCACCAAGCATGGTTACAAGTCTTTTCCCAAACAGAATTTTGTGAAGAGGGGTTTTATATTCTTAAGTATTGGTGATTAGCCCTTTTATTTTTTCGATAGCAAATTGTAGAAAGGTCTGAAGACAAAAATTTAACATATATGGCAGAACCGATGTATAAAAAAACGTAAAAAATCTTACCCGTGTCGTATCTTAGCTTTTTGGGTCGCAGGTTACCCTGTGGCTCTCTCGGATGTTTGCTTTTCCTGGGAGCCCCCGGAGGCACTTGGTCCCTCTCTTCTCTCCCCGGGGTTTCCATGATATCAGGCATGGTACTAGGTACGAGCAGTGATCCCACGCATCTTAGTACTTTTTTTTTTTTTTTTTTTTTTTTCTTTTTCAGCAAAGATCTTAAATCGAGTTCGTACCTTTCTTCGGGAGCGTCGTCCATCTCGAGATCGTCGTCGTTTTCTCGAGGGCGTACGGCAATCGAAGGGTTGTTAACGCAAATGGAACGAGGAAGTTGCTTTCGACAAAAAGGTTAGCTGACAGAATGGTTACACGGTAATGTATGATTTCGTAGGTAAATAATTTTAGCGGAGAGCACGGCTCTGCGTGCGTGATGGCGAAAAACAAACAGAAGCTGTGTTCCGTCTGCTAACAAACGGTTTTATTTGCGAATTAGATGTCTGCTCAAAATTTTGATGTGATGTCCTACTGAATTATTTTCTCGCAAAAACTCGTAATCATTGTTATTAATATGTTTTCATTAGACCGTTAAAAAAAATTATGAGGGGTTTGGAAAGGATGATCGTCTGCTACCAAAAGCGCGCCCAC
Source organism: Ixodes scapularis (assembly GCF_016920785.2). Classification (NCBI taxonomy): domain Eukaryota; kingdom Metazoa; phylum Arthropoda; class Arachnida; order Ixodida; family Ixodidae; genus Ixodes; species Ixodes scapularis. Next base: position 55,294,228 of record NW_024609884.1, read on the forward strand.
GCGCGTGCGCTTTACCGCCGTCTGCCTCGACGACATTACGAGACAAAAAGAGGTCTCATAAAAATTAGGACTTTGAGGCGTGGCTGAATTTTTAAGTTTTTATTTGGTGCATTTTGTAGTGAGCAAAAGTTGGGAATATAATTGCGGCCTCTTATGATCGACCTACGCAGAAAAGTTTGGCGCATAATTTCGCGCTTATCTTAACGTGCACGTTAGTTTCGATTTGACAGTCGTTTACAGCGTCGTCAACATCACAGAGCCTCCCGATCCCCGGATATTTTTTCCTGCTAACAAATAAAGCGGATGAATGCTAACAAAACACTGCGAGTAGCACAAGCAAACGCCAGTGTCGCTGTCGTCACGGCGTTCCAATTTCTGGCTGCCGAAACTCTTGTGGACTGTCACACTGGAGGGCGACCTGCAGCGGAACAGGCTAGAACAGGCTAGAGTTCCTGCATAGGCTCCCACATACACCACAGCACCGCCAGGATCGCAACCGGCGACAGCATGACCAGGCATGACCTACGTTGAGCATGGCACAGTTTTGACGTCATCAGGCGGAAATCGAGGGACCGCTTTTTTGGACGCAGTAAACACGCCAGTCGGCCAGTCGGAGACGCGCAATCGCATACTGTCGTTAGCAGTATGATTAGCAGCTAGCGCCCGCGCCGCAGTGACTCCTTTTCGTCGCGACTCGCATCGGAGCAAGATTGCGGGTCCGTAATCGAGCCTGCTCGAGCCGAGAGGCGCTTTGGATTGTAAACAAGACCACGTGGGGGAGGGGGGTTGCTCCTCCGTGCAACGTCGCGCTAGCGTTTTTTTTTTATTCGATTTCTCGCCCGACAGGCCCGTTGATGGAGACCGCCGTCGAGGTGCCGGGCCTGCACGTAGACGTGTCGTCAAAGCGCGCGGTCGTCTTCCAGCGCTCGACGTGCCGATCGGCGAGCACGGACTTCCAAGCGAGAACGCTTGAAACCAGCCAACAGCAGCTCCAGGGCGAGTCCCCTGGTTCAAAAAACAAATCCGGAACTCCGGTTTTTTTTTTTTATTATTTTTTTTTCTTCTTCTTCTTCTTCTTTTTCGGGGCGGGGGTGAAAAATTTGTAAGGATACTATTCTCCCATTCTTTCGTGTGCACCGGAGGTGCACCCATGTCAAATTGCTCCGAGAAGGAGGGGGGGGGGGGGGGCGCCCCCCCCCCCCCCCCCCCTTTGGATTTGCTTCTGGTCCAGCTTAGTTCCCAAAGCTTCATGCTAAAATGAAAATGACAATTCTATGTGAACATAATTTCGGGCTGGAGAACGCCAGAGTTTGACTATCAATATTTACCTCACGGTTAATTAGTATGAGCAATCTTTACCTCACGGGTAATTAGTATGAGTTTTTGTTTTCACTGGATGATTCCCTTTTCACCTCAGAAGTACAAACCCTGAACTCCAAGTGAGGCCTTCATATACATATATGATCTAAAACTTTCCCACTGTAAAAGTGATCTTCATTTGTTTTAATTTGAACCCGTGTTCGTTGACACTTGTTGAAGTTATATACAGGGTGTTTCACGTAAGAGTGACAAAAATACCTACAATTAGTGCATTCCAAATAAAAATGTAATTTTCTCGGTACTGCATTACTCATGGTGGCAGACGTTGGAAAATGTGTGATACTTACTAATTAGTTCGCCAATTAATTTAATGGCTCCTTTTAATGCGCGCGGCGATGCAAACTCCGGTGTTATCTGTGTGACATCACTTCCGTGACCAAGTTTTCGTGACATCAATCTCCCAACTTTGCTCCCCCTTCCAAGTGCGGAGAAAGATGTAGTTCTACTTCAAAAGAAGAAAACATACATTGGGCGTGGGGTGTCAGTGTACTTAAGTGTCCAAAAAAGATCAAGACACGGGAAAAAAAAAAAAAATTTAGGATAACTATGCGGCAGGAACGCATTAGAAGTTACTATAGTTTTGCTCAGTTTGTTTTGCAAGCAACGCGTTAGTTTCGTGGATAAATTTAATTGAATCGCTGGACCCTCAAACCTGCCCATTCATGAAGGCCGCAGTGTTTGAAAGTGCAGCGATGGAACTTGAATAGTTTGCTTGCATGCTGTTGCAGGGTTCTCTCTCAGCGCTTGAGCTGATTTAGCTTTCTTATTTCCCTCACTCGCGCCTTTGAAATCTTTTGTTTCGGGAGACCAGGGGCCCTAATCTTGACAGTTGGAGAAAAACGTTGGTGAGAAATCCGGCGGTATTGATTGGCCGGCTCTAAGGTCGAGCACGGCGCAGGCCAATCATGGCCGCTTGATTTCTCGCCAAGTTGAACAGATTATGGCCCCAGGAGGCAAGAGAAACTAACAGCTCAGGCATCGCTACACTTCCGAATCAATAAGGTAGGCGTGTGCAAATTTTAACAGCTTTCGATTATCCCTTTGAATAAACTTCTATTTGATTTTATCTTCCCTATCGTATACTTCAGGCACATAGCCAGGATTTTGTTTCGGGGGGGAGGGGGGGGGGGGCGGGCGGGGGGGCCCGTTTATGACAAAATGCTGTATGAGTGGGAGGGGTGAGGGGATGTCCCAGCAAAATGGAAGACTTCGGGAGGGGGGGGGGGGGGGGCCAGGCTCCGTGCCCCCCCCCCCCCCCCCCCCCCCCTTCCCCACCCTGGCTACGTGCCTGCTGTACTTGTAAGTTCATATTTCACATTATTCGTGGTTTGTTCGGGCGGGACAGTTAGCTTCGTTGAGTGCACTTTTCACCGCACACAGATGCACTGGGGAGAAGCGAGACTTGCCATGTAGACGTCACGACCCTGCGTATTACGCTTCTTCGCAGCGCAACCGCGTGCCAAGGGGAAAAGCACTCCTCTAGTGCAAGATGGTATGCGTGCACACGACGGATATTCGAGAAAGGAAAAGCGGAACTTGGGGAATGCCGATATGACAGCTCTACACTGCAGTGAAATTTTCAGAATAAAACAGCAACTATATTTGTTTTGGCACTGCGACAGTACAGCACACGGCAAAACAGCACGGTCAAAAAAGTACCGCGTCAAAACAGCACAGCACATCTGAGGATGCGGGAACCTCCGCCAAGCACGCACGCAGCACAGTGCATCTGAGGATGCGGGAACTTTAGTATGTCTGCACGTGCGACTACCCCACTGGAGCTATGTGTGTGTGGAGCACGTGCAGTCACAAGCCTTCGCTTGCACGGCCATCTGCATCTTGTGAACTAAAGTTCTGGTGGCGTCACGCATGCGCCGAACGCTTAGTGAGATTGGTCAATTAAACCAACGCCTGGCCTCTGCAAGCAGCGAACCGGCGATGGGACCCGAATCTTGGGAAAGCATGGTCGTCTTTGATAGCGACACCGACGCGTCTTTCGATGGGTTCACTGATCACGAGTAAGGAAATAAATGTGAATGTACTGCTGAAGTGTCAAATGCGGCCATTTTCTTGTAGTTGCAGAAATAATTCAATTGAATATTTTAATCTGGGCACTTTCATGATGCGTGACGTTAGTAAAATAGGAGTCACATGATTCTGTTGGGGAGAGTTTGCTGACCATTTTGAAAAATAACCACCTGACTCCATTGGAATATAGTCACCAGCATACCTTGGCAAACCTCACTCATGGGGGTCCTCACTCACCCACACTCACCCTCATCTTCACAGGTGAGGTGAGGGTGAGTGAGTTTCTGAATCAGGAAAATTCATGAGTATGAGGGTGAGTGAGGGCCATGAGGACCGTGAGGGTGTGAGGGCTATGAGTGCGTGAGGGGCGTGAGGATGGTGAGTGGCATGAGGGCGGTGAGTGGCGTGAGGTCCATGAGTGCGTGAGGGGTATGAGGGCCGTGACGGCGGTGAGTGCGTGAGGTGTGTGAGGGTCATGAGTGCGTGAGGGGTGTGAAGGCCGTGAGTGTGTAAGGGCGGCGAGTGCGTGAGGCCCCCTTTATACGGAGCAACTTTCTCAGCAATTTTGGTGTTGCTGGTGAGTTGTTCCCTAGCTTTCCCTAGATCACTGTGCCCTAAATCGACACGAATTGCTGAGATCGGGTCCGGCTCGAAACAAGCGAGCAACTCTGAGCAACTCGAAGACGTCTGAAGCAGCTGCATCTAATCAGGGACACAATATTTTCACGTGATACCTCGTGCCGGTGATGATGACATCAAAGGACTTGGTTCTGGTTTGAAATTTATCATTTTTGAAAATAAACTGTTTCAGAAAGATGCATTAGTATTCTCAACGAGATTTTAATGCACAAAAACACATTTATAGCGCGTAATTGTGTGTCTAAATAGTGCAAGAAAATAATATTTCATGATGATGACAGCAAATTGCAGCAATTGGTTGCTGCGTGTGAATGCGGGCGGCCCGTGTTGCTGGCATTGCGACGTCAAGTTTCTGGGCGAAATTGCCCCATCTGAAGCGGGCCTCAGTGGCTTGAGGGGTATGAGTGCGTGAGGGCCGTGAGGGGCGTGAGGGCCATGAGTGAGTGAGGGGCGTGAGAGCGGTGAGTGGCGTGAGGGCCATGAATGCGTGAGGGGTATGAGGGCGGTGAGGGCCGTGAGTGAGTGAGGGCCGTGAGTGAGTGAGGGCCGTGAGGTTCAGTGAGGGTGGGTGAAGGGCTGAAGGTGGGTGTGACTGAGGATGAGGGTGAGTGAGGTGCTGAAGGTGAGTGTAGCTGTGAGGGTGAGGGTGAGTGAGGGGCTTAGGTGAGTGTGGCTGTGAGGGTGAGGGTGAGTGAGGGCGACCTAAAATGCCGACCTCTGGTCACCAGACCCTACCAACGGCAGAGTCCACTGACTGCACTCCGCACTTGAGTCATTTTACTCTTTTAGAGGTATCACCAAAGGGACAACTTTGTGCTACTCCAAAGGGAGTAAGCGTTGACTTCTTTTTAGAGTGTGGGGCTGCCATGAGCGCATTCTAGACGAGCTTTCTAGGAATGGCTCCGGAGTATTCAGTCTTTGCTCAAGTTTCAACATCCTGATTCGTACCAGCTGACCGAGGTTTTAAAGATCGAGCAGAGCCTCACTTAGCAGAAGATGATCGATGCGTATGGCTTGGAACCCCATCGGGTTAAAGTCATACGTGAGAATCTCGCAGAAACTACGGCACGTCCTGTCCCAGTATGACACACAGCCCCTCGTTGACACTCATTTGGGCTGTCGAGTTTCTTACCGAATGTAAGCTATATCTAAAACAAGAATGCATGTCAAATAAACTATTTCTTTAGGTCGTCAGTTGTGATCTTCACTTTTCCTTTGATTAAATAGGGTGCCGCATTTGTATCCATATAAAACGTTCACCGATTAACAATCAATCGGTAATTAAGAAGAAGGCAACAAATTTAGCTTCATTGGCTTGCGGTGGCAAGGTTTGATATTACTGGAAATGCACACAAAGTTAAAAGTGAAATGTAACGGCGCAGGTAATAATGTAAAATCATATAACGGCAGATAGTAAAATGTAACGGCAATACACATGTTCTGCTGTTTTGACGCGTGCTGTTTTAACCGCACTACTTTATTGCGTTCTGTTTTGTGCCGTTCTGTCACGTTCATATTTGTTTTCACCTCAAGACCCATACTAAACGAAGTTCCTCACAGATCACTTCTAAATTCCTCCTTTAGGTGTTGAGTGAAGATACTTTTACTGTACATTTCAGTGATTTGTTAGTTTATCAAAACTCGTAAACGTTTCAAACACAGTGCTGACCCGATTTCTGACGTGTCACAAATAACTCTGTGGCATACAGTGTTCTTCTTGGTTGTTTAAACTGGCAAATGCACAGCCTAGAAATTTTATTCAACAACGTTCCTCACTAAAATATATTTCAAACTCTGAGCCATCCACTTATGAATGACTATGTAGCAGTCATTCATTTTCATGTGCATTATGGTTTACAAGGTCTAGATTTCAGCACTGATTTTTCATGCTGAAACGGGGGGGTGGGGGGGGGGGGGGTTTGTGGTTATGAGTGAAGAGATAAACATTTCTTGAAATGAAAACATTCGAGAACTTGCACAAGGAATGATATTAGAGTGGTATCTTTGATGCTCCTTTTTTTTTTTTTTTGTCTTTTCTGCAATTTCTTTTTTATTGCATGTGAGGCATTTTGTTTTTTTATCTCATGTTTATTAAATCTTTATATCGCAGGTACGCTTTCAGCACACATCGGGGTTGTGCTGGACTTCCACCACAAGCCAGGAGCTCCTGAGCGGCGAGAGTAGGAGTTTGATCTGACAGCTCAAGGGGCACCTTTGTTCAGTTATGAATTTATAATTATCATCATTCGAATAGAGTTAAGCTCTGCTGTGTGTAATTTTTCAAGAAATAAATACCTCGTACCAAATTCACCGATAAACTACATTTTGCCACTGCTATTAGTGCTCCACGAGGACCTCGGACAAAAGTGTGTGCAAACATCATGCTTGTTTGACGCGCCACTAAGCTGATGTATAGACTCGCAGACATCCAGCATTACATCTGCATAGCATAATCTGGATAACGTAATTATGATGGCAAATGTGGCATACAAGCATATTGTATTATGGAACAGTCATAATGGGTTGGGTAACGGAAGTCTAGTGGATCCATGATGGATGGGATCACATAAACATAGCGGATCCATGATTTATCTGCCATGCTTACGTCACCCTTGACACTGAAGGTTGGTAGGGTAAGAGAAAAAAAAGGATGTTCCTGCCTGACGGGTTGGAACCTCTTCGAAATTCGCTCTGCTCAGTGTACTTGCTATCGTCATCAGTGTTGGACACTTGTGAGAGCATGCTGTACCTCATTATGGCTATATAGTCAGAATACATTTGTAGTAGTCTGTTCTGTAGCACTGAAAGCGGGTGTCATGGGTGTACCAATGGGGGGGGCAAGGGGTTGCTTGCCCCCCCAGCTCTCAGAGTGGGGGGGGGGAGGGGGGGGGGGGGGGCAAAGCATGTGTTTTGCCCCCCCCCCCCCCCCCCCTGAAACAGCCGCCATGGGCAGGGCAAACACTAACCGGCGGCGCCCAAGGGATATCAAGGGCACCGGCCCTGGGGGGGGTCTGGTTTGCCCCCCCCACTCAAAAACAAGTTGGTGTACGCCACTGGCGGGTGAAGAAGAAAATGGTCCTCGAACATCTGGTCCCAAGTGCAGGGTAGAAAAAAGAAAGATACCGCGATCGCAGTGAAAATAAAGTACAGCAGGGCAAATTCAATTAATGAAAATATAAGCTCATCAAGTAAAACAAAACAAAACTAAATACTGTTTTTTGCTTATGAACGAATCCACACTGAGCCTTTTCGTGCGAATTCAATTGGGTGTAGAAAAAAAATGTCCCTGCAAAAAAAAGTCCCCGGACAAAATGTCCCCGGAAAAAAAGGCTCCAGGTCGGAAGTAGGAAAAAATGTACCCAAAGGATTCTCTACCTCTAAGTTTTCCATCATCCTCATGGACTCAAAGCGGTACGGTCATATGTCCGTGGGGAAAAAAGGCACCCTGTGGCAAGTAGGAAAAAACGGCCCCAACAAGTAAGGGAATGCAGTATACGATTTCCTGAGTTACACATCGCGACACTGTTAGCGCGAATACAACATTAGCGCATTTTCACATTTTACTTAGAAAGAGTATTAGAACGAATTTTTACCGTCTGCATTATATCCCCCAAATGAGCACTTTCAGTGCCTATGATAACTTTCATGACAACCTTTCATTTCTATGAGGAAAAGGGAAGGAAAAATAACTAGCGATTGCTTGTTCCTGCTTACAGTGTCGCGCTTTTTACTGAAGTTGGAAATGATACACAAATACCTCTCAAATTTCCCCAAACACAATAATTTGGTTTTGGCTGGAAGTGTTATAAATGTTTATTTCACAATGGAAAAAAAAAAAAATGTTTGGTTTTGGCAAACACAATAATTTGGTTTCCAAAATACTCGACTATAGATTACTTTCGTTGCTTCGTGTGACTTCCAGTCTTTTCTACTTTTAGGTGGGTCAGGTCATTTGTGACCGGATAATGACAGGACCCCCCAAAGGCCGGGAGAATCAGAGAAAACCCAGCGATAAAGAGCCCTTTGGGGACATTTTTTTCCTACTTTCCACCTGGGGACATCTTTTAGGGGGGCGTTTTTCTCGGGGACATTTCTTCCGGAACCCTCATCAATTTACATATTTGGCCATTGTGGCGTTTAGAAAGAATGCAAAAAAAAGTGCAATAGAAGGAAGCAGAATTTACTTAGATATCTAGTATTGTCAAAGCAAACACGGCAATGACCCAATGATCATTTGTTGTTTACATGCGATTGAAGTATAGAAAATTTAGATTTTTGTTTCTATGCTCCTTTACTAAGGAACAAATCATTCTATACTTTTACTAAACAAATGCCTGACCAATTATTATACCTCTGTACCTATTTACACTGAAATTTTTTTAAAAGTCGATTCAGATGCTCCCTGTATATCTCATGCGCTTCATTTTTATTTAAATAAACTTTTATCAAATTGATAAACATTCGAGACCTGCTAATCTGGAACGAGTGAGTGAGGTTTTTCAAATGTTATTTTTATAACTATTATGGGGACAAATGAGCAGGGGTGGTGGAAATGCTTAGTATTTTCTTTTTTTAGTTATTTAAAACATTGTTTAGAGAAAAGTTTTTACTCATAAGGACTTTCTTAAAGTTCTAGGTTTCGAATAACTTCTGATAAAATCACCTCTCATCTCCGTTCTTAATTTTCGACGGGAGTCATCTACGGCTTGCATGTATTCCTTCTCCACTTCCCAGGACTTTTTTACTGGTTTTTAATTGGCACCAAACCTGAGCGCCCTGATTGTAGTAACTTAATGAAACTATAGCGACCCTCATGGTCAGCACAAGGCGGTCTACAAAAGAAGACGAAGAAGAGGTGGGGCTCGCGTGTCGCGGGCACATAAAATGCAGTTTGAATCCTACCGCTGTCTGAACTGGTTGCTCTCAATCCAGCTCCTACAGATTTGGTGACCCGGTATCGGACTCACGCCTTCCATCCTGCTGCTGTTTCCATGGCTCACGCCGGCCCATCAAACATTCCTCACGGCGACGCCCTCCTCACACAACGATCCAGAACATTCGGCTTCCGCCTTTTTGGTCCAAAACTCCGAGTATGGCTCATGCAAGTCGAGGCACAGTTCCATCTCCGGCACATCACCAGCCAAGAGACGAGATACCTTTACACCGTCTCCTCCTTGCCAGCCGACGTAGCCGAGGAACTGGCCGACATTCTCTCGATCCATTCCGGATGTCAACCCCTTGGATCATTTGAAGGCAGCCATCCTTGACCGGAGGTCCGAATCGGAGCGCAGCAGGCTGCAACAACTTCTCACCACAGAGGAACTTGGTGACAAATGCCCGTCGCAACTCCTTTACCAAATGCGCCAGTTGCTGGGAGACCAAAACCAGGACCCCAACAACCATCTCCTGCGTGAGTTGTTTCTCCGTCTTCCGCAGAACATGGTTCTGGTGCTAGCGGCTCCGGAAGACATATCACTAGGCAATTTTGCTGAGCTTGCTGACCGAGTTGCAAACTATTCGAGGTCCCCTAGCATCTGCACTGTTACTCCTCAGTCACCAACAACAACGGAAGACTCCAGATTTTCTCGTATCGAAGACCGCATTGATGCTCTAAGCCGTCAACTTGCCACCCTTGCACCTTTGACGCGGCATGGCCACCCACGGTTCCGCGCCCGTCGACGCTCGAGCTCTCGCTCCCGTTCCCTGAAGCGCACTTCCTCCAACACAGGTGCGGATGACACTACCTTGGGTGTGTGCTGGTACCATCGTACCTTCGGAAACGCTGCCCGCAAGTGCACCCTACCTTGCTCTAGGGCGGGAAACTAGATGACCGGGCACTGGCGGCGGCAAGCGGCACCGGTCAACAGGAAAGCCGCCTTTTTTACGTCGTTGACAGGGTAGCTGGCCATCGCTTTCTTGTCGACACTGGAGTCGAGGTCAGCGCACTACCGGCCTCTTCTTTGGATCGACAACGCAAGCAAAAGACCTCCCCGCTCTAGACGATCAACAATTCAGCTATTGCCACCTACGGTCAGCGGTCCGTCACACTCAACCTCGGACTGCGCCGCACATTTCGGTGGCTATTCATTGTCGCCGATATCAAGCAGGCTATCCTGGGCGCTGACTTTCTTAGCTTTTACAACCTTGCTGTAGACATTCATTCATGGCGCATCATTGACTTGACCACACACCTCTCTGTGAATGGCGTGCTGTCAACTACCACGACGACAGCCATTTGTGCATTTTCGCCGTCGTCAGACTACGAGAAAATTCTTGCGAATTTCCCGAACATCACGAGACCACACACAGGAGAGTCGCCGGTGAAACACACCGTCACTCACCACATTGCTACCTCTGGCCCTCCCGTTTTTGCTCGTCCTCGTCGACTTTCTGGAGAACGCCTGGCCATCACTCGTCGCGAGTTCGAGCATATGCTCGAACTTGGAATCATTTGTCCATGGTCAAGTAACTGGGCATCACCTCCTCACATGGTCGCCAAGAAAGATGCAGGCGACTATGTGGTGATTATTGCGCCTTGAACGCCAAGACTCAACCTGACAGATACCCACTGCCTCTCATAGAGGACTTCACCGTGAATCTGGCTGGATGCCAGATCTTCTCCAAGTTCGACGTGGAGAAGGCATACCACTAGATTCCAGTGGAGCCTGCAGACAAACCAAAGACCGCTATCGTTACACCTTTTGGCCTCTTTGAATATGTGAGAATGCCATTTGGCTTGCGGAATGCCGCCCAGACTTTTCAACGCACCATCAACGAGGTGACGCGCGGCCTAAATTTCGTATTCGCTTACCTAGACAATATTTTGGTCAGCAGCGCATCAAAGACGGAACATGAGGAACATCTGAGCGCCCTTTTCACCCGACTTGACGACTACGGTTTGGTCATCAACCCCTACAAATGTCTTTTCTGCGTAGCCAACATTGAATTCCTGGGCCACCTCGTCACCCCACAAGGCATCAAGCCTTTAGAAACCAAAGTCACCGCCATTCGTGACTTTCCTCAACCAACATCTTTAAAAAAGTTGCGTGAATTCTTGGGCCTACTAAACTTCCATCGTCGGTTCCTGCCAAAGTGTGCCGAGTAACTAAAACCCCTAACTGACCTGCTTGCCACCAAAAAGGAAGCCTCGGCGTCTCTGAATTGGAGCGAAAGTGCAGCGTCTAGCTGCTTTTCGTTAGCGAAACAGGCACTTGTTGACGCTGCAATGCTCACCCATCCTGCCCCAGACGCGCCACTCCGACTCCTCACAGACGCATCAAGCGTAGCTGTCGGTGCGGTTCTTCAACAGAACGTTTCTGGCTGGCAGCCGCTCGGATTTGTTTCACACAAACTCAAAGACGCTTGACAGAGGTATAGTACCTTTGTACGGGAACTTCTAGCAGTGTATCTATCCATCACATACTTTCGCCACTTCATCGAGGGCCGGGACTTTTACGATCTGACTGATCATAAGCCACTGACATTTGTGTTCCATCGAAACCACACCGACTACACCGCGCGTGAGATCTGGCACTTCTGCTTTATCTGAGAGTTTACCGTCGACCTCCGACATGTCAGTGGCCAGGAAAACACTTCTGCTGACGCACTCTCTCGCGTGGCAAACATTACTTCAGTTCAACATCTAGTGGATCTTGAAGAGCTAGCAGCCGCTCTGGACGATGACCCTGAGCTACAACGCCTTCGTGACTCTTCTGCATCTCTCAAGTTCGCTGAAATTCCACTACCTCTCTCTCCAACAAGCGTCACTTGCGAGACGTCAACCGGCGTTTCACGCTTGTTTGTACCACCAACGTTTCGTCGAACTCCGTTCGACCACTTGCACAACAAAAGCCACCCTGGAATCCGTGCTTCACAAAAATGGATTACCGCTCGCTTCTTTCGGCCGAACATGAATGCGGATGTCGGCTGCTGGTCTCGAAATTGCCTTAAATGCCAGCGCGTAAAGATCATCCGACACACCATCACCCCGATCTCACCATATCGCCTACCAGACTCGAGGTTCGCTCATGTCCACCTCGACTTGGTTGGACCTCTCCCTTCATCCCGAGGTGCCTGTTATCTGCTGACTTGCGTGGACCGGTTCACTCGGTGGCCCGAGGCAATCCCTGTCCCCGACATGACAGCAGAGACTGTCGCGAAAGCCTTCCTCGACGGCTGAGTGTCCCGTTTCGGCTGTCCTACAGTCGTAACTATTGACAGAGGACGACAGTTCCAGTTCGCCCTTTTCGTGGCTTTTGTCTCCATCCTGGGCGTCCGACACATTCACACCACCGCCTATCATCCATCAGCTAATGGCATGGTGGAACGACGCCACAGGCAGTTGAAGGCAGCCCTCGCCACCTACGAGCCACGCGAACGTTGGGCCGACCATCTCCCCCTTGTCCTCCTGGGCCTTCACTCGGCGCTCAAGGCCAATCCCGGCTGTACGACAGCTGAGCTAGTATATGGTTCCCCATCGCGCCTCCCTGGAGACTTTTTCTCTCCAACCTCTCCCGACTCTCAGCACGAACCAAGCAGCTATGTCGCAGACCTTCGACAAACCATTCGTGAGTTGCAACCAGTTCTTCCCGCTCAGAGGAGTCCTCAACACATTTTCATGAGCCAAAACCTTGAGTCACGTCTTCTTACGGCGCGATCGTATTCGTCGACCTCTTACACCAGCTTACGATGGACCTTTCAGAGTGCTCGATCGCCAGGTCAAGACCTACACTGTCGACATCAACGGTCATCATGACGTTGTGGCTACAGACCGCGTCAAACCGGCCTACCTGGACACTACCCTGCCTACGCCCACCTCTGCCATCACCACCCCATTGCCACCTTCAGCGTCTGCGCGTCACTTGGGCTCCTCTGGCATCCATCGCTCTACAGGGGGGAGCCTGATAGCGACCCTCACGGTCAGCACAAGGTGGTCTACAAAAGGAGATGAAGAAGAGGCGGGGCTCGCGCGTCGCGGGCACATAAAATGCAGTTCGACTCTACCGCTGTCTGTACTGGTTGCTCTCAATCCAGCCCCTACAAAGCTTTTCTCGAATTTCGCTTTATTTTAAAAGTTATAGGCAAATTAAAATTACAAAAAAATAACTTCCTTCATGACGTCGTTGGTCGCTTGGTGGCCGTGAACTAGAGGAGGGGTAGTGAGCTCAGCGAGTGCTCACGGCTGCCGCACTCCGTGTCGACGACTCGAGAAGGCGCCACTAAAGCATGTTCTGGATAGGCTATATCAAGCGGGCAGCCAGGGCGGCTCGCATTGCATTTGCTGCGTGATTAAACACTAATTCGGCATGACACTTCATTGGCTACAAACGACAGCAAACACGGGGTAAAGATCAGCTCAGAACAGGAGCCACTTCACGCTGCCATACCGCCAAACGGCCAAACCACAAGCCAAATCTCCCTGAAGGCCTTCGGAACGAGTCGAATGGAGCCAAAGTTGCGCGTCTGTTTTACACATGCCGCTGCGCCGCTATTCGCCGAGATTCAATCATGTGAGGAGTCGGATCAAGTGCCTTGCAGGAAAGCAGACGTTGCACGCGCCACGGCGTACGTTCTCCTGCTTATGAGCGCGCCTCGAACGTGCGCCGCCGCTATTCGCTGAATTCAGTCATGTGATGAACGGGATCAACATGCCGTGCAGGAAAGTCGGCGCTACGGAGATAAATGTGCAACTCTGGCTCCAGTAGGGAGCCTATACGGGAACTCTAGGTTGGAACCTCGTGCAGCGCCGCCACATACATCCGGGACCTTTCTACGGTCGCCGCTCGTCGATGCCTGATCCCACTACACCTTTCTAGTATGCGCCGCCTTTTCCACCGCTTGGTGGCGGGTACATCGACGGGTTATTTCTTGTTTCCGTACTTTCTAAACTGCATTTGTTTCTTTTCTGATCTTAAATACTGAACAAAAACTACTTTTATAATAATTGAAACCATTTGTGCCACTTATATTTTGTATTTCGACTAAAAACAAGCTTTTAGCAGCTCTGACCAGTAGTAAGGCGAGGACCAAAAACATCACATATCGCGCGCTTTCGGCACCGCCGGTCGCCCCCGTAGGTGGAGAAGGTTTCCGCGTCGTACGGCTAAGATATGACGCACTGATATTTAGTTACTCTCTCCGTGCCCGCTGGCTTGCCCAAACCCCAAGAGACGTGGAAACCGCAAAAAAGGTAGACGCTTAAATATGACTGCAGGGCTAAGGTCTTTGCAACAGCGAACAACCATCTTAGACGTAGTGACTTCCAAGTGCGGGCAGGCGCACTTGGACATCACTTTTTGTCGGTCACGCTGGTGAAGGGAGCATAGACCGTCGTGCTACGTTTCGCTCACTGGTAGTGCAACGAAGGCTACGGGCACAAGATGAGCTACGAGACGTTTTTCTCACAGACGAGCGCTTGGCCTGGAGAAGCGTGCAATCTGCAATGCAAGGGGCAGAGTTGGAGCATGCGTACACACGCGCTAGCGCCACGCCCACAATAATAATGTCACGTGACACAAAGGCAATAAAGATGTATTTATATGTATTGGTACTATTTTCATAGCTCAACTTTTGCTAGGCTGCGTTCAACTAGGTTGCAAATAAACAAATTTCGTGACGCATCTGGTTTCGATGTTTCGAAAATAGGCTGGCCCGATTTCAATGCAACTGCATCGAAATCAGGCCAGCCTATTTTTATTTATTTTGAAAGGTACATTATAATATGTATGTGGTAATGATTTATATTACATATTTATAATTAACAAGATGACGTCACTCTCATTACGTCAGTTCCGGCGTCGGAGGGGTGATTGGCGCACAGCCCTCCCTCGTTTGACGGGCGTCGGAGGAAGTGCGCCCAAATGGCCAATAATTAATCATAATGTGACGCCTCAGATTGTGATGTGAAAAAATTAAGGAACTTTCAAGTCGAAGGAAGACAAAAAAGAATGTCTCAAAACATTGTGACGTTATCCTCTGTTGTCTTTTCTTTCGAATTGAAAGTTCCTTAATTTTTTCGCACCAGCTCAGCTGCTACATTATGATTAATTTTGCTATCCTAATATTTTTAACCTCCTCGCTTGCGCTGACGGAGCGAGAAGTAGCCAGAGTTGGAAAATTTATGGAAAAGCTGCCCCCAGAACAAATGGAGCGACACGTCGTCTGCTCACGTTTCGTGTGAGTAGAATATCCCTCCCAGTATTTCTAGAGTTGAGAAAGCATCATTTTGTGATGCAAATTTAACAAAACCTAATTTGTGCAATGTACTTTGAAGTCGGGAGTTGTACTTTCCTCGAAAAGTACCGGAAAAAAAAACAAAACAAAAAAAAAAACTTTAAGTAAAGTACAAAGAATGCACTTGGGGCGTGGGGAGGGGGAGGGGGGTTCGAAATGCGTATATATTATTGGGTCGGCTGGATTTCAAGGGGGGGGGGGGGGGGGGGGGGGGCAGCAAGATGCTGATCGATGAAGGGCAGTGTGGACTGCTGTGAATGGTCAGTTTAGGTATGAAATAAAATGTAAACCTAAGTGTACAATAATGTTAGAATAATCTTGAGCACACAAATTGATGTTTCATTCAAGTTCTCAAGGCTGTAAAACAAAAATTCTTAATTCAGATTAAAAATAAGCAAACAAAGCTTTTGTCATTAATAATGCTTTTGTCATTAAATTATGAAAATAAATGCCATTTTGTGTAGAACCTCATAACAGAGATCGGCATGTGAACAATAATTATGCCTTCTTAAAACAATTCAGCCAAAGGTTATTCCCAAGCTCACTTCTACTGCTTCACCTAATTTAGTTTTAATTCATTCTATTGACTACCTCGAATAGATAAAACAATTATAAATGCGACAACTAAACAATGGAGCTCAAATAAAAATAAACCTATAGAGCAGTTCATATAAATTTTCTTGCAAGTGCCCTCGCTAAATCCCGAATTTGAAAAAAAAATATATTGCCAGAATATTGCAGTCTATTAAAAATAATAACCGCAGCTTAATTCGGAAATTTTTACTGCTTCGTGAGTGTTACATTAACACTCACGAAGTTCCTTTTTTCTAATATAAACCCAACGCTGGAGTGTTTAACGCCCCACTCTGGGGGAATGCTTTCCCTTGAGCCCTCGGATGCACTGCGGCAAAGCAAGATAAGCAATCGCGATGCTTACTTCGCACTGACTGCTTCACTGCAATACACAAGAGCGTGGCGGGAAGCACACTAAACAAAGCTGACTTACATGCCAGAGCACCGAGAAATTGCGAAAATGGGACTACTGTTGGTGTTCTACACTGACAAAGAGATGAAATAGGATATTATGTTATTTATGACTAAAATCAAATTCTGAAAGTTTGCACAAGCCTACCATAACAATGCAGACATGTAGCAGGACCTGAGCCATTATATTTTCAGTATTAATAAAGTGAAATTAAGTTTTGGCACAATGTTGGCACAAGTTCCCCACATTTGGGCTAAATACTGTAAAACCCTTAATGTTCGCGAGCCCTCAATTTTCGCGAATTTCACGAATTGAAGAATTCGCGAAATTTAAGGGCGCGCGAAAATTTCAGTTTTTCAGATTTTCAATGCAGGCGTCTGGAATTCGCGAAATTTAGTGGTCGCGATTCTGTCATCTGTGACCGATTCGCTAAAAATAGGGGCCGCGAAAATAAAGGGTTTTACAGTATAGCAGGATGTAGCAGGGTAAGCTCTTTAGCACAGTTTGGCACAAATGGCGCAGCAATCACATCACTGAACTCAGCTACTGCACTGAATAAACTCGGTAGCCGAGTTCGATAAATTGTCTGCTCCTATTTTCTTTATCTACCACTGTAAATGTTTCCCTTCCCACGCTCCAGTCTCGGGTTACTATCACTATGGTAAACTTCCACCAGCTCACTGTGCACTAATGTACTTTCGTTTATCATAGGAGAGAAGTTGACTTACGTAGAAGTTTGGGCTAGTTGGTATTACATGATTAAAAATTCATTCAGTCAGCGCCTTGTTCGTCTACCTTCTTGCTCTTGTCCGTGTCCTTGTGCTGTTTTAATTTTTAATAGGAGAGAAATTTCTGGCGCACCTCCTGGATAAGGTTATAGCGCTTGATTCTCTACATCACCTACCGAGGGCCAGCGCGGGTCACATATTGACCGCGAGTTCTAGCCGAACGTTGACGCAGCACTTGTGCCAAATACCGTATGCTGATAGAAATGTGGAGTGGAGAGGGGGTTGCGAGAGGTCCTGCATAGGATGCACACCCTTGAAGCTCTGTATTTCCCAGGGGCCTCCTGGTGGCACAACATGTACTGAAGACCACGCAATCCGCCGTTCGCCTTTCATTCGGGCAGTACAGTGAAACCCGTTTAGAACGAACCCACGTACAGCGAATTATTGTCAATATCAAACTCACGAAAAATTTAAATAAAAATGCATGTAAAAAGTACTTTGTATAACGAACAACTTATTGGCTATATCGAAATTGTTTCCTCCGGGACGGCTTTCAAAAACACGCAAACATTCGTCTTCTAGCCTGTCCCTTTCCCCCCCAAAAGGTAGGAAAAAAAGAAAATTCCAAAAGCTCAAGTTGCGAACAAAATTGTGCGAAAGAAGCGATTCAGAAGGGGAGAAAGCTAAAAAATAAAATCTGCACGCACGCACAGAAAGAAAAAAAAAACTTTTCATCCCAAAACCGTTGCCCACGAAGAGAAGCGATTCAGGAAGGGGAGATAACCGAAACAAACTCTGCACGCATGCAAAAAAGAAAAAGAAAACTTTTTAGCGCATTGTTACAAGGTGGAAGCGAAAAGATGAGAAAGAAAGAGAAGCTCTCGCCTTACAACAAACACATATAACGTTTGTTATATATAGTGTTTGCTATATTGAACTGATTGTAGTGTTTCCTGCTGTTCGTTATACACGGGTTAAACTGTACAACAGCGTAAATGTTAGAAAACAGAACTTCTGTAGTGCACATAAAGGTAAAAAGTAAACGAGGCAGATGCAGAAATGATACCAGCAATGCATTCAGAGAGAATGGTGTATTTCAAGAAACGACTGCACTGATATTGTTTCCAACAATATTCCTGCTAGGCCCATGTTTTTTAACAGGACTGAAGCAAACACACCAAATCTCAATGCCAATTTGGAACCTGCATAAGCAATAAATCAAATGGCCTATGGACAAATGAACACATCTGTGTAACTGGCAGATCTATTAAATGTAATGTTTTTCACGATCCATCCCTGACTGGCAGTGAACCCAGAAATTTAGATGCACCAACAGTGATATAGTTCAACAAGTAACCTGGTAGTGTTGCCTGGCTTTACATCACAAGGTAACAGGGAAGACTTTGTCTTCTTTCTGGCAGAAACAGCTTATAATGATCTTTGTACTATGACATATCACAGGAAACTGACATAGACAATTGTCACCTAAATAACAGATGGCCTCTGACAACATTGTGGTTGTAACCTGCAAAGGCAAAGAAAGAAAGCCTATGGCTCATAATAAAGCACAAACCACTCCAACAGAAAGCAGAAATTGCTAGAGAAAACAAGACGGCAAAAGCCCGAGTCCCGTGGTCTGCTCTGTAATGGGAAGCTGCTTACACCGGAGAATTCATGCGCTTTAAGCAATCCAAACATGTACTACCATAGTAGCTGATCCCTCCTATAATTCATTACATCAAAACACCAAAAAGGTGGTGGAGGGAGGACAAGCCAAAACCAAGGGGAGCATTCTGAAGCTACCACTTCGGCCCAGTCTCTCAAAATATACTACAAAAAATCTCAAGCTACTACGGCCAGTCTCTCAAAATATACTACAAAAAATCTAACACACGAAAAACCACCGAGCTTAACAAAAAAGATCCTGCACGCATAGAACACTTCTTCCCACAGTATAAAAAAATATAAAAATTAAATTCAACCCATGGAAAAAATATGCCCCCGTTCAAACACGCAAACAAGGCTACACCACAATCTCCGAAGTAGACAGAGAGAAGCATACCACCTACAGTCAATCTCCAAAATCATACACGAGAGGTAACAATCCAGCAACTACATTCCCAGTATTTATGAATTGCTGAGCATTGAATGAAAATAAATGCGATGCCACTTTTCTGAAAGCAACAAAACCATCATGGTGCCACACATATTTCCTTTTAATGTAATCACACGAAACAAGATGTGTCCCATAATTTTTGCAGTTACCTCATAAAGCAATATAAAGGGAAAAAAAAAGAGTTGCTTGGTCCAACACTTTGGTCATTACTGTGTGGCTTAACCTTTAAGTAAAAAAAAGAATGAAAGAAAGCATTAAATACCGTGGGAAAAGCCGTTGCAGTACTCAAGGTCAGGCATAGTGCAATAATCCAAAGACAACTGCTAGGGTGATGGCTGAAGGATTTTGACTGCAACAGCAGCCAATTTAAGGAATAAAAAAAAAAAAAACACAGTTCGAGATATTTTCATGCAAAAGCAAGATTCATCCACAAGTTTGAAATGCAACACCTTGCACTGCATGCTGCAGAACTGGTAAGGTATTAAAAATGTGAAGAATATGAGCATGCAGCTGCAGCATGCTGCAAGACATGCTGCATCATTTAAGCCTATTGGAAACTAATGCAAACTAGAGTTGTCTGTAGGAGAAAGCACAGTATACCTGACCACGCAGAATCCCTTTCAACACCACAGTGCATCACTTTACCGAAGGGGGACACTGCTACGCAACAAGCTGCTCAGCTTTGGTGGACTCTTTGAAAGCAGCCCGAACGCAAATTTGTGACACATCCTCCAGACTTGCTTCACTGCCACTGCTCACTCCAGAGGTGTCCGTTGAGTCAGAACGACTTAGGGCCCGTCGTGCGGCTGCCTTTTTCTTGTTGGCGGCTTTCTTTTGGTTTCTCCGGCGCCGTGCTAATATACTGGAATTCGCTCTGAAAGAATTATATTGTGGCACAATTAATCCGGAACAAAGGAACGAGCACCTCGAAATCGCCAGATAACAATACCGTGGAATTCGCAAAATACCGCAATACACACCACACACCTTTATCACCTGACCTCCCACCAACTCCTTTCCGATCCCACGACCCTCCTCATAGCCCAGAAATCTCTCCTCCGACGGAATACACGCGCTCCAATTCCCTCCTTCCCGTGCGTCTTCTCCCTTCCCCGCAACCTTTCCTAGGAAGAAAAAGTCTCTCTCTTTAGGGCTGGGGCGGCCCTGACACCTGTCACCTGGGGACCCACAGTTTCCGACTCGGGAACCTGCCCTAAATGACCAGGCCCGTGGCTAGGGCGAATGCCCGCCACCTGCTGCGGCTCTGCCCCGGGGCCAAGACCATCCGTGAAGAGATACTCAGTGAGGCCGGACTAGGGACCCACCCACCCAACGGATCATTGAGAACAAGTACCACGAGTCTCTCCCGAAGTACCTGCACGGCGTGGGACTGCACTTTTAAATGCGAAAGCATTAACTGTCTCATGGAGCGAGCTGACGTCATCAGTTGGAAGCGCGAAAACAATGTATAGTTTCCCCGATCCTTCAGTTCCATTGGCTGGTGCGCCTCGACGGGGCTCCCATCGGTCGCTGCGCTCGTCAGTTTCCACGACCGCTCACGCCATGGCGCTGAGTGTCCATCAGCGCGCTGCTAGCGCGTGCCCAGGGGAGAATGCGCGCTGACCGGTGACGAAAAGTGCGTAGCAGACAAAAAAGGGAGCGGACGAGCGGCTTGCATGCTTTCACATTCACAACTCATAAGTAATGCTTAGGTGTATCTCAATCTTTTCGCTAACCCTCTCCCTTTAATGTGCCATGCAGCAAACTGTATGAATAAAAAATATGAGGGTTTTGCAGTATTTGCAAGATCAAATCTATGCACTATCTATAAGAAATGGTCGCTTATAACATTTTCAATAAAACCAAGCCCTGATGGTTTTATTGAATAAGGCATAAAAAAATTTGGAAATAAACGCAGATTGGAATTAATTGATAGATGGCACCTCTTGTTGCACGCAGTAACAAGCGGCTCCAACGCACTCAAACATAAATGTAGGATTCATACAATTCACTTCTATTTTCAGGTGCCAAAAGTAAGAAATTGCGATATTTAATTTCAATTCAGCCATGCAGCCGTGAAAGCTACACTT
This sequence comes from Ixodes scapularis, assembly GCF_016920785.2. Lineage (NCBI taxonomy): Eukaryota > Metazoa > Arthropoda > Arachnida > Ixodida > Ixodidae > Ixodes > Ixodes scapularis. Next base: position 55,315,426 of record NW_024609884.1, read on the forward strand.
GTGCAGTTTGTGCAGGTGAGTTAGACGGCCAGGGGGACATAGTTTAGAGGGCCAATCGTAACAATCATCCGGCTAATTAAGTAAAATTTGTTGATTAACTTTTTAATTAGTGAAAACAGACATAAGGTTCCAACTAAAAACTTGCTGGGCATCATCGAAAACCACTAAATCACCTCTTTTTAGAAAGATATAACGCAGTGGCAGCATTTTACCGCGTTCCGCGAAAAACGCTCCATTTGGACACGTTTCTAGGTTTCGGTTTCTTATCGGAGCGTATCTCTGCACCTGGTCCTGCTCCCCAGTGGCCGAGACACACAACGCACATTCGCCCAAGTTCTCTCCATCCTACGAGGGAGGCAAGAAGGTGGCTTCATGCCGCAACCACTGAGGAGCAGGACCGGGGGTGCAGAAAAGCGCTGATAAGATAACAAAACCTAGAAACACATCCAAACTGAGTGTCCTTCTCAGATCGCCGTAAAATGCTGCCCCTATCCTATATCTTCAAGAAGTTTTTGATAATACTTAGCAAGTTTCTCATTGGAACCATATCTCTATTTCCACTAGTTAAAAAGTTAATTAACAAATTATAATTAACTGACTGATTGTTACAATTAGCCCCCATGCTATGTCCCCCTGGCTGTATAACTCACCTGCACAAACCGCATAAGTGTAGCTTTCACGACTTTTTTTAAACACGAGCTTGTAAAGCTTAAAAAAAATACACCCTGTATCTCTGTCTGTGACATCATATCTGTCCGTGATGTTAAATTTGTTTGCGACATGACACCTTGTTGCAGAGCTCCTCCTCCTCCCCTCTCTCTCTCTCTCTCTCTCTCTCTCTCTCTCTCTCTCTCTCCCCCCCCCCCCCCCCCCCCCCCCAAATCTACCCTAAAGCCACCCAAACCCACAGCCCGTCACACACATTATATACCGCACCATCACACACATTATATACCGCACCAAACGAATTGTCCATGAACTGGCACTTGAACTGCCAGTCTACCACTCTGTAATGGAAACAGGCTTCCTGTCACTGCTGGGGTCTGAGTTCTCACTTTGCAGTCGCATTTCTTGCTCCACCCCCCTCACTTAGTTCAGCGCTCCATTGCCGTTCCTGTGCTACTTGCCTGGCTCTTCCTTCTTCACCTCGCCGTGCCTGTCATACTGAGTAACAGCTGTGGTGATTGTTCTTGCTGCTCTTCACTTTCCCTAACCCGCCACTGACGAGCTGTTTCGGTGCGACGGCATTTTCACTTAAGATTTTCTTTCGTGAGTGGTCTTTTCCTCGGTGACATGATGCTACATAAAGCCCACAAACGAGAGCCTTCACAGTGCCTGCAGTCCGCCTAGCTGTTGAGCACACACTGAGGAGAAGTCACCATTTTAAGAGCCGTCCCCGTTTTAAGAGCTGTCGTCGATTGCCCACTTTTCTCCATCAAGGCTACATCCCAGGCACAGACACAGAAGTGCGAAGAGCTGGTCCTATAAATGCTGCACATTGATAAAATTTAATATTGAAGATGTCTTTGAAGAATTTTTAGTGTTCTTCAGCCCAAAAAGTTTCCATAGCAGAGGTCAAAAAAGGACAAGAAGTCTGTGTGGACATTCCATCCCAGTTGTGGCAGTATGCCTTAATTTGGCGAACTTTTTGCCTATTAACTTCTCGCTGGTGAACTTTACTCTGTACCACATTTTGGGTACCCCACAGGCAGTTGCCATAAATCTGTTACAGCGACAGGAGAGCAGTTGGACAGCTGCTAGGAAAAAACAGAGTGGTTGTTATAATAAAACGATTGATGTAAAATGTGGTGCCCTACTGTATTTTCTTAGCAACCAGGTGGACTTGTGGACATGGAGGGTATTCAACATGAGGATAATACAAGGGCAGCAGGTGAGATGTGCACTAACTCCCCCCAAAACTTTTGTTCAACTGCCTGGATAGGCCACGTAATGTCACAGAATGCATTTTCCTTGGCAAAAGTGCTCGAAATACAGAGCATCTTTACAGGTCCGTATTGCCTCGCTGTGCTCTATTATTTTTGCTGTGCCGCTGCTTCTGATGTGATGCGACACCACAGTGTCACGTGCCATCCGAGCGTCATGCCACCATGAAACCACCTTGAGTGTGATACAGTAAAACCTCGTTATAACAAAGTTGAAGGAGCGGTCGTAATTATTTCGTTATAACCATTAGTTTGTTATAGCCAATGTCCATTTCTTCCCACTATTAGCAAGCAAGGGGAATTATGATTGCTTTGTTATATCCATTAGTTTGTTATATCCCGTTTTGTTATAACGAGGTTTCACTGTACTACCATGATGGTGACACCACCGTCGTCATCCAGGCTACTTCCCAGAACGGATGCAAAAGCACCAAGAGTTAGCCCTAAAATTGCTTACATAAAAAAAAAAAAGAATAAAATATTTAAACAACTAATTTAGATGGAGCTGTGGCTGTAGCATACCGGTCATCCTCATCTTTGCATTTCCCCCGCAATTTTTCTCACTGTGTGGAAAGTAGAGGGCGAAGGCACGGAGGAGAATTATGCGGTGGGCATATTTCTCCTCAGTCTTCGATGGGAGGCTCAACAAATGACTTCTCTTCTGATGTTACTGCGAGGCTGGCTTCCTAATAAAATGCATTTATGAGCCAGCACACATGAGCTGATCAAATCGCTACGAAATAAAAACGTCTGTTGTGCCCTAAATATTGCATTCATTATTTTAGGGGCAAAGCTCCTTAGGGTCTAGCCTTGTCCGTCCGGCGTCCGTGCTCACATAGATTGCCATCCTATCTGTCTTCTTAAAAAAATTAAAAAAAAAAAAAATGTTTGTGCAGTCGCAAGGATTCGAACCTGTGCGGGGAGACCCCAATGGATTTCTAGTCTATTGCTTTAACCACTCGGCCACGACTGCAGGACGAGTAGGGGGCTCTAAGATGTGGTAGTAACTCAAGAGCTGGGGATGTCATGGATGAAACGTTGCATGTAGCCGCTCAACGTCTATACAGGAGAGGGCGCTGCGGTCAAATGCTCAACTGCATATATAACCACGATCCATACCACACATTCTCTTTCTGACATGGACCGTTGACTTAAGCGGTGGAGATGCGTTCGCACTGCTTCTAGCGGATACAAGCTGATCCGCTAGAAGAACCACTGGCTCTGCATTTCACCGACCATAAAGCAGTAATGAAGTCGAAACGCAACCCGGAACTCAGCACTACCTATGAGCAATAAAAAACAAATCAGCACCATCAGCACTACATATGAACAATAAAATCACTATCATCAGCACCACCAGAGCTTTGCCCCAATCAACATAATTCACCACGGGGAGATGCAGTCACTTTTTTCGGGGGGGAAAGTGCATTTTGTGACATGTGTGTCCTATCCAGGCAGTTAAAAACAATGTTTCTGGAGTGGGAAGAGTAAAAAAAGTGTTTTTTAAACAGCCTAATTGGGACAAGCATGTCACTAAAACAATTTTTCTGAGAAAAAACATATTTTTACAGCAATATTTATTGCGCAAAACTGATTTTTGTTCGCGGCTATTTCGTTCGTTTGACATCACGCTCCACAAAGTTGGTATTATACATCATGGAGTGGCTGCTATACGTCACGGAGTGACGTGCTATAGCCACTCTTCTCATTTGCTAAAGATTGATTGACAGCTTAGATCTTGGTATCAACCTTTGTGATATGCTGTAATTTTCTTTTGAGCGGCATATTTTTACATTTAAAGAGTTAGTATGTTTAGAGTTATTATTCTTTACAAAAGGTTTACAAGACGGGCCCTTCCGTTTGGATTCATACCATAACAAACAAAAGCTTTGCCATTCTTTTCATGGCCATCGAAGTCTCTGCTCCCGCCTATCTGACTTATCTTGACTTATAGTTGTTTCGCCTAATTTATCAGTGAAAGTCTCACTCAAGCACCTGGGTGCTTGAGTGAGACTTTCTGAAGTGAAGTATTGTGTGTTTAGCAGTTGTTGCAGGTGTTAGTGATAGGAAGCGACGCAGAGTAAGGCTTTCATAGCGCAGTTTGTTACTTTTGTTTTCCTTTTAGCTTTCTTAACGTGCTTTTTTTTTACTTGCGCGTGCAAATGCAGATTTTTTTGAGATGTCAGTTCCTGTAAAGCGGCGCCGTTGCTCTGTAAAGTGGTGCCAAATGAGTGATCGCGACGGTCAGTCTTCCAGCAGCCATGTTGTCCCGAAAGATGACAAACTGAATGCTATTTGGCTGGAGGCATTCGGGCGATCGCATAGATATCAAATACTTCCCGTAGAATGCGTATATAATTATCATTTACTCTGTACCCTTCGTTTCTCACTGCCAACACTCATGGATTTTTTGTACTTTATTTCTGAACTTGAGAAACGTGAAAGTAATATAAACACACGCCGTGTAGACACTTGGCTCCTTCCTCGGTGCCGCACAAAAATACAACCTCCAATCATTGCATTAAAAAGTACCGTATGTGTGAAATAAATGTTTCACGAACAACATAAACATCTACACAATTGGCAAAAAAGACTTACGTGCCTAATGTTTCAACTATTCATAGCCAATTTTGTTTTTCTGCTACTCCAGTGTTATGTGACCTTGTTTTATTTTTCTTTATCATCCTAATAAAGTGTTATTATGTTTGTTGTCCGAGCTGCTGCCATGTATAAGGGGAACCCAAACCCAGTCAAGCTGCTTTTAGCAGCTTTTTGTCTGGGGACCCCTCCAGTACTTCTGGAAAAATAAAGTTTATTGTACTGTATTGTATTGTGACAAACGTGCACAGCTATATGTTCTCGTCATTTCGCCCCGGAGGCCTTCGAGATTCGCATCGGGTGCACCGAACGTCCGCAACTAAGACACAGCTGTTACGTGAAAAACCTGGCACAGCCAGGTTATTACGTATCAGCTGTCCGCAGAAGCCCTCAGACGTCCGTATTCTGTGTTAGCCAAACAGATTTTTTTTCTCGGCTTCCGAACCATCTTACGTAAAGTTGTTTGAATTGAAATGAATGTGAATGTCAGCGGGACTGAACCCGTTGAACCTAAACCCCACAACAACTAATTTACGCTCCATGTTAGTGTGGGTTTCTACTTCCAAGCCCCGCACCACACACCATGAACGTTTCAGTTCTTTGTCGCATTGCCGTGTTGCACCAAACAGGAGATTGCCGAAATCAATGCAGCGCTGTCGTGAACGTTGGCTTGTGGTTGCGAACTCGTGGACCCTGTCAGTCCCTTCGCTTTCAAAGCACACACGACGATTACGAATGATACTTTCTGTCTTCCGGGAACATCACAGGGGCACTTCTTCGGTCACGTCTTCGCTACACGTGCTCGCAAACCGTGGAGCCTCTCGCGTCCCGACAAACCAAAACGATACCGTCGCCACATTTTCTCCGACCAAACAAAAACAACGAAAGCAAACCAAACCTAGCTTCCAGCGTACATCGGCGGCACCTTCCCCCCATCCTCCCCCTCCCCCCTTCCCTCCCCATCCCCCCCCCCCCCCCCCCCCCTTCCCTCCACTGATCCGTGGCAAATCTTCGACAAGACGCACCGGAAGCCGTGACGCTGCATACGTCATTCAACTCTGCAGCCAAGTCAATTCATGAGCAAATCCACGAGTGAGTGGCAGGGCATACCTCTGCGCGGGTCGAAAGAGCGGAAGTTTCAAATTCCGACTCCGACTAAATTACGTCCTGTGACGTAAATATTGCTAAAAAAAATTTTTTTTTCTCGGAAGATTTGTTGTGACATGCTCAGTGATGTGATTGGCCTAAGCCGCTTTGGAGCACCTTTTGGAGCAGCCAAAACGGTGTTTTGGAGCAGCAAAAGTGGCCTTTGGAGCAGGCAAAACAGTGTTTTGGAGCAGCAAAAGTTGCTTTTGGAGCAGCCAAAACAGTGTTTCAAAGCAGCAAAAGTGGCTTTTGGAGCAGATATTCTTAGAAAAATAAACATATTCGCTTAAAGTGCTGGACGAATGAAGGACACTTCGCTCGCCGCATTAAACAAATTATGGTCAAGTTCGACCACCTGGGAGTCTTTCAACATGTAACTGAAATGCCAATGACATGACACATTTTGCAATGCTTCCGTTAAATTATACATATATATGTACCGTTATAGATAAATAAGAACCAAACTGCACATACTAAAATTTATTTGAAAATGACCAGATTATTAGTAAATATCACAGCATTAGGTTGACTACCGTAGTTATATAATATAATAAATAGAAGCTGTCTCCGACTGATGAAACACGTAACTACTGCAGTGCAATGCGAAATTGTACACAAGACAAAGGTGCATTACGACTAGCGGGTGCTTTTCTTTTTGCTTTTCGAAACTCTCTACAAGGTTACTGCAAGCCTCGCTTTGCCTTTGGCTAGTAATGAATTCCCACTTTCAATGTCTCCAAAGAGACACTGAGACATCCCACAAGTGAACAGTGCTGTGGGCGTTGCCGAGCAATTCCAAAAAACCGCTTGCCACCGTTTTACTGCTTCCAGACGTGCCAGATTTTAGTCAAAAGTAAGCAAACGTAAAACAATGGGTTGCAAGCGTCCCGGCTGGTGCCTCTGTCGTGCAGTCATGTTCGCATGCACATGAGGGCAACCTCGGCAGGCTTGCATTTGCACGTGCTTCGTCGCGCGAGCGGAGATGGCTGTTCGATCGAAACAGACACCCTGCCACTCCGGTCCGTTGACAACTGGTTCCCAAAATTGTATGCAAAATGTAATTGTCCAGCATACGACAAAAAAAACAGTCCAGCGGCACGTGCTTGCCAGGCCGGCAGGCAAGGTACAAGCTAAACACAGAAAAAAAAAAAGAACCTGAGCGAGTCAAGTCAAAACAAAACATTGCGAGTCAGGGTCAAAAAGTACTTGGAGCGCTTTGTACAATGACTGAAGCACTGAAGCGTCAACACACGCCCGCGTCTATCGTTGAAATTAAAAAAAAAAAACGCGAGACGAGACACGTGAACGACGAGAGCGTGAAACGAGAGGTGGCGGGAAAAACAATGCAAGACTGGATGGACAATGGATACAGGGTACTTCTTGTTGGGCGGCCACTTGCGCTACCTAGCTCATGCATGCTAAGTTACGGTACTCAGTTTAGTTTCGGTTTTGAAAGACGACCAAAATTGAACTTTTGGCGCAGGCTTGGCGCAGATTACCCATATTTTGGCAAAATGTAGCAGGATGTAGCAGGGTTAGCCCCTTGGCACAGTTTGGCGCAATTGGCGCAGCAATCACATCACTGCATGCTTGTCCCAATTAGGCTGTTTAAAAAAATACTTTTTTTTTTTTTTGCAGTTACCCTTTAAAGGATTCGAAGGGCCTTCATACTGAAAAACTGTGGGAAAAAGGGAGCACAGAGGAGGACAAGCACAACACTATCTCAAACACAGCAGCAATTTTATTTCCACACTTTACACCTGTGTGCATTCCTTTCTGTGATCCCTCATTGTGTTTTCAGTATAATTCTTCACCCAGTTGCCTGCACATTAATTCTTATTAATGCGAAAGCATTAACTGTCCCATGGAGAGAGCCGACGTCATCAGCCGTGCCAAACGGCAGATAAATTCGTGCTGACGTGATCTGAGGCATCCCAGCTTTGAAGCCGCACAAAAAGCCACGCAAAACAGCAAGTAAATGAAGCCGAAGGGGCCCCCGTGGCGTCAGTTTCAATCAGTGCCACCCCATGGTGCTGCGTGGCTGCGCCGAAAGTGCAACAAAATCGGCTGGCACACTCAGGCGGCCGTGTTGCCGCCCGAGCATGCCAGCCCATTCTTGCAGCCGATTCCGTGCTACCAACAGAGCGGCGGCACGGCTGATGTCAGCGAGGCACGGCAACTTCACGAGGACGCGTGCAAGAACGACATTCATGCTTTCGCATTCACAACTCATAAAAAGTGCTTAGGTGTACCTCGAGCCTTTTTCAGAAGTGACTGTTAATTTAAACACAAGGAGATCAAGTCAGAAAGTGGAGATCTTCAACTTTTTTACACACGCTTTTCTTTAGACACGGCAAGCGGCTCGGATGTGATCGTACGATTTTAGGAAACCAGCAACTTAGCAAAGGGGTTAGTAGGTAATGACTTAAAGCGACTGTAAAATGTGTAAAGCCATGGTGTATAAATCTCCCAAGTGCCATCACAAAAAAAAAGTAATATTCCAGATGCCAGTTCCTTAAAGGGTCACTGACAATCCCCCAAAAAATTTGTTTATGTTTTGCCAAACGATCTATTATGGTGTCCGAAGACTACCCAATCAATATTTTGCTATAGCCTCACATATATTTTTAATAAAGCAAAAAGAATGCAACTGCTTATACCCTGTTAGTGTCCTTTCAAATATGGTGCCATGTGGAGAAAATTACACATTATGAAAGCACAAGCAACATAGAAGCAGAAAATACCTGTAGGTGATGTGGCTGATCTGATCGCTGAAACTGACAGATTTTTTTGGCTGAATGCTGTCCAGGGAGCTGGCAGGAAATGAGAGCTCAGAATCCAGGGTGTAAGGGAAATCGTCGCTGGACTCCGACATGGTACGCCTCCAACTCAAACTGTTCTTCAAAATGCCTCGAGGAGAACCCACTGGAATCTGTAATTATTATGCCACCATGTCACTCTGTCAGGTTGAGTGAGAAAGTCAAGCTTAGAAAAAGGGAGCTACACACTGGAAGCTAAAATTTCTCTTGGCATCCCTACGATTATGCGCCAAGGCAAGTTTCGTGTGGCCATGCTGCACCAAACTTTGGGCATATCTGTCAAAAAAAGGTGACTGTTTTTCTTGCATAAAAAAAATTAAACTAGTACTATGCATCACAAAACACTTGTCTCCACCTCAATGAAGCATGATTGGTTACAATAAAATGTCAAAGTTCCATAAATTCAGCATTAACCCCCCCAAAAAATTAGCAGTGATTTTTAAAAATTTTAATCAAGGTACCCATTTCTTGCAGCAGAAGCTGTTCGCCCCCATGTAGCTGACCGCTATCTTCTCATTGCCCCTAACATGTTAATCGGACAATGTTAAGTTCTGAAACATAGTTCGCCTTTCTTGGAAAAAGCCCTGCAGTTAAATGAAGACAAATGAAAAGTTAAGCAAGGCTGGAATGATGCTGCACAAACACAAAGCAAAATCTAGAGGTGTGCAAATATTCAAAATTTTGTATGATTAGCAAATACTGCTATCTTATTCGATTTGCAGTAGACTTTTACCGTTCAAAATATGAGCTTCTCGAATATGCGAAAATTAAAAATACAGTAAACCCCGATCACAATTAACTTTTAAGGGGCCAACCAAAAACGTTTTACACTGAATTATCTATGTCCAACACAACAAAAATATGTGAAACTTTTACAAATCTAAGCTAATAATATGCTGGAAAATGAAGTAAAGAAAAATAAACAAAAATGAAAGCGAAGGGTAGACCGGTAAAGACGCTGATAAAACCTTATTTTCACTTTACCTCATTTTTATTTAGTTTTAAAGGCTAGGACCTCTAGAATCAAGTGAGCAGTGCCATAGTGGGCATACACAAACCATTGAGTGCCCACAAAACATGACATCTCCAGATATATTGGCACACATAGCTTGGCACCTGCAACCCAACTGTCCTCGTCCGAAATGTCAGCATCAAGTGCTTTCTTTCTCGACAACTTCATAGAGTAACACCGCATCTCTTCAGCGTTTGATGTAGATCATAAGACACAACGAGTGCGGAGTCCCGAAGTTCGAAACACTGCCAACACTGCGACGATCGTGATAGTGCCTCTTCCCTCTCAGTCTCAGCGGTGTTCAATTGTGACAGTTACTGACACATACTATGGACCTAGCAGTTTCCACATGCATCCATATCCATGTGTGCATGGCACACTGTTATTCAAGGGCGCAGGGACTGCGGAGCTCGCAGAAACCGTAAAAGAATACGCCAAAAAGTCATCGCCTTTTTTGCTTTCAAAAAGCATGTTGTAATCGCACATTGCAATCTTGCCAAAAGTGGAAAAAAAAAAAAAGAAAAAGGGGGGGGGGGGGGGCTGGAGAGAGAGAAAAAGCATGTGCACAAAGTAGGTTGTCATCTGGAAATAGGAAGTACATCTTGCTCCACGAAAATCCAATGGCCTTCCCGCCGACAGCTTTTGTGTAGTAAAAACGGCTGGACACATGCAGCCGTGGGGTTTTCCCTTTGAATCGGGAAGGGTGGCTGCCACCATCTATCGTTGTGATAGCCTTCAAGACGGCGGAAACAGCTGTCTCAGCAAAACCGGTATCTCAATGTGTCGGCAGCAGCCCCCTCTCTTGGCGCAGCGCGAGAGCGTGGGTAGTATGATGCGTATGCATTCTCTCAGAAGCAAGTTGTGTCCACAGCTAGGGGAGAATTTGGTGCTGTAGGTGCACTGTCTAATGCAAACTGCAGATGAGAGGAGTAGAATTTATTTTGCTAGAAAAATATTTAGCAGAAGGTGCAATTGAAAGGAAGCGAAGGCAAAGGGGCAAAAGCAACCAAAGCCAGCACCTCTAGCGGAGGAGGTTGAACAAGGAATGAAAAGCCTCCCAGGGAAGGAGGAAGGAGAAGATTATGTCTGCCAGCGCAGTTTCGTTTTTCGTGTTTCGTCAAGTTGGCTTCCGGCAACGCAACGAACCCGGGTCGTACGACGTGGGATGCACGTAGTCATGGGTCTTGTAATCCAAACTTCAAATAATTTTGCTTCTATTGGGAGTTCGTTAAGCATATGCTAAACTGTCATAAAATGTGGGACTTCACATAAACCAAGCATGCATGATCGGCGTTCTACTGCAATGTTTTCAGAATTCTCAGATTTCTTACATCAAGCTTCACTACTTTGCACCAGTGCTCTGGCAGCAACCTTTACCGCTTCCCACTGGTGTGCATGCGTCAAGCTTCACTGCATTGTACCGGCGTGCTAGGAGAAACGGCCAACGTTTTTAGAGCATTTCGGTTTGCTTGATAGTCTTGGAAATTTTCTCTCTTCCAGGTCGGCCTTCTTCGGTTATAGTTATAGCTCAACCCTTGATTTTAAAGGACAATGCCAGAAGAGAAAACCTTGAGCTATATTCAAATAAATAAGATAGTCATTGCTTTGCTTGCCATGTTACATTCTCTTTTACCAAACTGATTGGGGCTTTTGTTTCCTTAATACAAGTACAGTGAAACCTGTTCAGAACGAACCCACGTACAGCGAATTATTGTCAATATCGAACTCACAAAAAATTTAAATAAAAATGCATGTAAAGAGCACTTTGTATAACACACAACCTATTGGCTATAACAAACTTTTCCCCCCAGGGAAAACTTCCAAAAACGCACAAATATTCGTCTTCTAGCCTGTTTCTTTCACCAAAAAAAAAGTAGGAAAGAAAGAAAATTCCAAAGGCTCAAGTTGCGAACAAAGTTGAGCGGAGAAGCGAATCAGAAGGGGGAGAAAGCTAAAAAATACTCTCTGCATGCACGCAATGCAAAAAAAAAAATTTCATTTCAAAATTGTTGCTCACGAAAGCAAGCGATTCAGAAGGGGAGATAAGCTAAAGACACAAACCCTACACGTATGCAAAAAAAAAATTACTTTCCAGCGTGTTGTTACAAGGCGGAAGCGAAGAGATGAGAAAGAAAAAGAAGTTCGCGCCTTACAATGAACGCACCGTGGAAGTTCATTATAAATAGTTTTTGCTATATCGAATTACTTGTCATATCGAACTGATCGTGGCGTTTCCTGCTATTCGTTTCAATGGGTTTGACAGTTTGTGAACTGTTTCTCATAGGTACGCTTTCGAGAAAATATTTCCAGCCATGATCTTCAAGGTATCCGTGTTCAATTCATATTAAATGTAAAAATATATTTGTATTCAAAAATATTAAAAATAGATTTGCAGTCAAATTTTAATATACATATTCAATTTGCACACCTCTAGAAAAAAAGAAAATGCAGAATCATTATTTTCTTACAGCTGTCAGAGTGTAAGCATTCATCAGAGAGCAGGGAGCTTCATCACCAAACAATTAGTAGGTAATAGGGATGAAGAGGATATAGCACCAGGGATGCCCAAAGGGCGGCCTGCGAGCTAGATCAAGCCCACATGTACACTGAATGGCCCGTCAACACTCTCACAAGCCTTACCCCATAAAATTAATTTTATAATGCTGCTTCCAACATGCAACCCTCAGAATAACCAATGCAATAATTTCCTGCTAGCATAGGCTTCAAAGCAAACAATACTAGTTCACTGAAAAGACAGTGCAATAAACACAACATGCTCAGCTAGTTTGTTCAAATTATGTCTAAATTATAATATCAAGTTTATGTCTCTTAATAGCCAAAAATGTGCACACATGATGATAACTAGAAAAAGAAACTCACTGAATTTTAACTACACTCTTTAAGGAACAGCTTTAAATACGGTATGCTAATACAAATATTTAGGATTAATAATAACTTCAGATCTGCGTTGGAACTCGCATATTGACTTTATCTCCCGAAAAGCAACGAATAAATTATGGGCATTAAAAAGGAGACTGAAGGACTGCTCGAGCAAAACGAAACCAACCGCGTACAAAACAATTGTTAGATCTCTACTCGAGTATGCCGATGCTGTGTGGGATCCTTACACAAAATCTAATATTAACAAATTAGAAAGGATTCAGAGGAAGGCATTAAGATTTATATTTAATAAGTATGGCAGAAACACCTCAATTTAGGAGCTTTACGTAAAGGCCGGCATTCCGCTTTTACAAAAATGTAGAAAGATGAATCGACTGAAATTTTTTTTTTAATCTAATAAATGGGAACTACAACCTAGATTATCATGACTACTTTCACCTCAACACGTCTAAGGTCACAAGAATTAAGCACAGTAAATCAATTACTGAAATAAAGTGCACGACTGACTGTTACAAATAAACTTATTTTCCTCGTACTATCCATGCCTGGAATGTGTTACCAGAACAAATTGTCTCTTCAAACTTTTTGACATTGTTTCTAGCATTGATAAACAAATTGCCAGAGTTTTGAGGTCTCAGATTTTTCTACTCTGTGTGTGTTCCTGATTATTTATGTGAGGAGTTTTTTGTTTCTGTTTTGCTGCCCTACCACACTTCGTGCTTGGTTTATAGTAAACCTTGATCTATGTATCTTTCCTACGTTGGCTGCCACACGGCAACCAGTAGTATCAATAAATAACAATAATTTCATTTCTTTGACAATTCCACTGCCGACTCTCAATAAATATCCAGTGCCTTGTGCAAAACGTGTCACGCACCCAAGCTATATGGAAAACTTCAAACCATGCAACGCCTGAAAAACTGACAATGTTCCCTTCAACAATCCTTTATAGGAAAAAAAAAGACTGAAACCTGGATTAAAAAAAAAAATGATTTATCAATTTTCTGGAATGTTACTTTTTCAGAAAAAGCCATGCAATTTGCTGCAATAGAGCCAGGTGAATAATTCAAAACTGTTTTCCCAACAAAAAGCTAGTTTTTGCTAATGTTTTTTTTTTACAACGTAAGCTTATGCAACTTAATCAGTTTATACCAAGAGTAGTGATCCTCAAATGGGGGTCTGCGGACCATTTGGGGCCCCCGAGGCGCCCAATCGTCAATCAAACCGAGCAACAATTTTTTTTTTTTATTATTGCTGGTTGTTTTACACAGCTAAACAATACACCAAAGCATGCGTGTCAAGTCAATACAGTTGATTATTTTCAGTTTCGAAGCTTCAAAGTTGGTTTGCCCACAATCAGTTTTCTTCATTTACCCTTTCGTCATTATAATCGGCCAACACACCCCTCTGTCCCTGGTGGATAGGGTGGGGTCCCCCATCCCTTTCGCCAATCCAGGCGGGGTCACCGAAACATCAGTGGTTCAGAACCACTGACCTATAGATTACCTAACATGCGATTATAATTTTTGCTAAAGCACCAACATGCGATGAGCCGTGTCACATTGCAGTCATCTCAGCCAGAACGCAAACCGCCAGCTGGAGATACGCAATGCTTTGCCATAGAGCAGCGGTTCTCAAACTGTGGTCGGCGAATCCCCGGGGTCCTCAAGAGCGTTCATGGGGGTCTGCGCCAAGTAAAAATATCAATCTAAAAAAAAGAAGCCCCCCTATGCCATTGCACAAGACCTCTGACGCAGAATGCATCGGGGTCCTTGAACAGCCTCCGAAAGGGCCAGGGGGTTTGTGACTGCCAAATGTTTGAGAACCGCTGCCTTAGAGCCACCGAGGAAGCTAAGAGAAAGAGCAACCACCATTTGGCATTTGCACAATTTGGCAGAAATAACACAATACATGGCTTGCACGTGACGACAGTCCCGTCTCTCTTTTTGGAGGCCAAAAGCGCCTCGTTAACGCAGCGGAAGCTAACCTCTTGCGCGGCTTTTCACCCATTATCCGTGACCAAGCGACGTCAGTGCAAGCTATGTATAGAGGTTGCAAAGCTCTGAGGGAATATCCGTAAAGGAAATGCATACCTGATAAGCACAGGACTCCGAGAGTGACCTGTGCTGCCGTACTGCAAACAACACGCACAAATGAGAACCGTTTTTTAAAAGGACCGAAATATGTGCAAACAAAAATGGAGCAGAATGTGAAAGTCGAATATAAATGACACCATTATGAAACATTTTACATTTGTAAGTTACCATAAAATACCGAACATGCATGCACCAAGATGCGCGAGATAATTTGAAAAATTTGGCGATTGGGTCTTGCTCGAGTCAAACACTGACAATGTTTTTCAAAAACTCTGGGTGGGTACTTGCACCAGTGTGGGCACCGGCCCAATACTTCATAGCAAGTCTGTACGATAAACTTTAAAAGTAGCAACATATTGTACAGAATTTGGCTAATTTGGATGCAAGCACTTGTGTTAAACAAGATATTTTTATTCCTATATAAGTTCAAAGGAAACTACTTCTATATAGTATATTTACTCCAAAATTACAATGTAGTGAAATTGCAATGACACGGGGTAAATATTTCGGGACATCAGCAGTGGGGAGGAGCCAATGTCATAGGTCACACCTCGCAGCACAAGGGGTAAAAAAAGGCGGTCTATGAAGATGACCCTAGCACAGAAGACAAAAAGGGAAATGCAGCAAACCCTTACCAAATGCAGGAACAATGACAGAAGGCTTGTCTGCTTCAAGCACTGGACAGTCCACTTGTGATAATGCCAAAAGTCCATTGCAAGCATGAGCTTCCTCCTGCTTTGAGAATAAATAACATCACATCAGAATCGGATAGCATGAGCATTCAGTGATGCAGTTCATTTTTGCAGTGAAATAAAAACCTTGCAAATTTTTCTTGCTTTAGGGACATCCTGTAGATTCTGTTTTTTCAATATTATATGCATGTAGTAGGCCTATACATGTCGTATCGACTGGTACCATTTTGGTTTCATTTATTTTCACAAAATTATCTAGAAATTTTTAAATTTCGTAAAAAAAAAATTATTTTATCTATTATTTGAAGCTGCTTTATTAAAAGAGGTCAATTTTCATTTCTTCATTTTCTTTTCTATTGTTGATAATGCTTTCTGTGTGGATAATCAAAGTTCCCCTTTTTTTGTTATATTTTCTGTAGAAGTGCTTAAAAATACATACATGCCTCGCAAGTTGGCTTCACTGCAAGTTCCCTCCAAGCTAGACACTGGTTAGTTAATTTTGTTCTTTTTATATCACAATTATTGTTGGTAGTTTCATTCCAGGAACTGATATCAAGTGTACATCCCAAGACCAACGCACAACAGCCAGGACCGAACATGCCGAACGAGCCAAGCAAGCATCACTGAAGTAGAGAGATACCTGAACGTTTCACGTGCATCACAACTAACTGCCCAGCAGTTTGCTATGCATTTTTCTACCAGGACCATATGCAAAGTATGTTGAATATATATGGGAATGCATGGCAGCATACTTCACAGCCTGAATTAAAAGGACATTCAAGACAATTGGAAACTTTCTCCAATGAAGGTTTCTTCCGCTTACCGGCTGGTTCGAGAGGCTGGAGTATTTTTGCACGAACTCTCAAACTCAAAGTACAGTAATTGCATTTTACCTCACTACCACCAATGGTTGTAGCAGTACCATCCATTCACGTGTTTCTCCATCTGTTACATTACCTTGCGATCAGTAATGGACCTTTTTCCAGTAATCTTCTGCTCATGCGTACACTTCCGCCATCACCATTTTCGCAGAACACCGTTCCTGGTGCCCTGCGAAAATGGCGACAGCAACATTGTCAGCTTCTATCTTTGAGCGTAGTTAGACTATTTTGGTGCTCTGTGTTTTAGTATCGGTACTATGCGGTATAAAAAGCACTGAAAACCGATACAACGGCACAATGCCAATGTGCTTTGACGGGCAGAGGCATGTTCGGCTGCTCTTCATTTGTAGTTCGCAGACAACTCCCCAGACGGCGCTCCTTACTCGAAAAAGGTCCATTCTTCCCAATTGCCCACTAAATATCAGAATATTTACGGAAGACACAGACCTGAAAGTCACCTCTCCGTCACAGTGAGGCAGATAACTCAGAATGAAAGGAGCCGCCGTCTCTCGATAAGAACACCCAATCTCTGTAGTTCTCCTTTTCAGGGATGCTGAGGGTGTTGAGGTCTATCGGTGGCGTCTCGTTTGACTCTCATACAGCTGGTCTGTTTACGGCTCTCCGTGTTATTAATATATACAATTTATACAACTATAGACTTGTCAATACATTCAAATCGGAAAGCTACAGAAACACGTGTCTTCTTACGAATTTGGCACATCTATCTGTGAAGGAACCGGTTTACCCCACTCGTCACACAGAACATTGGGAGATGGTTGCGCGAAGGACAAATTATGGCTCTCAGATGAAGAGATATACGCTGCCTGAATTGCTCAACCAGTTTGATGCTAGTGAGCTGGATCTGACTAGGATGTCATTTAAGCAACTTAGAGAATATTTTGTAGACCTAAATAGGTAAAATACCAGTGATCTGGCAGTTTATTTAATATTTCCAGGATTATTCAATCTTCTTTGATTTGTGTGTTGTGTGCGTGTATTATCCACCTGTTTTGTACTTTCGCATGAAGTAGCATTTTTTCCTGTAGCTCTGCTGTTGTGCCTATGTAGGGGGTCGAGGGCCTTGTCAAGCTGTACTTCACAGCTTTTTCCTGCGACCTCCACCATCAATGTAGATGGAAATAAACAAATTATTTTTATATTTTTTCACAGGAACGAAGCTATGCCTTCATATTTCCCAAAATAAAACCAACCATAAAAGTACACCTTTGATGAATATTGGAGCATCTGTGTGCAGATGCCAGTATTTTCGGCTCCTTTTACAGCTAGCCTAAAATCAATTTTCTACAAAGAATTCATTATTTATTTATTTAAAATTGTATCAGACTTTATTGCAGAAATGACTGTAGTGTTAAATGTACACCTACCAATAGCTAGAAGGTTATAGTCACACTCATACATTTAGAATTGTTACCGGCTTACTTGCCATAAATAAATTCATAAGCAGGACTATTAAAATGAGTCTTACTGTACTTCCTGAGTGCAGCACCGTTCCAGTTGTGATGCTATTGACTATGGAACCGTTGCGACCTGAAGAGCCGATGAATATTTTCTGCTGAAAAAGAAACAAGAATTTTGTAACAAACAGTACACTGCTGTCAGTAAACTATTTCAGGGCTCTAAAAAGTCTAATTTATCTGCACTCAGTTAAAGAGCCCATAAAAGATGAGTGGAAGCCAATGTGGAGCACAAGTTTGCCTCCTTCTTGCACAGGGGTAGCAATGATGTCAGAATGCCGATCTCTTACTGGCTGATTGAAAAAAAAATAGTGGGTAGACATTAACGCATCTAGCATTGAGGTCTACCAACAATCCTTTCAACTAAAGCCAATCAGAGTTCGGCGTTGTTCTGACATCACCGCAACTGCTGCACAAGAAGCAGACGACTTGCTTTCTGCTCCGACACCTATTGAAACAGGATAGGTTCTCCGAGCAGTGACGAAGCAGCGTTCCCAGGGACTCCTCACGGATTGGGAGAGTTGAAGTGAGTGTCCTTGGTAAACTGGAGAAGTACTACTGCACAAGTGGCATGTGCATAGACAAAGCTCCATATCATGGACATTTTCTCTCAAACCAGCTGAGAAAACACTGTTGGATGGGCTCCCAAGTATGTGGCATAAACAACCAACGAAGTTCAGTAGGGTGAAAAAAATGGAGCCGAACTTTAGCTTCATCATCACGGGAATGACCGCACCACAGTGGGCGGCCTGAAAAGCGTCTGATCTGTGATTCGAGAATTGCCATGCCATGCCCCAAGAGCTGGCCCACTCACCTCTGTGTGTAATGAAGGGGCTACAGGATCTAAGGGCAACATTTGGAGTCGATCGAAGCGGGTGCCGACGCTCAGGGTTTCCCAAGATCCGGACCTCGGTTTCGTCTTGTATAGGAAGAGAAACAAAGTAGTCTTTATGCTCACAGCCTTGAACGTCTCCACGAGGGAGTCTCGCCTGAAGGGACTTGCGATCACGACGTTGTAAGAGCCTTTCGAAGAACGACAATCGTTGAAGGCGAGTCGGAAGGCCGCGTCGCACTTGCAAAAGGAGCCCGAAATAGTGGTAGGATCGGCAGCGACGGTGTGGAATACGAGCATGATCTTGTCGTGCGATTGACACGCTAGGAACCGGGGCACAGGCCCCGAGACGTCGCTATCTACCAGTGCGGCACAGTGATGCTCGTGGGTATCCGTGGGAGACAGTAAGGAAGAACGCTCCGTGAGCTGCATATTACCGAGCCAACGCTGCATCGCAGCTAAGAACGAAAGCTCAGAGTGCTCCTTCGGTAGCTCCCAAACGATCCACCCTTCCGAGTGCACTGAGCTACGGAGGCTCACAGCAGAATCGGAGTTGATCGGAGTAGAATGTCGCCCCACATTGCGACCGGGTGAGGTGCGGTGAATGGAATAAACGCCTGTGAGTGAGCATGCACTCGGAAACGTTCTTTCGGCACTCAAGGCAGCACGCGCCTCGTGGTACTGGAGCTGGTAGTAAAAGGCGCGGCAAAGGAGCCTCCTGTTCAATCCCGACTGCTCTTTTAACTTCTGGCGGTCCTGCGCAATGTCGCTCGTTTTGCACTGGCTGGGATCGTTGAATCGCTTCACAAGAGCCGGCTTTCCTCTCCAATGTAGCATTTTGCGAGAAGCGAGCGAAGCAATGGCGGTCGGCCCGGCAACTCGCAGAGCCGGTTCACGGAGTCGACTGCTACGATGCCAACGATGCATTAACGAGCCTGCGTCACAGTTCACATTTCCAGAGGTCTTCGGGAAGGCCAACACAAGCGTGCCCACCACATCGGTCTTGTTGACAGTGTCTTTTTCGCGTTGGACACCTTCCAAAATATTTTCAGAGATGCAGACGAACTCCGCATCCATGGTGGTGTTTATTGGGTGGTGTTTTGTTGTCTTTGCCTGCTTTTATTGATGATGTCTCCGTTTCCGCCAAGCGACGACAGGTGTCGCTAGGTGCCCGCTGGGCTTCTAGGTCTTGTGGGTGGGGCTTTAGGAGCGTAGCCAGCGTAAGCGTAACGGTGGTAACGGCGTAACGTTACCAGCAGCACGACCGGCTCTAAAGCCTAAAGCCGGTCGTGACCAGGAGAAGGCAGCTTCGCGGTTCAAGCAGAGCCGGCCGCCATCAGCCGCCAGAGGCCCAAAACGCCGAAGTTCTCTCCATTCTCTCCTACAGGAGCGAATGCACGCACCCGGCTTGGCGGGCTGTCCCTATTCGCACTCCGAGTGCGGATAGTGGTGGATTCTTATCCGCACTCCGGATAATTTTGGATTCTAATCCGCACTCCGAGTGCGGATTGCGTTGGATTTTTATCCGCACTCCTAGTGCGTGCGGCGAAGAACTTGGCGTGTGGCGTGGCGCGACTTGGACGCGGGAAACTTTGAACATAGTGACTTACTATGTTTGTGGTGTGACATTGGCATGTTGGCAGCACCGATTCCATAGAAATATTAGTGGTTGTGCGGTGTTTAATTGGGAGGAGACCTGTGTTTCAGAATGAATTCAATTTCAAACAAATGCATAATCGTAAACATATAAATAAAACAGCGCGAACGAACACAAGGACAAGTAGAAAAAGGGACACAGCCACAGCGCTGACTCGCGATTTACTCTCTTTTTTGTCTTCTTAAAACACGTCAACATAAGACGCGAGTCAGTGCTGTGTTTGTGTCCCTTCTTCTACTTGTCCTTGTGTTCGTTTTCGCTGTTTTGATTATATGTTCACTATGCACCACCAACTAGCTCACCTCCAAACATCACTGCAAATGCATAATCGCATCTTTCTTTTTTTTTTTTTTTTTGAAATTGATTAGCGTTAGGTGGTGTATTCGGGTAGAGATTGAACTGCACTCGCGCCTCGGGGGCTTGAAAAAAAGCATGAAAGCAGGACGTAAGCAATCCTATTGTTCCTTCAGTATCTTTTTTTTTTTTTCTTTTTGTTAACAAAATATTATTATTTGCAAAAAAAGAAAAGAAAAAAAGAAACGGAAGCTGGTTTAAGATGTGTATCATAACGCGCCTTCGCCACAGTCAGCACATTAACATTGTGTGGTGCTTAGCTGATAGGGGCAGTAATGTGGGAACGGTGGGGCGGCTAGCAAACAATTTTCAATACAGAATTTCAATACAGGACGAACGCGATAACGGGACGGGCGAGGGGAAGCCGGACGCGTGAATCCAGCTTAGGGTGACCACCCGTCCCGCGACTCGCGGGACTGTCCCGCATTGAGAGCGCGCGCGTCCCGCGTCCCGCAAGAAATACCAAAATCTTTAAAATGTCCCGCATTTGACATTGTCGTAGCTTTCACTACGCAAATTATGGCGCTTCCGAAGAACGTGCCACGGGGTAGCGCGGAGGTCGCTGATAAACATGTGAATATCAATGCTATGCCATTTTCCATACAAGCACTGAGGGAAGCGACCGTCGTTCTTGCAGGAAAAAGACGCACATCTGCCGTTGTGCCTCTCCCCTTGATGGCAAAATATTGCGAGCGAAAATTGCTCGCCAAAAGTTGAAAAATAAACTATTGTAATTATTTGCAAATCATACTGTGTCATGCGAAAGGGTTGTTGTGGAAAGTTTTTTTTTTCTTTAGTCTCACAAGGGTCGAAAAAACAGCAACATAAGGTTCTAATTTTGTGTAAGGGCATGTTAGTATGAGAGTAAGTATCGACAGGAAACAATAAGCCGAAAAAGATTTACGATTTCTTATTACCCTTTCATGTATTTTGGTCTGCTGCAGTCAATTTTTATGGTTTCAACTTAGACACCCATAATAAAATATTTACCAATACAATTGGACGAAAATATATCACTTTAAATGAAAATTATTTTAGCTCAATTGCCGCCACACAATTTTTCAGGTGTATAATATGCTTTCGGAGAGCGCAGGATATCGGGGTGTGCGTGATGGTGACTTTTTTTTAATATTTTTTTCTTCAGTTATGAAAATACCGCCTTCCTTTTATCTTCTCTTCCCCTTCCCGTTCCCCCCCCCCCCCCCCCCACCCCGGGTTCAGGGTGTCCCGCATTTCGCCTGCCGGAAGGTGGTCACCCTAATCCAGCTGACCCATTCGAGAAAGATGGCCCCAGCAAAGAATGCACGCGCTAGCGAGAACAAGCTCCTAACTTCGCTCGTGTGAGCTGAACCGTCAGTCTGGGACCAGAGATCTATGAACGCGGACCTCCGCTGAAGTGCTTGGATCTCCTGGGCGGAGCCGAACGGATCGTCGTGTCGCATGCAAGGTCGGAAGCGTGTGTCTCAAACTGTCGCGTACGGCGATTCGGAGCGGCGTTCGGACTGTCGGATCGGACGTCGGATCGGACGAATCTGCCGCACTCGGAGTGCGAATAGGGACACCCCACGCATCCACCGCAACGCACTGAAAGTCTGCATATGGCGCTGTAGTCGCGGCTGCAGCAAGCTGCAGCGTCGGGCGCGCAAAGGACCCTGGGGCGCCGGCGCGCTGGAGTTACCGGCGTCGCCCAGGCGTCTGTGGCGGCTGCTCCTGCTTGTGCGCGCAGACGCGCGACGCGACTAGATCGCATCGCAATATAATTAGATGGTCACACTGGCGTGCGCGATGAGCGAGTCCAACGCCTTCGTTGGCAAGTCGTTTCTCGAAAACTCTCGCTCCGAACGCCGTTAATTGGTTCAGCCGCTCCGCGACTAGATCGCATCGCAAAAAGTCGGGTCAGCAAGCGACTGCTCAAATCGCGTCGCTTTTTGACCGCGATGGTCGCTTTTGCTATGAATGTTGTCGCGCGACTCGATCGCATCGCCGGTGTGAACGCGCCTTTAAAGGGCAAGTCCGCTTCATTTTCGTTTTCCTCTTCAGTATCACCTACAGTGAGGTCAGCAACGTTTCGTCTCGGCGCTCAGCGGTGTCCACGTGACTGGCGCCTGCACGTCCTTCGTGCCATGGAATTCAATTTCATTCATTTTGTTTACTCCCATAATACAAAATGGGCGATGTAGGCAGGAGAAAAAGCTGCTAAATTGCAGCTCGACGAAGCCCCTGCCCCCTACAGGCAGATCGGTGGGGTATGATTACATTATTTGAAACAGAAAAAGGGCATTTATGCACCACTCCGAGAAATATGTTATTAGGAGGATAATATTCCACGCAATGTATTCTTATTTAAATCCAATACTGTTGGAAGTGTGTGCTGAATTATTTGAGGCCCGTAATTTAGTTCGTGGACTTGGTACTCTCAAGGATCCGGTGCTTCGTATTTCATATGCAATATTTTTGTTAGTTAATTTAGAAATTTGCCGTAATGGATGATTGGGAAATTCAAGTGATGCCACGTACATTGTTGCTAGCTTATATTTAAAATATTCTTTGATTTTCGTTACTTTATGTTTACAGAAAGAGGTTCAGTATCTGCGCAATAGGACTCATTAGTTACGATGCGAATTGCTTTTTTCCGCAGAAAAAAAAAAAAAAACAATTTATTAAAGTATGTACTTGTCGTAGTTCACAAAACTAGGAGAATTAAATAATGCATTGTAAATTAAAAGTTTTACATGCACTGGTAATATATAGCGATGCTTATATAAACACCTATGATGCTCGAGAGTTTGAGACTAAGATTTTGAACATGCGAGTCCCATATCATATGTTCGTGAAAATTACGCCTAATGTTTTAACAGTAGTTACACATTTAACCTCAGAGGAATTTGTCATTAATTTTGTGGTGGCATTACACACTGTACCTTTCGGTTTGAAGGTAATCGCATTTGTTTCACTTTCATTTATTTCTAGATAATTGGAAACAGTCCACCAACTAAGCATTTTTAGGCACATACTTGCATCGGTAATTAAACTATCAATTTTTTTTTCTAAAAAAAGTTATACTGGTATTATCTCCATAAATGACAGATGAGGCATTACTTGTGATAGTAACTACATCATTTATAAATGGGTTAAATAGCAATGGCCCCAAGACACTACCTTGAGGTACTGCTTTCCGAACTGTTTTCAGCATTGAAGAATATCCGTTTATTTCAACTCTTTGTTGCCGGAAGCTCCAGTAGCTTTCTATTAGAGACAGGGAATGCTCTCGATGTCCATAAGAATAAAGTTTTTCGTCATAACTGTATAACTCATTCGGTCAAAGGCTTAAAAAAAATTCTAAGGATAGACATTTGTTTTTAGTATTGCTTAAGAAAATTCATTTTGGCTAAAGAGCCAATTCAGTAGAATGACCTTTCCGAAAACCATACTGAGAATCCGTAAGTAGCCTTTTCTTTTTTTACAAAAATGATTAAGCCTGACATGAATAATTTTCTTTAAAGGGATACTTCAACGAAATTTGAAATACATCCGTCGTGTTCAAAAATAGGTTGAATATGATCCACAATATCCGTAAATGACAATCGCACGTTTGTATTTAGAGCCTAGTGGCTGTATATTTTGTTATAAACGGCCCACTCTAGCAAGCGCTCGGAGAAGGCCCAGCTTAGAGCACGTGACATACGACGCAATCGTGACGTAGGTCGTCTTGGGAGGAGCAAAGCTACGGCGAGGCTGACGTCGAGGGGGTGGCCTAGTCGTTCCAGCCACCGAAGCGGCTGCTTTTGTACGAATTTTGAGTGACGGGTTAATCTTCTATAATCTTGCAGGGGGACAATAGCTACTTCTGGAACACACAAAAGGTATTCTCGGGAACACGGGAGTTTCTCCTTCCCCTCTCCTCTCGTCGTGGCCGGAGGTGAGACAACGTCCGTCACTAGCTGTCAAGGTTCCTAGACGGGCATTACAAACGAGTCGTTAGCGACATCCACCAGGTGCTCTTTGCTAATCGTTTAATTCGTTCTAAAATTCCTTTTCATGACTTTTTTAACAAGATATTGGTATGTTCGATGTGATGCTGCACTTTTGAACACATATAGACCAAAAAATGAGCGTCAAAATTCGTTGTAGTATCCCTTTAATATCTATCCTATCTGATAAACTCACCCCCGTTGGGTATGTTCCCATTTTGTTAACGGGGTACACCGGCGATTTTTTCATGGTCTCCGATTTGCCTCCCCAAGTATTGTGGGAAAAGAAAAACATTTCGCAAAGTTATTGAATTTTCTCCTTTCTTTTTCATCGTGTCTCAAACCGGGATTGGCAACATTCAAGTGTGACGACAGAAATGGTACAAAGCGGGCAGTAAGCCTATCTTTTCAACTGATTACAGGACGTTTGATAGTGAGAAAACAATGCTTGGTAGCTGACTCACTGAGAAGCACGCAAAAAATACTCGACATACTTTGACTACCTGCGCGACCTGAAAGTCTGTACCATTTGTGACGTCACACCACTGGAAAGCGCGCGGAAATTTGAATGTTGGTTTCGGCATGCGCAGCTGCGGCGTTTTCTTCGAGGATAACGTAGCGGAGGAGAAAAACGATCTACTACAACTCCCTATTGAGATCGATCTGTAGTTTGTGGGCAACCTGGCGATTCCAAGCGGTTGGCCCAGGCTGCCCCTCCGACAATCATAAGTGGTCATCTTGACCACAAGGGGGGGCCAAGGGCAACTGGCCACGCGAGCGGCGCTCCGCCGCTGATAAAAGGCCGTCGCAGCGGATGCGCGGGGGCTGTTGGGATCGCGGCGCAGGCGATAGCGCTCATTAAATGTTTACGTGTTGTTGAACCGGTGTGGCTGTGTCATTCTCCGAGACGGGGAGCAGCAAGGGAAATCCCACAAGTTGGACAAATTATTTTTGTCCCCTGACTTACATAAGAGAGAGACCTGCACACCTTTACGAAAAACACCAGGCGAGACCAGGGTTGGGCAGAAATACTAAAAAATGTATTTGGAAATACAAATACTGGAATACATTAAAAAAGTAACCGAAATACTGATACTAAAATACATATGTAAAAATGTATCGCGATACGTATCGGAAATACATTTTAAATAGAGGCAAAAAGTATTTGGAAATACAAATACAGGAATACATTTTAGGGAGGGCAGAAATACAAATACATAAATACTGATACTGCAATACATTTTTCACATTTGTTAGAGACGCCAACTGAGATGAAGCTTGAAGTTTGAAGTGGAAGTTTTTTATCCCAAAATTACTTTCCCGTAGGCTTGGCACTTTGCCTTGAAGGTAGTGGTTTCGGACGACGAGGAACCTTCAATGGGCTCAAGAAAACGTTCCATCAAGGACTGACCGCGGTTTCTCCCCTGACATCCTGTCTGTCCGACGAGGGATGTGAAAAGACTTCGACCTCTAAATAAATGCTATGTCACCCTAAATCCCATCAAAACGTCACCACGCCCCTGTCCAATAAGGACGTCCCTGCCAACATTGATCACATGACGTCACGGTGGAATAAACTGGTATTCTTTATCTGTAGGTGTGTCCTTGAACGTTAAACTTTACCACGCTGCTGTATGAAAGTACAATAGGTACTTTCGTTGTAGGTTACTTCGTTGAAGATCGTGCAGGCAGTGTCATTTGGAATTTTCAAGAATAGTGGACCACCTGAAGCATCCTGGAACGTTCCTCATCTTCTGTTACGGTGGAAAAAAAGATAATATGGCATCCCTGTTGTGAAGGTCCTTCCTGCAGACCCTCCGCCACCGACCTATAGATTGCACTCCTCAAGTTTCGCCTAGCATCACCCAAACAGAGACCTCGTGAATTGCGATCTGAAATTGCCGGCACAGGTGCGAGTTTTCCGAGAAACAGCGCGCTCGAGACGAGTCGCAGGTGTACGAAGTCTGGGTCGGCACAGCGAGGCCACGTCTGGCCTCCTTCCTGGGTTTCGGATCCCCAGAGCAGCGGGTCAAGTTCATGTCGGCTGATGACGTACCCTTGAGCCGTGCAATATTACTGGCGCAGCCGCAGACGCATTCGAATATGTGTTGAACTTCACTGCGTGAGTCATCCTACTATTTCAAGTCAACCACCGTCAGGCTCGTGCTGCAACAGTGGTGTACACCCGCCAGCAATATAGAGGTGAACACCTTACCTGGTTTCTTGCCTGTTTTACGGCTCCCTAAAGCTATATAAACTCGCAACGTCTCAAATGGTACGTGGCTTGGGGTCTAAACTTTGCGTTCTAGCCCTCTTCTCGAACAGAGCTTGTTCTAAAACTTGCAGGAGCGTCAGAAAGCAAGAGGAGGACTGTTCACCTTCAAATCGCTCACGGGTGTACTGTGTACGCTAAGGCAAGAGATACATTTATAAGCGGACATTGGATGCCAGCAAACAATGACTCAAGAAATCCCTAGCTAAGGACCTGCGGCGGAAGATGCTCTGACTCCACTCTTGGCACGCCACCTGGTTCGAGTCCCCGACTACGCAACACTTCTCAGAATTGAGAAGAGGACGCATAGAAAAATAGTTTGAAGAATCGGAAGGAACCTTGGTCAGCATAGCAACAATACCCCAGCATCTCCTTAACCCTGATACCCTGAAAAGTAAAAACAAAATAAAAATTATGCGTTCGGACTTGTTTTTTTCGATAGGGGGGGGGGGGGGGGGGGGGAGTATTTCTCAAGAAATGTAATGAAATACATTTCATCCTGATTGTATCGCGATACAAAGGAACATTCAAAATGTAATTCGATACAGGAATACAGATACTGGTGAAAAAAATGTATCGCGATACAGAAATACAGGTACGAAATGTATTTCTGAAATACTATCGCGATACATTTGTATCGCGATACTGCCCAACCCTGGTCGAGGCCGACAAATTGAAGATGTGTGGGAGACAAGTCGAAATATTGTGAAGCACGTATTTTATCGGCTGCACCTGCATTCCATTAAAATCGGTACATTTACTGTTTTTGAAGTTTAAAAATGTCGAGTGTACCTCGCTCTCGCTGGTAGGAAACAGTAAACAGCTTTGTGAAATTCTATGAGTTAAACATGGGGACCTGCTTATTTGCGCAAGGGGAAAAAAGTTGTGAAATAATCATAAAATTTATTTGCTAGTTTAACTCCCCTCAACCTATTTCCTTCTATTAGAAGTTCTCTTATAAGTTATAACGTTATCGTGATTGTTCCGGTCTAATAAAATATTAACTTTTTTCAAAAATTACGTCACTTCTACTTTCATTATAAAACATTCTGTAATAACATGAAAATTTCGCCTTCCTTAGCATGCTGGTTATCTTGTTTCGACACTTTTTAAAGTCTTGAAACACATCTAGGTCTCAAGTGCTCAAAAATGTGCATAGCTTGTTTCTTTTAGTTACTATTTAAATCAGACAGAAAATGGAAGATGGTCACTAATATTAGAAGACACTCCAGCAGAGAGCTGGATCTGAGTTATGTTTGTGATAAATAAGTCCAGTAACGTTTCGCTGAATGAAGTAACGCGAGTAGGACAAATGATTACATTAAAGAGACCAAGCGACTGAAACTTAGTAGAAAATTCACCTTGACGAGGAGAAACAGAATTCATGTCGATATTGAAATCACTACCTAAAATTATTTTATAATCGTTGTCACCAACAGATTGAAATAGAGTTTGAACAAAAAAAAACAAAAAAAACAGATAAATCATTACTTGGAGGTCTATGCATTAATGCAATTATAATGTTACCGTACTTTACACACAGAGCTTCATAATCATCAGCCATGATAGAATAATATGTTATGAGATTGCATTGAATACCTTTTTTATGTACATACTTAGCTATTCCACCACCGCGCCGAGAGGTACAATTCTAAGAAAATATTTTATAATTATCGAAGCGCAAAATACTCCACTCAACAACAAGTTAAGTACGCGCCACTGGCCCCGACCCAACTACCGTCATAGTGAAGCTTACTGACGGCTTCGACCTATTCACCATCACCCCTGCCGAGCTCAGCCTCCAGCTCCGAGAAGTCGCGCAGCTCACCAGGCAGGAGACACAGGACACCTTCATCAAGGTTCGGGTACCACAGAACATCGTCGCTGTGGACATTCACCGGGCATTCGCCGCGACAAAGCTTCTCGGCCTTGAGAATATCAACCTCCAAGACAAGCCATCCGTAAGTGGCCCAGAGCCAGGAGTGCAGGCCGCACCTCAGAATGCGACCTGTTGCAACTGCGGCGGTGCACACCTAGCTACTGACTCTGAGTGCCCAGAATGGCAGGCAGCAGACGAAGCTGCTCGCCGCCGCAAAGGACCTAAACGGCGATCACCACCACCTCAGAAGCCATCGTCAAATCGCCCTTCTCCGTTCGCCACAGCGTCGGTCCCAACCCATAACTGCTTTGCACCGGGACGCCGTTTTCGGAGGTCGCCGATACGGGACAGTTGACGGCTACCGTCAAAAGGAAATAGTAATTTATTTTAACGTCCGTGACGTCACTGCCGGAAACGTAAAAACAAGAAAAAATACGTTTTTTTTTTTTTTTTTTCATTTTTAAGTTTTGCGGAGAGCCTGTTGCAGGTTGTTGTGTCGAGTGTTGGGGCGGGGTGCAGTGGAGCTAAAGAACAGGCCAGATTCACGAAAAGAAATTCTCGTAAGTTTTGCGCAGGTTACGACGGAATCCTACGACAGCTTCGGAGCCGTCTTACGCACTTTCTACGATCAAATCGACATGACCAACAACGTCGCTCAGTTATTTGGTCGCGACGACCAACGTACCTTTATTTTTCTCGTCTCGACTTCAAGCAGCAAAAAAAAAAAGGAAGGGAATACTTGAAACTGACCACGACGAACATGAACGCTGGATCCACCAACACTCGGGAAGAGCTACAACGGCAACGATTCCACCGACAGAGCGAGCTCGTATATTGCAGCTCCATAAGGGGCATTGGCAACTCTATAGGGAGCCTACATACTCGCCGTCGGCGAGTATGTAGGCTCCCTAGCAACTCTAGCCCGCCGCTCGCCCTCCCGCGGACGAGCGGAGAACTAGAGGAACGGGGACGGCAGCGGCGGCGGCGGCGTGGAAAAGGTGGCAGGGGCTGTCGGAATTCTTGTGCTCCGCCTCGCAGCAGCGTTGCACGAAGGACCGGGATGTCTAATTTCATTAGGGACTTTTCGTATATCGCATGTGGATTTCTGGTCTTGTGCATGGTCGCCAGCTCAGTCTGTGCTTAACGTGACGGCAAACGCTCCAGCTAATAATGTAGAGTACGGTCTACGAAAAGACTATTCTGGTCACGCAACGATATGTCGAGCAATACACGTCGGGAATGGGTTTGGGTTTTCAGGCCGTAGGGAACATGACCATTTCTTCTAAGCACTTTTAAAAGACAGAATACGCGCACTTGCTTTCATGTAATTACAAAGTAAATAAAGAAACTCCCGAGGCATTTTAAGCGCGTCTGGGTTAGCCAGCCGTTCGTGACGAGAGCTTAGAATAGGCAGTTTTGGCGAGAGGGGCTGCAACGTTGCAAATAACACGGTACAAAAAAAAAAAAAAAAATGTACGGTATATTAAAATATGCATTTTTGCTGCAGAGTTTTCATTGGCAAAAAACTCGTGGCTCTCTTCACAAGTGTGGTTACGTCCACGCAAGGCACGCAAATCTTTGCCGTTGTCAGCGATGGTACACGTCACTTGACACAGCTCACGCTCTTCTTGCCACAGAGGCCATAAAAGAGTGTGTTGATAACATTACCCAGTCTTTTCTGAAATAATGTTTGTATCAGACGGAGCGGCGGCGCATTTCAAGAATCGCTTCCAATTGCACGAATCGTCTCGGAAGCCGTACTCTTCGGCAAGATGGATCTTTTCAGCCACTGGACACGGAAAAAGCGCTTGTGATGGAGTCGGTGGTGTTCTCAAACACCACGCAACGCTCACCACCTTGAGATCTTTGCTCAACTCAACGATTGTCACCGCTAAAGACTTCGTGAAAGTGCTACGTGAAAAAGTAACAAATGTCTGCATGTTCCGCCTGTCTGCGGAACGGGTTCGAGAGTTTCGTGTGGTGAAGGAAGCAGAGTGGACCACCGTAAAACCTGTGAGAGGAATCCAAGCATCTCATCTGTGGAAGTCATTATATTCCAAAAGGTCGGACGCAGGCACTTAGCCAGTGGGGGGAGGGGGGGGGGGGGCATGGGGCCCGCCCCCCCCCCCCCCCCCCCGAAATCTTCAATTTTGGATTTTGCTGGGGCCTCCTTTCCCCTCTCCCCCTTATACATCATTTTGTCATGGGCGCCCCCTCCCCCCCCCCCCCCCCCCCCCCCCGAAACAAAATCCTGGCTACATGCCTGGCCGGACGTATGCATGGCCACTCGCGCAACTGAGCTAGTGTTTTAAGCTTAGATAGTTAGCAAATTTGCAGAGTGGGGCCGCTTTGTTTCTGTGAATTGTAAGTAATTTAATGGTATTCCAGCTTAAAGTCCCTTTTCGCGTCACTAATACTCACCCCTTATGAAAAAAGGAATTTTAATATATAAAATACATGCCATAAATAACGCTCAAAATGTTTGGTGCTGTGCGGCAAAGCCGCTATGACGAAGACGTCGGCTCGCTCCGAGTGAAGGTTTGTCGTAACTTTTCCCGTTCGGAGGTCATGTGTTACTCAATCTCTCGCCATCACAGGTTATTTCCAGTCACTGCAAAGTGCCAAAGGGAGTTTAAAGAAAATAAAAGATGGAGATTTTTAAATATCGACGCCTAATCTTGCCACATTTTGAGAAGTCAGCCATATTTCCGCGTTAATAACAAAAGATAATTGAGGATGGGCACGTTATCTTTAAATATTCGTAAAGAATATTTAAAGACGCACATTTTGATATGTTTTGTGAAATATTATAAAAGATGATTTATTTGCAAAAAAAAAAAAGTGAATATGTCTCTAAAACGCGTTTTTATGCCATGTTTGATATTTTTGTTTGCATAGAAATATTTGATTGATATTTAAAAAAAAATTTGTGTATGTGTCGTAAATGTTTTGTAAAATCAATTTAAAAAGTTATGGTGACGTGAAAGTTTCGATGAGGAAATGACGACTGTGCAAAGTAGCATTGTGAAATCTTCTCAATTTCCACGCCTCGAGCTTCTCTATTTTATATCTCAGCGAACAAAATTGTTACGGCGTTCATATATAGCTGAATGTTCCTCCCAAGAACATGGTATTCATATATATTTTTCACAAAAATATCTAAATAATGACTCGGACCATCATTGCATGAACTGACGTGGAATCACCCCACAGACGAACGTGATTCAAGAGCTCACACCAGAACAAACGCTACACTGTACGCGCTGCGCTTCGAACGCACAGGGCAACGCCATATTGGGGATTGCGACTGCTGAGCCGCGACCACGGTGGCCGCGACTCTGTTCTAAAACGAAGCTTGGAGGTTTCGGTACTCTGCGAAAATTTAGTGACTTTAGCCCCACCCACAGAACCGTGGCCCAGCTCATCAATACCGTTGACTGGAGTAAAGTAGTGATTTGGGCTTTGTAGTGATTAGTGATTTGGATTAGTGATTAGAAAGTAGTGATTTGGACTGGCTTGGCTGCTCGACCAAAAAAGTTTCCGTATCAGCCATCTTGAACAAGGCGTTAGTTCAACCAATAGATGGCGACACGCACCCGTGGGGTGGCCGAAATATTGGTTCACAGCGAGATGGCTCGAGCACCATCACGTTCCCATCGTAGCCTTGCTCGGGCCGCTGCCAGCAGTGCTCAGCTGGCTCAATAGCGTGGCCCTGCAAACTCATGTATGCGAGATTGTCAGGATGGGTAATAATTGTTCCTGATATAGGGACCTGCGGTTCGGCGGTTGCCACGGGCTTTCGCAATAAATCTTGCAAAGAAGGAACCAATTGTTGATTGACGTGTCAATATTCTGTCAATGAAAAATTCTTCTGCAACAATGCACGCTCAGTAGACTCAATCTTAAAAGACACCTGTCCTGTGGAAGCGGACGTCTAGTAAACTGCTTCGCGATCGACGGTACTTACCTCACCATTATAATGACGACTGAAAAGTGACGTCACAAAATATTGTGTTTCACGGGATCCGGAAGATGCTGTAAAGGTTCTTACATTATAGGGTTCCCACAAAACAAACGCCTTTACAATTAGGGGCGGGCAATTGATCGATTAACTTTCCGATTATACAATTAAGGCTTTTTTAATCGCGATCAAATCTTTTAACCGGTTAATAATTTTTTTAATCGGTATTTAAAAGAGGTCCGTTCCCAGCCAGCAGGTGCTATAAGCAAGGTTCAATTCTCGCGCTCGCGAAGCTTCACGTGTTCGAGGATATACAATACATTACAGTTCTGCCGAGGCCAGACGAACAAGCCGGGCCCGCAATTGATCCCCCCGCGACCGCGAAACTTCACTTGTTGAGGATCTATTACACATCCTGCCCAGGCAAGACAAACAATCAGAAAAAGAAGCTGGGAAGCTAACAACGCCATGGTCACTTGTTCCAGTATTCGGCACGTAAAAATGGAAGAGTCCAGGAGTATGAAAGGCAATCTCGCTGGAAAGTTTGGGTTTGAAGTAAACTGGAGCGGTAAAGTTTTTAACTCGAGGGAAGTCCACTGCATCATCTGGAAAAAACCGTTTTCGTACAGTGAAAGCGTAAGTTCGCTTCAGTATCGCCTACGTGCGAAGCACCCATGTACCTGCAGCAAGGCCCCATCCGCCAAAACGCAAACAACAATCAACGCCTTCTCACCGAGGTTACTTTCTCTGAAAAAAAAAGAAAGCATCGCCCAAGCTGTGACATCTTGTCTTCCTGTTGGAGAATGTGGACAAACTTCTTTGTCTTCGGAGCTGGAGCAAAAAATATGTGAGCCTTTGAATCGTTGAACTATATGTATCCTGAATTCTAAATGTCCTTTGTGCCGTGTAAAAGAGAGTAAAAGAGTAAAATAAGTCTTCAAAGGCAAGACGAGTTGTAGCATTCTTTTAAATATATTATTTAAAAAAATTAACGCAACCGATTAATCGATCAATTAATCGATTAAAGGGTGGCGATTAATAGGGTTAAAATTTTTAATCGACGCCCAGCCCTAGTTACAATATTTTCGGAAGTACCGACAGACATAATGGTGTACAGCTAAGAAGAAATATGATGAAAAGCATCAGAATAAATAGGAAGACGTTTATTTGCAACGAAGACGCTATGAATGAGTGGCGTTTAGGGACGGCAAGCGATGAGTGTTCGGGAAGATATGAATTCACATGATTGCTAACTATGGACACGCGGACAATGAAGACCTGTTTTGTCGGGAGATGGAGTTACGGTGATGACCTGATATCGGACGACTCGTGGCAAACGAAGAAGCAAGTTTCTTCTCAGTGAATGGTGAGCGTCCAGTGTCAAGCACACACGTCGCTACCGACGTTGTCGACGTTTCGAACACTACCGCTTTCGACAAATGTGTTGGCTCCTGGGCTAACTTTGCGGAAAGACTCGAAGTCTTCCTCGAGTCAAGCACCATCATGAACAGTAACTGAGAACAATCCACTATTCAGTCGGTAAGTGGCGAAACGTATCCGCATCTGCAGAGTCATGGTCGATGCCTACTCTAAGTGATTGGAAGTTTACACGATGCATGCCACGGCGTCCAAACGCGTCATTGGCGTTCTACGCTCTCTTTTTGCTACTTTTGCCCTATTGAAAATACTTTTCTCTGACAGCGCGCTGAATCTTGTTTGAAGTAAAATAAAGAAGTTAAAAAAAAAAAAAAAAACGGCATTAGGAATTACATTAGTGCAGCATACCGTCCTGCATCTAACGGGCAAGCAGAACACATGGTGTGCGAAACGAAGAAAGCCCCCTTGAGGCTTACCGGAAGAAGCAGTTCAGTGAAGGATCGCCAGGTTCTTGTTCCGGCAGCACGCGACGGTCTCATCTTCCACGGGGAAAACACCTGCCGAAGCAATGTTCGGCGGACGAAGTACCACACCCCTCGATCTCATGATGCTATGGCCTACGAACAAAGATCGAGAGATTCCCAGATTGGGAGTAATGGCAGTTTATTCGATCGGACAACTCGTCTACGTGAGGAATTTCAGCGTAAGTTCGGCCTTCCATGTAAAACTTGAGTATTAAGGGCTCTATGTTGGTTGACCAGAAGGTGCCAACCCTCTGAATGCGTTGGATATCAATGGCCTTGAGTGTAAATAAAACGAAATCACAAATCTCTCTTTGTGTATTGTGTAACTGCCCTTGTATTTGGTAGCAGAAGCTATGGTGGTGACTTAGACCTTTCACACCAGGCTCCTTTGTCCTTTTTCTTTCTTGCCTCACACTCTTTTGCGGTTTCAGCAGGCTTCAAGATTCTTTTGAAACGGGGACACTTTACCTCAACAAGGCCACTCGTTCCAAGCAGTCCATCAGGGGATGCTGCTGAAAATCCGTGCTTCATAGTAACGAATAGGCCGTACTTTTTGCACAGTGCAGTTTTCCTGTTCCACGTATAGTTGCAAAGCAGCATCCTCGTTGATTCTACCATAATTTGTTGCGGGTGAAGAAAAGTCTTTGGGTACACGAGACTTGAAACAAGTCTGGCACTGTATACGTTGTGATTCGACACCCACTAATGTCGTCGTCTTTATAGAGCCTCAGATCCTGGGTTCGAGCCCCACCCCTGCCCGTTTCGATCTGGATGAGCATCGTACCGGCGTGCGGTCGTGTATCACTACTGCGTGACGCACGTTAAAGACCCCAGGCTAGCGGTTTGTACCGCACTGGCTAAATTTCTCATCTACAGCTGGGAGACTCGTCGCCCCTGTGAGGCAGACCAAGTTCTAGGCTGTATAAACACACACACAAAACCAATATAGAGCCTCATCATCTAAACATTACCTCGTCACCTCATATTGCTCTTCATCCACAGTAAGTACAATAGCCTACCGCCATATTACAATCCAAGAATTGAAAAATTGAGTCGTTCAGTCCTTCATTATGTTTAATATTTATATAATGCTATAACACTACATTACCTCGAGACGATCGACGTCCTGCCGCCTCTTTTCTTTGGATTGCCGTTTTGAAACCAGCGCAAGCTCGCGCGTTCTCTCTTCTGAGACGGTTAGAACGGTCGCACATAAAACCCGCGTTTCTCCTACCCGGCCGCTTCCTCCTCTCATAGTGTGTAAGTGGTTATAACCAAATAAGCTATAATATTGCTGTCATATTTATATTTAATTTCAGTTTCAGTCAGGGAAGAAACTTCGCGGGAACTAGAGCTCTAAATGAGCTGCACTTAGAGTATCGGCGCTCCGTTCCCCGACATTGTTGTGGGCGCCGCCATTTTGGTGCTTGTGTGGAGTAGACGCAACTGGCGATCGCCATGATTCAAAAGTGCGACTTCCTCAGCATTAGATTCAGTGTTAGGAAGCTCATGTAATATTGCTTTGCTTTGTCGCGAACTGTTTAAACATTCGGGGAGGACGGAAAATCGTTTCCTGCGATTTCAGATAAAGCTTCAGATAACTGGCAACCATGATTTTAAGCCACAATATGGCCAAGTGTCGTTTCTCTGAAGCGTAGCTAACTTAGTGGCTTTAGCGGGAACAATGCGGAAGAGGCAGGCGTCAAAAGGTCGTGGCTTGTGGAACCCACGGGGCTCACGTCATGGCCCCTCCAGGTGTTAAAAACTCCTTGAAAAAGGGCATGAATAGTGTCATTAAATAAGCTATGCTTCAGAGTAACCACACTTGGTCATATTGTGGCTTAAAATCATGGTTGCCAGTTATCTGAAGCTTTATCTGAAATCACAGGAAACACTTTTCCGTCCTCCACAAATGTTTAAACAGGCCACGACTGGGCAAAGCAATATTACATCAGCTTCCTATCACCAGATATCATGCTGAGGAAGTCGCACTTTTGAATTATGATGATCGGCAGTTGCGTCTGCTCTGCACAAGACCCAAAATGGCGGCGCCCTCAACAATGTCGGGGAACTGAGTACCGATACTCTAAGCGCAGCTCATTTAGTGGCTATAGGCATGAAGTGAATTCGGGTGTATTCTTTCTTTTTCGTCTTTATTGTTTATTGATTTCAATCATATCGAATAATGAACACATTCTATCACACTACGCTTGTGCAATTATTTATCTCGTAATTATTAACTTGATCCAGTACTTAAACCATTAATTTTCCGATAGTAAATCTTCCAATATATTTTCTAAATGTGAAGGCAAAAGGATACGGACATTGATGATGATACAGACGTCAACGCCGCCCTCGACGATTTCCTGAACATTAGAAATCAGCAGTTTTGTCTGCCATCCGTCAGGTAGCGCAACAAAAAACCCAAACAGTTTTTATTGTTTTTAAAATTAGCTAAGCTGTACACCAATCAGGAAACCAAAGAACGACCATTGTGAAAATCTGGTACATAGCAATGTATATCTATTCGACACATTAAATGTTATTAGATGCCAATAAATCTATTTGATGTCCAGAAAAGAAATGCGTCAAAAACAGGTAAGTTTGAAGAGTTCCTGGAGCGTTATGACTTTCAAAAAGGAAAAAAAAAAAAGCCATCTCCCACTTCTTGGCCAACCATTGTAGCTCTAAATGTTATAAAATATTTTATCATAGTTCAATTATTTCCTCAGCGGCATTTGAAGTACCGTGACTTGAGGCACAAAAAGTTTTCTATGTTTGATATAAGTCATCTAAAAAAAAAAAACGACACAACAATAAATCTTTTTCTGCATATTACCAATTAGAAGCGCTACATCTGTAGCTAATTGAATTGCCCTAGCGCATGTCATTAAAAACTTATTGGTGCTGAACAATTACAATTTTAGGGCAATATTTGGGGAGATGAACAAAACAAAGTAGTGCAAATATCAAAAAAGTATATTGTTACATTCTGCTCCGACATGATCTTAAAGTAGTGATGGACCAAATCTGCCGAACTTCAGATTCACCAAAGTTCAGCACATGCCGAACTTTTGAAGAAAGGTTCGACAAAGATTCGGCGAAAATTCGGCAAATGTCTGCGCACGCGCGAGAACGCGACCGAGCCACGGATTGCAAGTGGACGTCGTGGGGTTACCACTTGGGTTACCATCGTACAGTGTAGCACTACCAGCGGTTACGTCGAGGTGTGGAGTAGGCAACACGGTAACTGTGCGTTTGTGAGCCGTTGCCAGTGTGATTTTCTTCGATATTTTCTGCCTCAAGAACAGAAGATCAATCAGTAATTTACACAGTCCACTGCGCAAGTAACAAATGATGCGGTACATTCTGGATAACGTGATTTTCATTTGACCTTTCCAGTGATGCAACGAGGTGGTTGAACCATTGACCGACAATTACATTAAAGCACTCCTCGAAATTATAACAATCCTGTTTTCGGCTCACAAGTATTTTGTGCTAAAACAAAATAATATTGCGTTTTAATTAGAGTTATTTTCCGGTTTTCATTTATCTGCAGAAAACTAAACACAGAACTATCATGCTCGGCGTTGCACGTCCCGCATTTCTTACTCTTCCCATCTTCCTAAACGTCCTTGTGTGTTCTAACATCATAAACCGGAATTTTAAAGAAACGAGACGTTGCAAATATGGGTCGCACACTTTCATGCAAACTTGACGTCAAGTGATTCAAATCGAGAAAACATGCATATTTACAATAATATTGTTCTCTTCTGGTGAAGGCTCAGTAGCCGTTGCATTCCTTTCCGCTCACTAAGCGGTGACTTCCAGAGAAAGTATACAAGAACGGAGTGTTATTATCTTTATTTTAACAATGTACACACACTTTCTCGTATCGTGACTCGTGACTGCGGCCGCTGCTACCCATTGCAACCTTGTTGTCACGCCACTTCTGCAAGAAGTCACTGTAAAATTGCCAGTAAACACACAAACACGACACCGATACAATTATCTTGTAGAAAATCACCCTATTTTGTAATAAATGTGTCAATATGCATTACAAGTTGCATTTAAGTAAAGAAATAAAAATAAAACCTTTTTTTTTGTCTGAAAAAACCTAAATATCAACGTAAAGTCTGGTAACATTGTATTGTTGCCGAATTTTTGCCGAACCTTTGGAAAAGTTCGGGAAAAGTTCGGCTTTGCCGAATCCTAAGATTCGGCGCCGAATTTTTGAATCGGCGAAAGTTCGGCCCATAACTGATTTTGACGAAAACCGGACATGACGTCACAGACATTAAACTACTATAACTCTGCCCCGTATCCTCCGAAAACGCCGTCCCCTTTGCACCGCTCTCCTCACGCGCCAGTCGCAGCCGGAGCCGCAGCCGCAGCCGCAGTCGCATCCGATAAGTCGGTCAAACTCGACAGCCGACAGCTGGGGCGCAAAGCATCCACCAAGCCAAAGGTAACGTTCACCACTCCAGTCCAACCAATACAGAACAACAATCCCAACAAGCACTGCCCACTCCTCGCACCAACGGCTGTGACCGACCTCTTCAGGGCCATGTGAAGCGCACTGCGGAGGTACCGTCGCCAGACCAGAAGTGGCCCCCGCTGCCCAGCCAGGACCAACTCGCTGCAACAGCCACCCCGCCAGTAATGTCGAGTAGTCCAGCTCCTCCTCACCCCTCCCCAACCTGCCTCTACCGTTCATACCGTCCTCCAGTCGGCAGAATTTGAAACCTGAATCCACTCATCGTACAACAAAACAGTGGAACAAGCTTTAGCCCGCATAGCGAACAAATTCAACTTGCAATTAGTTCAGCCCTCGCTCCTTTACCGAACATTTTGTCCAACTCTCAACCCGGTTGCATGCAGTTGAGGACATTACGATCCCGCGTAAACGCCCCACTGCCCCCACCAGGACCCCCATCATAAGAACTAAAATCCCAAACCCTTGTACCCCTCCCACTACCTCCATAATCAATTGGCAGTGGAATTGCCATGGCCTGCGCCGCAAGAAGCAACATTTCCTGTATCACATGATTTTCACCGACACAGCACCCGACACCATCACTCTTCAAGAGACCAACGGTGTTTTTCCCTTGCGTGGCTACGACCACTTCGTTGCACCTAGCGTCACGCCCAAGCAACGTGGTACCCCGGACCTGATCATCCCCTCACGGCGGTCACCTACATCAAGCACAGACTGCCCGCTATCCAAATCGACACATCCCATATTAACACTCCAACCTGCAAGCACGTAACCACTCGTACAGACCTCTGAGGCCATACGTTGGAACTGCTCAACAGCTACTGGGCTTCAGGCCAGAAGGATTGGAAATTGCCACCGTTTACACCGCTCCGCGAACGCTTGGTACTCGAACGCACGCTTCTCGTTTTAGGCGACTTCAACTTTCACCACACGGCGTGGGGTCATTCCAACACCTTTGCAAATGGCCGCAAGCTAGATACCTTCATGAGTAATCACCATGTCTCACTGCTCAATGACACCACCACTCCAACCAGAATAGGAAACTCGCGAGAAGAGGATACTAACCCCGATCTCACTTGGGTGCCCAGTCACAAAAACATCACGTGGAAAAACACCCAAGACGCTCTTGGCAGTGGCCACTTTATTATCGAAATTAAGCAGTTCCTGGGCAAAACCCGCGGCAGCAAAACGCTTCGCCTTCGTACCACCCGCATCAGCAATTGGACCAAGGCAAAGACGTTTCTTGAAGGTCACTCGACGTTACCGCCGATTCGGAGAAATGGGCCGGAAACGTCCTCTCCGCGGTTCATCAACATACATCCTCCGTTGCCAACACGGAGGACCATCCACATGTCGACTCACCTTCTGGCCCTATCGGAGCAGCGTCGCAAGCTCCGCCAATGGAAACGTAACAAGCAAAACCCCTTAACCACCGGATTTTCCAACTCACCCAAGATAGTCAGGAATATGCGGACAAACTTGCAACGCAGCATTGGAGTCAGCTTTGCGAAGAAATGAATGGCCAACTTCACACCGCCCGAGTCTGGCAACCATTTCTATCGCTCATGGGCCAATCCAAGCCCCGTCACGCCCTCCAAAGATAGCAACTCCAGCGCGGCTGCACCACCGATGAGCTTCTCCGCGAAGTCAGGAAAGCGTTCTATCTGGACATCAACCCTCACCCCCTCGCGCCAACACCTGCCCAACCTAATGACACGAACGGAATCAACTCCCCTTTCACCTCGGCCGAGCTCTTCAGTTCGCTCTACTGCAGCTTCGCCGCAACACCACTCCCGGCCTCGACAACGTTACTTACGCGATTCGAAACCTGCCTAACAACCACCAGGAACACCTACCTCGCATCACCAACCAGGCCTGGGAAACGGGCAACATTCCCTGGTCGTAGAAAAGAGGCCATGGTTATTCTCTTGCCGAAGCCAGGTCGCCCGCCCACCACCCCTGGTAACCTCCGGCCGATCTCACTTACGTCGTGTGTTGGGAGGGCCATGGAGAAGATGGCCCTGGAGCGCCTCGAATGGCACCTCGCCTCACATAACCACCTTCCAGATACCCTCCTCGGATTCCGCAGGCACGTCAGCACTCGGGACATCACCCTCCGACTTCATGAAGAGGTGAATGCCTACACCAGTACTGCTCAACTTCGCACCATCGTCGGGGTTGACGTGAAAAAGACCTTTGACAACGTCCTCCTAAACCCATCCTTAAAAGTCTACCCAGTCGGTCGAGGCACTCCTCAGGGCTTTATCCTGTCCCCAACGCTCTTGAACCTGGCTATGAAGGACCTGCCCCCTTCTGAACGAAATCCCCTGCCTACAACACGCCATATATGCCGATGACGCCACGCTCTGGTGCGTCATGGGAAGCCCGGGCAAGCGAGAATCCACCCTTCGAGCTGGCCTCGACGTCATCGACTCCTACACTCGTACCTTAGGTCTCACCTGCTCACCTGAAAAATCAGAGTACGTCACCATCCTGAACTCCCATAGTAGCCAAGCTGAAGCCCATCGTGCCCTTATCCAGCTGAGCATGTCGGGCGAGCCCATTCCCCGCCGTAAAGCCATACGGATCCCCAGGTTCATATGGCAACGAAACGGAGGGGGCACAGAATGGCACGGCGCACCCTAACCCAGGTTGGGCAGGTCACCCACATGAGGACCAGAATCAAGCAGGAGAATCCCGGGACTCCGCGAGCACGAGCTCGTCAAAATCACAGTCTACAATCTACTCGGGCATTATGTATGGCCTGCCCTACGTCACCCTCACCAGTAGCCAAAATCGCCGACTCGAGGCTGCGCTTCGCAAATGCCTCCGTGTAGAGATAGGGGTACCTCAGTACACCAAGAACACTTATGTTCAAAGCGGCTGCCCTCCACAACACCATCGAAGGAAAGCTTCAAGCCCACCGGGAGTCTCAACTTCACCGCCTCCAGACCTCTCACCAAGGCCGCAACATTCTTCAAGTACTCGGCTACGACACCAATCACCTTCCTGCTATCCCTCCAAGTTGTCCGCCATGGGACGTGATTCCTGGTATCACGGTCCTGCCGATACCCAAGAATATGGATCCAGAGACTCAACAAGAACACTGGCAAGCCTGAGCCGACCACCACCCAACGCCAACACATAACACTTACTACATGAACGCTGCCCGTACTTTGGTGGAAACCACGGCGATCGTCAGGCCTTCCGACAACTGCATGCAATAATAATCCCCGGAGAAGGGGAACAAAGGGGGCACAGGACAAATACAAATCTTTTGTCCTTTGTCCCCTTTGGTCCCCTTTTCCGGAGATTATTATTGCCATTCTTGTCCAGCTCGCTTGCACCTTTGCATTACTTGCATCTTAATCATAACATCGTGCATCACCACACGGCGGTTCCATCCACCACTGACGCTGAAGTTCTCGCCATAACCGAATCCATTTGTCTCCCCTCACATACCACATCAACCATAACCATTCGAAGCGACAGTCACAGTGCCCTTCGAGCTTTTAAACAGGATACCCTCCCACCCCACACCCATGCCACCCTAGCTTCTCCCATGCACACTCTGGCCACACTCGGTGTGGGCACACCGGCACACATTGAAGCCAGATTCGCGTGAGAGGAAGCGTCTGCGCATGCGTACTTATGACAGCAGCGCCACCGCAGCGGTGTGACGTAAGAGAGAGTAGAGCTTCTCTGTTCTTGTTTCCTTTCAGTGCATTATTTCCACCAATGTACTATCGCGAACAATATGTGCTGAAACAGCTCTCCGGCCGCCGAACGGTACTGCATACCTGCGCCGCCTGTCGCATCGCTCCGCACACACGGTGCATCCTGAGACCGAGATAAATTCTCACTTGCGCTCGCTGCGTCACTGCGCTCTTCCGGCCGTCTGCTAGCGAGGTGGCGTGTGTGACAGCGGGCTTGCGTGCGTGGGAGGCCGGCAGAAGTGGGAGGAAGAAGATTACACTTGTTTTCTCTTCCTTTGCAATTGACAATTGATTTACTTCGTCCTATCATGTGAAATTGCGTAAAAAAACAAAAAAAAAAAACAAAAAAAAAACGCGGTTTGGCGAATAGTAAATGTTGAAGTATCTTAAATTGCAACTCTGCGATTATCGTTTTTTTTTTTTTTAAGTTACATAAAAAGACCTTGTAGGCTGTTCTTGTTTATTAGCGCATGCCTAAAGTAGGATATCGTAAAATATATGCCAAAATCTGTATACGGGATTTAGGCCGGCTCCGCCCTCCGCCTATGCCACTGAGCTGTTTCCATAAAAAAGAGTTAAATCATTCCACCGAAAAGCGAATAAATATTCGTTGAATAAAACATTCGTCCTGAAACTACCTACGAGAATGGGACAGCAAAGATACCAGCGTGACAACGCATTTTCCCACTTCGGCGCTTTCTTCAAATGCGTGTTAGCTGAAAAAAGTGAACCTTGGGCTGCACGGAACACACATCGTGATGGTGGTTCCATCAACCAATATTTTCGCTAGCAGACGGCCGGAAGAGCGCAATTGCGCAGCGACCGCAAATGAAAATTTATCTCGGCCCCAGGGTGCGCCGTGTTTGCGGAGCGATGCGATAGGCGGCGCAGGTAGCACAGTGCATAGGCCGGAGCGCTGTTTCAGCTCATACCTTTTGCTATGTTACCCAAGCATCAAGGAGAATGCGGGGATTGGTGTTCCACGCGCCACAAGCGCCCGCCTTCCCCGTATAAAATATTCGAAGTAAATAACCAAAATAAAGCGTTGACGAACGCGCGTGCAAGATACAATTTGTTTTAGGTTTTTACTTAGAAAAGTTACTACTGCTGAGGCCAGCACATGCGGCGCGTGGAACACCAATCCCTGCATTCTCCTTGATGCTATAGGACTATTGTTCGCGATAGTACATCTGCCAGCTTAGCGTCCGCGAGCAACGTGAGAAAGCGTATTAGAGAATTTTTATATTTCGTTTAGGAGCAAACCCTACCGCTGTGCGTGTGTGCGTTAATGTTGCGTGCCCGTAGCTGCGCATGCGCGTCGTCGTCATGCGCCGATCCAAGACCGCAGTTTGGGCTCCGCGCACGTGGAACACGCAACAACGCAAACGCACAGCGCTTGCGTTCGTTCATATATATGCAATACCAAAACTCACTTATGACACAAACGCGACCGAAGAATATTCGATTTTGCTCGCGAGAGACGCTGCCTGAACTGGAGAGCTACTGGCCTATTGTGTCTCTCATAATGTTTGGACCAGTCCTTCGTCGCTGCTAATCAGGTTCCGACAGGCAGGCCAAAGTTTCTACTCCTCGAACCAGATGATTACGCGGGATGTACGGTTTCGAGTTCAAGTACTCATGGTCCTCTACACCGCGAGGGACAAAGTTTCGAGCGTTGCCTGTCGCGG
Organism: Ixodes scapularis; assembly: GCF_016920785.2. Lineage (NCBI taxonomy): Eukaryota > Metazoa > Arthropoda > Arachnida > Ixodida > Ixodidae > Ixodes > Ixodes scapularis. The sequence goes on from NW_024609884.1 coordinate 55,359,718, forward strand.
TCAGAAGTGCAGTTGCGAACAGCCACCACCGTGTCGGGCCATTACCCATGGCGCTGTTTGCCTCTATTTCGCGCACGATTCAAATGGTAACTGAGCCCTGAGGTCAGTCCGCCACCTTTCACAGAGAAGAGTTTCCAAAGTGAGCAATGGCAGTAACGTTCGCCCGAGTAGAGGGGATGTTTGTTGTGAGCGGAAGAGCCGTCTTGTGCCGTCATTAATCTCAAGGAGCGCACGAGGGAAGAGGGCTTGAGCAGACGGCGCCTGCAAGAAAAAAAAAAAAAAAAAAAGAAAAGAACCAGATGCGTCCAAATACCTCTGACACCGCAGAATTTGCGTGCCATCATGTAAGGCAAACTAAGATCAATCTTGAAAACAAGCTCACGCTTGATTCACATGGAGGGATATTACTTGCGATTTCGCACTAGCGACGTCGCATGTGCGGCAGAAAAAAAAGCGTGGTGGAAGCTGCGGTGCTCAAAGTCGCAGCTCCGAAATTTCAAGCAGAATTGCGCGATATGAATGAGGCTTGCGGAACACAAGAAAAAGGAAACAATCATACACGGTATATCAAACCTGTTATATGTACCTAAATCAGACGAAAGATTAACGACATCGTTTGTTTTATTATGTTTAATTTTGGGACTTCGAATACCCCATTCCCACGACCGTAAAGGTAGCTTTAGCTAAGGGACCTTTATTCTCTACGGCCAATCAATTAACGATCTTCCGCGCGTGGCGTGTGCTCGCGACCCAAGAGCGCGGGCTAAGTCGCCGATAGCAAAGGGACCTATGTTAAAGGTACCTTTATGTTCACCGTGTGAATGGGGTACGATCATAAAGGTGCCTTCAGCTAAGGGATCTTTATGGTCGGCGGCGAGTCAGTTCGCTATCCTCCGCACGTGGCATGTACTCGCGACCCAAAAGTGGGTGGGGTATTAGATAAATTCGATTTGGGATGCAATCCAATTCACTCCGGGTTAGAAGCACGACACAAACTGTTGGTTGGTCCCTTCTCTTATCTCCTGAACTGATGCCTCGTTGTTTCTATTAAATATGAGCGTGTACGACGTCAGCCTACGCGTATCTAGGAAACAGAAAATATCCATTCCTATAATAAACCTCTTGAGAGTGCATTTAATACCCCTGTTTTAGGGGACTTAAAATATCTTCAGGACGAACTCCTTTAAATATTCGGCGGTAGTTTGATACTATAAACCCATTTCCAAGGAAGCGAACAAAAACAGTCTAACTGACGGCAAGAAAAAAAGAACGGGTTTTCGTGTAAGACTCGTGGAAATATTCTGCGCTGGAGAAAATCAGCCATCTTCACGAAGTCCTTAGTTCGAACTATTTTTCTTCACATTCTGCCCATTAAAAACAACATCAAAAGAGCCGAAGCACGCACCTGATCTCGCCACACAATCGTATCATTCCACACGATACATTCGTCTGGTATGATGACCGTCACCATGGCAACGAAGAAACTGCTGGGTGGACGCAGACACGAACGCAGAGTGTAAAGCCAGCAACGGGCCTGACATCATTTCCAGAATGCCGCCTGCTAAAGTCAACGTGGCAACGCTATTGGAAACGTGCGACAAGACAGTGCACCACCACGGTGCGGCTCCTGGAAGAATCATTTGGCATAGACATCTTAGCAGCCGACCTTAGTTTCTAATGAATGTCAACTTACCTGAGCACAGCGCTATACAAGGTTTGGGGCCACACTCAGCTCTAACGGGTTTTATGCAAAAAAACAACAACAAAAAAACAAAAACAAATGAGAACACAGATTCGCTCCATGCGTGGCGAAAACAGCCGCGATCATCTAAACAATCCCAGTACGTCTACTCGATCTGCCAGAGAGCGAAGTTCAATATGATACTAAGCTGAGAAAAAAATATTTCTTATGTGTTGTGTATGTTACCGCCAGGAGCGCGCGCTACTTAACTTATAGTGGCGGCGCGCCTGTTTGTCTTCTTTGTCGCTCCCTATGACACGTGCCCTTTGGAATACACGAGAGCTTTTGTTCCTGGTTGCTCAGTCATTGGAGTAAACATCGTTTTCATGGTACTCCGGTCTTTTATGTCTGCTGCCCCGTCAGAATACGCCAACTTGGCGACGAGGATGCTTCTCTGACCGGCGCGCAAGCCGACATGGCAACGGGTGACCCGGTTGCGACGGGAGCAGTGCCGCAAGTCTTCGCTCGACTGGGCTTCATCGAACCTTTCGATGAATCGACCAGCGACTGGCCGTCGTATGAGGAACGATTCACATCGTTTCTTCTGGTCAACAGAATCGCCAAAAATGACAAGGTACACGCATTTCTGAGTCTTGTAGGCTCGAAACGTACAGTCTTAAATCGTTTACCACGCCGCAGTTGCCTGCAACAAAAACGTTCAACCAGCTTAAAAAGCTTTTGGGGGACCACCTGGCACCGAAACCAGCGGTTATCAGCGAGCGTGCAAAATTTCACAGGAGAATGCAGCTCGAGAACGAATCTGTAGCAACGTTCGTTGCAGAACTAGGCAAGTTGGCACAAGCGTGCGACTTCGAAGCATCCTTGGACCAGTCTCTGAGGGACCACTTCGTGTGCGGTTTACGAAGGGAGGACTTTCCGCATGTGTTGTTCACAGAAGACAAGTTAAACTTCCAGAAAGGCGTAAAGAGAGCACTGATGGAAGCAGCGAAAAAGAACGCAGCAGAAACACGTGCGTCGGAACCTAGCGTGTCGGAAGTACACAAGGTGAAGGCCGTTGCGGATGCGGACGTGACACAGCGAGACTGTTATCGTGGCTCAGCGAAACCTGCCAGCCGGATATGCCCGCATATTGCGGATATCTGTTTCAAGTGTAACAAGAAGGGTCATATTCAACGAGTGTGTCATGCTGACAAACAAAAGAAACAGAAGTGGACGCCGCGTAAAACGATGAAGACATCGGTTCCTGTTCAAGCACCAGTTAGCATGAAGGAAATGGCTACGTCTGGTCTGGAACCGATTAAGATTACAATAAAAGTGCAGGAAGTTGCCTTGGAAATGGCGTTGGACACAGGGCAACTGTTTCTGTAATGTCCGTGCAGCAGTTTCGTCAGCTATATTCTTCAACCAAGATCATGGCAACGACACTTAAGCTACGCACGTTCAATGAGACGTCAAAGTGCATTATGGACAGCAAAGGGCTGAGCTTCCCATCTACATCACGAGAGAAAAAGGACCGCCCCTGCTAGGCCGGCAGTGGCTGCAAGCCATCCGATTGGACTGGCATCGGATTTTCGGGCTCAACAGAGTGGCGTGCACGTCAGAAGTTTCAGCGTTTTCCCAGCAACACACAAAGCTTGGTGCACTTCTTGACAAGTACCAGGATCTGTTCGAGAACAAACTGGGATTTATTACCGGGGAAAGGGTGGACCTATCGCTTGAGGAAGATGGTGTACCGAAATTCCTCAAGGCAAGAAATGTGCCGCATGCCTTACAACCTGCTGTCGAGATGAACAAAAGAAAATGCAGGACCATGGGCCTCATATCACCACTTTTGGCGTTCACCTGAAGAATTGGTGGTTAAACGTTTCATCGGCATTTCAAGCAGCGGTGTTAGGTGATATGTTGTGTTCGGTTAGGAAATTGACACACCGACACGTTGTTTGTGTTGGTAAACGTCTGGCATGCCCACATGGCTGCTCGGATGGGCTGGCCTTTTATTGTACAAATGCAACATTATAGGTGGCGCTAGGAGCCGTACAAACAATACATAACACGCCCTTTTTTAGCACAAGAAAACAGACATCGTCAATATGTTATGGAAGTTTAGTCTCGGTATCTTGCCGGTTTACGTATGGTTCGTCCTGATTGCGGCACACCTGGTCGAGCCTGACCAGTTCTTGGATCCTGGACACCTTGTTGTATGGTGCTATTGTCTTCGGTTGTTGTGGGTCTGGGTTCGTCAGAAAAATATTCCACTGCTGAGCAGCAGTCATCTTCAGCCCTTGGAGTACGGGGTCTGAGGTGATTGCGGTTAGGTGATAGCGGTTCCTAACGTACACACCGCCGCTAGGAGTTTGCACTGTATAACGCCTTGGTTCGGGTCCAACTTGTGTTACAACTGCCTTTTGCCGGGTATTCTTGTGCCTCAACCAAACAGGCTGGTCCTTAACGAGAGCCGAGAGAGCCTGGGTGTGGCGGTCTCCATACTTGTGCTGTTCCTGCTGTCTCTGAGAAGCTTCGTGTGAGCTTGGGTAGGAAACATCGGTTCCAAGCTTTGAGGTAAGGCAGGGATGAATGTTCTTAGCTTCCTGCCCATCAGTAGCTCTGCTGGAGAAACAGAGCCGATGCTAGGGGTGGAGCGGTAGTTGAGGAGGACCACAGCAAGATCCTCACCAAGACTTAGTGAGCATGGATTTAACAGTCTGAATTGTTCGCTCCACTTGACCATTGGATCTGGGGTACAGTGGCGATGATGGCTCATGAACGATGTCCCATTCTTGCACAAATTCTCTGAATGCTGCTGAGTCAAAAGGAGGTCCCTGGTCAGACATGAGCACGTTAGGGATTCCAAACCGCGCAAAGACATCCTTTAGAACCGAAATGAGCACTCTTGCCGTCGTCGTCTCCATCTGTTTCACTTCCACAAACTTTGAGAAGTAGTCCACAATGAGGATGTAGGTGCTCCCTTGACAATAAAAAAGTCCATTGCTGGTTTTTCCCATGGGCGAACCGGGAGATCTCGGTCAAGCAGTCTTTGGTGGGGGTTCGCCCTACGGTTGGACTGGCAGACGTCGCAGCTTTGCGATGAGGGTCTCAATGTCTTTGCTGAGAGTCGGCCAATACACACTATGGCTTGCTAATCCTTTGCACGCCACGATGCCACGATGTGCCTGGTGCAGTTTTTGAAGTATTTCGTCCTAGTGGGTTGCTGGAATGATCAACCGCTGCCCGTAGCACACAAAGCCGTCAGTGGTGTATAATTCACTTCTGATGTGAAAGTATGGTCTTGCTGCTGGGTTGACGTCAGAGATCCTTGCTGGCCATCCTTCTTTGATGTATTTGCTTAATTGCTGAAGAACTAGATCATGATTTGTCGCTTGTTGGATCTGCTTGAGCTTTGTTGGCGCCCCTTGGACAAGGCTTGACACCGTAAGACCTGGGTCATGGTCTGCAGTTTCCATCGTGGATGATGGGTTTGGTGACCTCGACAATGCGTCGGCAACTGTAAGCTGCTTTCCAGGAACATAGACGAGTTTGGTGCTGTAACCCTGGAGCCGAAGCATGAGCCTTTGTAGTCTTGGAGACATTTTGGTCAGGTCCTTGCTCTGCAATCCCACTAGTGGTTTGTGGTCTGTTTCAACCGTCACAGATCGACCAAATGTGTAGTAGTGAAATCGCTCACATGCGAATACCACAGCCGAGAGTTCTTTTCTATCTAAGCGTAACGCTGTTGAGCTGAAGCTCAACAGCGTTACGCTCAAGCGTTACAGTTTTGCTACAAGAGGGCTGAGCCCTCTTGTAGCAAAACCGATCCCATGCCGTAGGAACTGGCATCAGTTGAGATTGTGATTGGCTTTGCTTGATCAAAGTAGCAAAGCACAGGTGCAGTTCCCAGTTTAGTCTTGATAAAGTTGAAAGTCTCCGTGTGCTGGATTGTCCAGTACCATGCTATATCCACCTTAAGGAGTTCACGTAGAGGTGCCGTGGTTGCGGAAAAGTTGGGAAGGAACTTTTTCACGTAGGTTACCATCCCCAAGAACCTCTGGAGTATTGCTTTGTTAGTGGGAGTTGACATGGCTTCGACTGCCTTCACTTTGGCTGGATCTGGGGCCAAACCTTCAGAAGAGAGGTGGTGTCCAAGGCATGTTAAGGCTGTAAGTCCTAGCCTGAGCTTGGCTTTGTTAAGTTTTAGGTTGTGCTCTCTGGCTGTAGTCATGACCTGTCTCAGGTGGTCCTTATGTTCTTCTGGAGTCTTGGACGCTACCAGAGTGTCATCAAAGTAGGGTTTCACGATGAGTTGACCATCAAACACCTTGCCGATTGCCTGTTGGAACAGCTCGGGAGACGTGGCAAGCCCAAACAGTACTCGAAGAAAGTGATAGTGGCCCCATGGTGTCGCAAATGTGCAAAGCCAGGAGCTTGGCTCGTCGAGAGTAAGTTGCCAAAAAGCACTCTTGGCATCAAGAACGGAAAACACAGTTGAGCCACTCAGGCTTGCAAATAGTTCCTCAGGGATTGGTGTCTGGTAGTGCTGTCTCTTTAGCACTGCATTGAGATTCCTGGGATCGAAGCAGAGACGGACACTTACATCTTTTTTCGTGATGACCAGGATGGGATGAACCCATTCTGTGTGTTCCGTGACTGGGGTGATGATGTTGCTTGCCTCCATGCGCTTTAACTCTGCTTTAACCTTGTTTTCCAGAGCGCTAGGCACTCTACGAGGAGCTGAAACAGTGGGTTGAGCGTCCTTACGTAGATGAATGCCATATTTTCCCGGTAGTTCACCTATACCTGTGAATAGGCCTGGGAATTCTTTAAGTACCTCTTCATACTGTTTTGGCTGTGTTGCACCAGTTGCTCGTGAGGTCTCTTCATGCCGCGTCACTCAAGAAATTAGGTTGAGTGCGGTGCACGCAGCAGCTCCTAAGATTGGTTTCAACGGTTTGTCAACCAAAAGGAAACTCAGGTTGCACTCCTTGTTGTTCACCGTGCAATGAAGCTCACATTCACTGTCTATTGGAAGCTGTTGTCCACTGTATGTCGCAACTCTTGCAGTCGTTCGTTTGCAGTCTGGTTTGTTCGACCAATGTTTGATTACTTTCATAGGAATAATGTTTGCGTCCGAGCCCGTGTCAAGCTTGAAAGTAAGTTTATGTACACTTACGTCAACTGTTTCGTCCCATTTTGTCGAGTGTGCGCCGGGATCGGAGTCAGATATGCTGCCGAGGAAGAACTCTTCATGAGAGTCTTGTCGTGGGTCCTCTTGCAGCAGTCCAACTCGTGGTTGAGGTGTTACGCTTGGTCACTGCTGTTGCTTGCAAAGACTTGCGAAATGACCAAATTTGCCGCAGCTGTAGCAGTTCCGGCCGTAAGCTGGGCACTGTCGGGGAGAATGCGTCGTCCCGCAGCGTGAACATTTGAGTTGGGGCATTCTGGTTGCTTGATGAGCTTGGGGAGTCCTCTTGACATCTTGTGGACGCCCGAGTTGCCTTGGCGTTTTCTGACTGTACTTGCGAATAGCATTCACTTCTGGTTCAGGATCACTCGGTGTAAGCTCTTTCACGTGCTTCTTAGAAATTTCCGCTGCCTTGCACGCAGAGATGATCTTGTCCAACGAAAGATTGCGCTCCCGAAACAGGCGCTTCCTCAGAGCTGCGTCACGAATTCCGACAACTATGCGGTCACCTACGAGCCGATCGCACTTGTCACCGAAATCGCACCTCTGCGCCAGCCGACGAAGCACGGTCACGAAGTCGTCAATCGTTTGGCCTGGCGCCTGAACAATCGAGTTGAAGAGCGCCGCCGCTTGGATGACGTTCTTGTAGGGTTGGTAGAGCTCGCCAAACTTGTCCAGTATGTACTCGACTGGATCTCCGGTGTCTTCCGCCGTCGCTCCCACCGGTTGCGGGGGGAACGTATAGTAGCGATGCGTCGTGCCTGTGGGCCAAGCACATGGAGCAACAAAGCCTTCCGTGCTGATTTAGGCTTAGCCGTGTATTCGCAGGCAGCCTCGTATATCTTGAAGGATTCTCGCCATTCTTCCCACGCTGTTTGGGGTCGTCGCCTGGCTCGAAGTGCGCCGGAGGTTGAATGAACGCACTTGCCATGATTTTAGGTCGCGGGGGCCACTTCTGACACCATGATATGTTGTGTTCCGTCAGGAAATTGACACACCGACACGTTGCTTGTGTTGGTAGACGCCTGGCATGCCCACATGGCTGCTCGGATGGGCTGGCGTTTTATTATACATATGCAACATTATAGGTGTATAGGTGGCGCTAGGAGCCGTACGAACACTACATAACATTAGGGTGGGATTTTTTCATTTTATGAACCGGAAGTTCTCTGGGACGTCAAACACTGGAGCAACGCCTGGTGGCGTTTGCCATTAAAAGGATCTCAGTGGGCAATCGTTGCAAGTGATAGCACAGCTTCGCCGGACAACCCCCTTCACAGCGTGAATGGAAGCCCCGACTTTTTTTGCTGGCATCGGGAGTGCACGATGAAATCAAGGCACCATGCTACCAAACGTGCTGCTTAGTTTAGTGAATTATGCTCGAGTAAGGGAAGTACACTGGCTGAGACTATAGACGCTTTGCAGCAGCTGTGGATGGACGCCGCCATAACTGACCTTCAGTTTTTGTTTCCTCTTATCTCGCTCATTTCACTTCATCATTACCATGGCAGGCGAGGTTATTGCCATATTAGATTCAAATGTGTCCTTTTCTAAAACAGCGGACTTTGTAGAGGATCGTCAACTACCGTTTCAGTTGCTCGGCATCTCGGTAAGACAAGAGAAGGTCAGCAATGGCGGCTGTAATTTGGCGCGTGTGTAAAGCGTCTATTAACTCGCGCTTGTAGGCAACGCTGAGCATAACAATGCGACTGTCACTTCTTCAGATATTGTTAGGAAACCTATCTCGCGCTCGGAGTTGGGGTTTCCACGATCAACGTTTTTGACTGCAGCTGCGCTGAGTGTACTCCGTCCCGGGCACGTGGTCCCGGGCAAGGGGCGAGCGCTTACGGGGAGGCCCGCCAACCGGACGGCGCTGGAAATATTGGACGCTGGGGGCAGACCGCGTACTCTGGGAGGTTCAACATCCTGCTAACGAGACGATGCCGCCTAAGCGAGAAATAATGGGAGCGCACGGCCTCTCGCTTTCGCGGGACGATGGCCCAAGGATACCGCGAGATATGACGGCGACCGGGTTCGATAGCTCGCTTTATTGCCTCGTTTCGTGCACTTGTTCCACATGCGCAGTTACGTGAGCACCGGCGCGCTGCTCTGGGCTTGAGTTCGGATGACGCGCTTCTGTCCCGGGGGGAATATTGTCTGCAGGGCTCGATCGTAACAACCGCACGGGCTGTTCACGACGCTCCCTGGACGCGAAGGGCATTTGGGGAGGCTCAAACGGAAGGGATAAAATTTGGGAATGAACACTTGGCAATCAAAAATATAATTTCCTCGGGGGTTTTGCCTCGCGTCCAAGATACGCGTGGGAGTTCTCCGTGTAAATAGCAGCCATGTGGACGCCACTTGGCTTTGGTACTTCGTTCATGAAACGGGAGGAATCCATAACAGGATATTGCACGCTTCACATATACATTTAACGGCCTGGCGCGTGCTTCTCCGAGCTTCTAAACAAGTATTGGCTAAAAAGAAAAACAAATCGACAGACACACTTCAAATTGTTTACATGTAGGAATGATTTCGCATTCCTACACACAGCGCATTCGTACAAGCAGCGCGCCACGTCTTCATTTTTCACACAGCGGGCCGGCAGTGACATCACGCTCCACCACTTCACAGGAGGGCGAACCCCGCTGGCTTCCGCGACGAAGCATCCGCGTTACTGCGCTTTTCTTTGTGTTTAATTTCTGAGGCGCGTGCTTGATGACGTATTGATGACATATTGGTCGACCGGATTAGACGCCGCCCCACCAAACATCCTCCTAACACAACCCCAGACTGAGTTTAACACCGCCTAAAATTTCCTACGCAAATACACAATGCTGACGTCACATCCATGGCCCGCCTTGCTGATGAGCGCGAATTTTTTGCATCATAACACTTTGCACCCCGAATTCCTGATTTTCGGCAAGGGCAAGTAGGAATGACCGCCAGCATGGTACAAAAACATCACGTGCAATCCGTGTATGGTAAACAGCCTGGCGTCCCAGAAATTTGTAACACGCCCGCCCCCCCCCTGTGGGCCGGACAAAATGAAATATGTAAACGGACAAAGAGCATCGGTCTTGGATAGATGCAATCGATCAAAGAAGCATGCTTCAAATCCCGTGCCACCGTCGTATTTGTGTGGGTTTCTCCACCTTCGAAAGAAACTATCGCGCACGATTTTTTCCCGGATTTCCGTCCGAGCTCTGCGCGAAGGTGTCTCTTTTTGGTGCGTCCGGGCGACCCCCTCCCTGTACCGAGCCCGCTCCTAACGAAGAGACCGGAGACACCAGGAGGCACCGCGCGCAATATTATCGCCGCTATAATAATTCGATAATGTGGAAACAAGTGGGGCGTCTGTTGACGTGCTGCGAATACGACGATTGTACCGGCCGACGCTCAGCTGACGCAGGCTCAGAAAGACGACTCAAAAATACGCCGGCGCGAAAAGACAAAAAAAAAAAAAAAAAAAGTCAGAGCAAGGCATATAAATAAATAAAGTAAAGAAAAACAGCGCGAGGGTGAAACAAAGGAGAGAGCGAAAAAAGGAGAGAACTCTCGGTGTCTCAACTCTCCCTTGGGGCGCGCCTCGCGCCCGGAGCCAGATGATGGACGAGGAGCAGTTGCTTTCATTATTAGTTACTCCAACGATAGGATTACAGACGTGCCTGTATTTATATAAATGGCTGCTCTGTCCGGTGTCTTCTCCCCCTCTCCGCGCCGCGTGTTTGAGTTTTGGGGCCTTGTTTTTTTTTTTTTTTTTCCTTGCTCGGAAGAGACACTATGCTGCGCAGCACGCGGAGCAGATCTGCCGTTCTTCCCGCCGTGCTCCCAGAGGGGGGCGCGAAGGGAGGACGCTTCGGATGGCCCTCTCGTCCAGTGTCCTGTTCACCGACCCCAGCTGCGGCTGCACTGAAAGGCCGTCAGGGCCTATCGGTCACGATGAAGGCGTTGTATTTCGAGACCTGTGCGGAGGACTCCTCGCCTCTTCTCTGAGCGGTGGCGCGTTCCTGTCATCCGATACCCACTGCCTTGCTGGAGCCCAGTCGCCAAGCTCACTGGGAGCAGTTTAAACGAGAAAAGCGCACACCTCAATCAAACAGAAAATACCTGCCTCGTTGACAGCGATGCTCTCAAGACAAGCTAACTTAGAGGGGTCGTCATAGTCAAGCCACCGTATTTTCCGTACTATAGTCCGCACCCGGTGCATAGTCCGCAGGGGCAAAATTGGGGTCAAAAATAAAAGTCTGTGTTTAAATCCGTACCGGTGCAAGACCCGCACGCCGCGCATAGTCTTCACCTGGAGTTTTAGTCGACACTCAAATCTTCTCATACATGCACACCTTGACAAATGTCTTCTTTCTTAGCTCAAAAAGAAGCTCGCCTCCTCTATAAATCCTAATTAACATATTCTTTCATTCACAAAATCTTTCACGTCTCATCATAATAAACGATTTTGAAAAACAAAATTCCTGTAGTCCGCACTCGTAGGTAGTCAGCAAAACCTAAAATTTCAACCTTTAAACATGTACGAGGGGGGACCCAAAAGAAACCGAACTAAATTTTTTTGCACTTATTTATTCCCATTTCAAGTACAAACGTTCAATCTCCTTCAAAGTACTGTCCACTTGCACTAATACACTTGTCTAATCTTTTAATCCATGTGTCGAAACATTGTTTAAATTCATCTTCTGTGATGCTTGACAGCGCCTCCGTCGTTTTTTTCTTCACCTCAGCAACGTCAGCAAAACGCTTTCCTTTCATTTCTCTTTTCATTGTAGGAAACAAAAAAAAGTCGCACGGGGCAAGGTCGGGTGAGTATGGGGGGTGAGGAACAGGGGTCATACCATTTTTGGTCAAGAATTGCCGTACAGAGAAGGCAGTGTGAGCCGGGGCATTGTCATGATGGAAAAACCAGTCACCCGACTTCCACAAATCGGGCCGCTTCCGCCGCACACTGTTGCACAATCTTTTCAAAACCTCCAAGTAGAAAGCCTGGTTAACTGTCTGACCCTGCGGAACAAACTCTGAATGGACGACTCCTTTCACATCGAAAAAACTAATCAGCATTGTTTTGATGTTTGATTTCACCTGACGAGCTTTCTTGGGGCGAGGCGAACCTGAAGTCTTCCACTGGCTTGATTGTTGCTTTGATTCAGGATCGTAACCATAGCACCAAGTTTCGTCACCTGTAATAACTTTTGAAAAAAAGTTTGGGTCACTTCGGGACTCTTCTTTCAAAGCACAGCATGCTTCCACGCGACCTTGCTTTTGTTCAGCAGTCAGCAGTCGTGGCACAAATTTGGCAGCCACCCTTTTCATTCCAAAATCTTCTGTCAGAATTCGCTGCAATGAACTCCAACTCACTCCCGACAGCTCCATAATTTCGTCAATGGTCCGTCGTCGATCTTCGTTGATGTTTGCACGCATTTTTTCAACGTTCTCATGTGTTCGTGCCGTGGAAGGATGACCGGAACGAGGTTTGTCATCAATTGACATGTCACCATTCTTGAAACGGGAAAACCACTCAAACACTTGAGTTTTCCCCATGGAATCGTCCTTGCATGTACGCCGTTTTTAACAGTTCAATAGTTTCTGTTCCACTTTTTCCGAGCAAAAACAGACTTTAACCCCCGCACGCTGTTCACAGAAATCAGACATTGCAAAAACGACGCCCACACAAAACACTTGCCACTATAAACCCAGCCGCAACTAGTCCTAACCTTCTTCGAGGACGGAATTAGGCCTAATGACTCAGCAGTGTTCGCTCTATCAACTCCTGGTGGCAAAACGCGGTACTGCAAAAGCTCTGCTTAAAAAAGAATTAGTTCGGTTTCTTTTGGGTCCCCCCTCGTATAGTCCACGGACTGTAGTCTAGAAATTACGGTACACAACCGTCGACAAGAGATGAATATTTGAAAGCAAGAAATGCATTTTAGCGGAACCCCTAATTCTTTAAATTGTGTCCGTCCGTCCATTTTTCGCTAGCAGGGAGATTTACGTCACGTGACATACACACCAAGTGGAGAAATTGACGTCACGTGATATACAAACCAATTTAGTTTTCCCGCTAAGTGTAGCTTGCAATTGGAAGTCACGTGACCTAAACACCAATCTAGTTTCCCTGCTAAATTTCGGGGGAATGGACGCCACGTGACATAATGTCACGTGACGTAAGCGATAATTTATTTTCTCTAAATTCAGTGGGAAATATACGTCCCATGACAAGCAGGCACGTAACCAGGATTTTGTTTCGGGGGGGGGGGGGGGGGGGCTGTATGAGGGGGAGGGGGAGAGGAGGTCCCAGCAAAATGGAAGATTTCGTGGGGGGGGGGGGGGGGGGCGGGCCCCATGCTCACCCCCCCCCCCCCCCCCCCTGGCTACGTGCCTGGTGAGAACCCATTACCTCTCCCCATCCCTTTCCTCCTTCTTCCTCCCTCCCCTTCCCTCTCTCCCATTCCCCTACAGTCCATCCCTCCCCTTCCCTGGTCATATTGCCGCGTGCATGACCGAGAAGAAACGCTTCTCCGTGCATCTAGAAGTTTCGTGTTTATTCTTACCTCGGGTGTAAAAGATAAGGATGCCAGAATGACCTTGCCTAGGCAGGCTCGTTCTAGCTAACTTTCGAACATTAGTAGGGCGAATGTTCGAGATGACGAATGTAGTAAATAAGGAGCCTAGCGCGGTATTGCCGATTCCTTCACCGATTCACTCCCGCGAAAGCCAGCTCTCACGCCGACACACCATCGTTCGCTGCTGCTTTCTCGATGTGCGTTCTTCCTTTTTAATGCGTGAGCATTAGAACATAGGTTTCCGCGAAAGGTCTCGGGCACATATGCCCACGTCCTTCCACGGTAAGGTTTCTGATGACGTCGAGAACTGGCTGCAGCAGTATGAGCGAGTGGCCCAGCACAATTGACGGACGGAAAAACAGCACCTGCAGAACCTGCACTTCGCGTTTGAAGGTACTGCCAGGCACTGGTTTGAGAATCACGAGCCTTCCTTTACCTCGTGGACCGCCTGCAAGGATGCGCTGAAACGAATGTTCACCATTTAACATCGACGGGAGGGGGCCGAAGACCTTCGAATGCGAACCCAGGGCCCCAACCAGACTTGTGCCCGTTACTTGAAAAATGTAATGGATTACAATTACAAATTACCGAGCCTCAAATGTAATGGATTACCATTACAAATAACTTTTGCTGAAAAGTAACGGATTATTTTACTCGTTACGTTACACACTTTCACTTTACTTTTTCCGTACACTTATGCAGAAAAGAATAGAACAAAATTTTGATATTTAAAAAAAAATGTTCTCCAATACTACTTTTCATTTCTCATACGCCTGTGTTATGGTAGTCCTTGTAAAAGATAAAACATTGTATTTAGGAGAAAGAGTGTAGGTGCACTCCGTTCACCTGTAAGCTGACAAGGCAGCGAAAGCTGCAACCACATCCACCATCCCGCTAGCTTACGGCCTCCGGAAATGATCCCTGCAATTGTGCGGACAAAGCTAGCAGTGCGCATGCTCAGTAGCAGCGTCGACCTCCGCTACGAGATTCGGAGCTAAAGAAGTGATCTACGAAAGCTACCTTTTGACTCGGGTGTTTCGCCTTTTATTCGCAATAAAAGAAAAAACTTGGTTCTAACGTTACAATGTATAGCCAATGCAGAATGCAGGTGTCCCAGCTTACCTTGATATGTTTCCGTAGGTTACAGCTTGTTGTTCTTACTGATGACAATGTTTTTTTTTTTTTTTTTTTTGGCAAGCAAAGTATGCACTGAAACTCTAGGTTTCCGTTCTCCTTAATCTCCTGAATTCTGAACATCGCATTAGGAGATGGCCACGGAGACGACGGACACTCCATGACCGAAAACTCGACCATTCAGAGAAAAAGTAGTGGTTACGGGTTATCGATCGTTCATCGGTTCTCACTTTCATACCAATTTTCGGAGAGGCCAGGGCAGGGGAGGGCATAAAGAGCGAGAGAAGGGGTGGCCATCGGTCTCACAAAACAATAGAGGATCAGACCACTCTTACGCGTTCGTTCTCTCTCTCTGTCAGGACTCCTTAGATGGCCTAACCCCCCCCCCCCCCCTCCCCCTTTATGTTGGCAGTTGACTATGAAGTGAGGAGTGGACTCGACCACCATGCCCAGACAGGTAAACCAAAAGAAGTATCTTCCGTAGCCTCGAGGACGGTGCTCTTAGCCTCGCGCAGGGCACTTTTCAGCCGTGCCCCAACAGCGTGCTAGAATAAAGTAGCGCACATCAAAGACCAAGAGAATTCGACCCCCTCGCGCGTAAAGTCCCTTTATCCTGGGAACAGAGCCGTATATGTAGAGAGTTTGGCCATTCGTTGGGACGTATAGGAGACAAATGAGGAGGCCCCATTGGCCGAAAGCGGGCTGGGCGTGTTCCAGGGCGTCTTCAGAAATTCGAATGTGACCAACCAGAAGCCGGAAATAATACCCTGGCGGTGGTCGCGAGAAACAAACCTGATAACTGCATTGGAGTAACTCTCGATGGCTGAAAATATGGTACACGTGATGTTTTAATCGCGCTCATCCGAAATGATGGTGGAAGAGGGCGACTAGCGGAACGATCGACATAATCCGTACGCCAAGCGCCGAGGGCCGGGAATCTGCCGTCCGAGCGGTCACACTCTGTCCGCGCAAAACAGAGTTGAGCAGCGCATTCGTTTCTTACATCTTTCTGCATGATCATGATCAAAGCAACACGTGCACCCTATTTTCAACCATGAAAAGTTACTCCATTTCACTCTTACGCACTTATTAGAACCATATACGAACATAGACCTTCGATCAGAACTGTTTCTCGCTACCACCGCTAGGGGATTCTTTTCGGCTTCTGGTTGGTCAAGAGAGCATGCCAAGCCCTCTTTCCGAGTCTGATGCACGCCCTGGCTCTGCCCGCGCCTCCCATTGACCATACTGTCTACATATACGGCTCTGCCTGGGAAAAGTGGAGCCATTCGTTGTTGTGGAAATGCTCGAGACACATGCCGCGCGCCACTTCTGGGAAGAACATGGCGTCTGAAATCTAGCTCAGTGCTGCGGTGTGCCGCCGTGATCTTCTCAAGGGCTGCACATTCCACATGGCTCGTGCATCGACGCACTTTGCGCTACTTTTAAAACATGAAGGAGCTTCACTTGCGCGAGGCTACATTGTCTGTTACGCGAGTTGTGAGCCCGCGAATCGAGGGAATATGGACCGGCGTTTGATGTCTGTGCAGGTGGCGGAAGACGTCGAGGAAGTTGGAAAAGGTGAAACATTGTAAAAAAAAAAAAAAAAAATCAAGAAGGGCTTTTTCCTGTTCGGGAGAAGAAAAACACGTTTGAAGTCGACGGAGAGCCTACTCGGCGTTGTCTTACTTGATCTTTGTCTTTACATGCCCGTTTTGTTTTTAATGGTTCTAGTGACCGGTCATAAAAAAAAAAAAAAAAAGTGTTTTCTTTTTGCTATTCTCCCCTTCCTGGTGTTTTCTATTTTGTGGAACTTGATATCCTTATGCTGCTGAATGTTCTGCTCGTATTGCTCCAGTTAATGTATTATGCTCATATTTTTAAAAAGTAATGAGTAATTAAAGTAACTCGTTACCAATATTTTGTAACAAAATTACATTACAAATTACTTTAAAAAAATAACGAGGCAATTAGAATATTACTTAAGAAGTAACGGATTACTTCCCAAGTCTGACCGAGAGCCACGCGCTCCTCTGTTTTGTATTTCATTTTCCCCCGGTAGTACCTAGCGTTTATAGGTTTCTAATCATTGCGTTTACGTGTGTATGTACTATAAAAAGCGGAAATTTAAAATTACATGAAGCACGCACAATGTCTGTGTCCGGGGGGAAACAAATGTCGGGGCTCCAAACCACGCCGTGAAGGTGGTTGGCTAGCGAAGCTGTGGTATCACCTGCTGCGATTGCCCACTGCACTATACGAAATGATTGACGAAAGAAAAGTAAATGCACTGTTATACAACTTTTTATATAGACCCTTTAAATAGTAAACGCCACCAGGCGGCGCTCCAGTCTATAACATGCCAGAGAACTTCCGGGTCATAAGATAACGAACAAAGCCTACCTTAACACTGCTGCTTGAATGTCGATGAAACGTTATCAACTCCTACAGGTGAATGCCAAGAGAACGAAGAAACGCGAGATCTATTAAACATTTCCGACTGTTCTTGTAAACCAACTTGAATCCTCCAAGACGCTAAACTGTACAGCTGAAGGCTCTCGTTAGATATCCAGTGTTCTTGTCCGTGGAGCATTCATGCTTTCTAGCACTGTGACATAAGCAATCTCGACTGGCTTGCAAAGACGGAGCGACCGGAAGTCGCTTGCAACGCAAGTGGCAGTTCATGTTTGTAAACAGCAGAATGGTCTTATGAAAGGAGACGACACTCCCCCCGTCGCAAGCTGCCGTCACCGCTGCAACTTGCGCAACAGTAATCTTTACCGCGAAACGTAGGCGGTGAGCGACGTGTTTCGCATTGTTACCGGGAGCGCCTTATCACCGATTATCTGGTTCGGATGCTTGTTTTGTGCTTTTTCTTTATTGGAACGAAGGCTCCCAAGCAGCACATAAACGTGAAGAAAACGTCGAAAGAACGTCGAAGACGTCTGTTACGTGACGTCGTAAAACGTCGAAGGTCCGGACGTTACCTTCTTTCGACGTCGATGAAACCTTTAAATGTCCGCGAGAAAAGGTGCACAGAAGGTCGAGGGGACGTTCCAAATGACGTTTGTTGCACGTCACATGCACGTCTCAGTGGGCCGTTGCGTCCTACCTCGACGTTTATGATACGTGTGTTTACGACATCCGGACTACCGACGACGTTCACAGAACGTCGAGAAACCTTTCCAAATTACGTTCCCTAGCCGTTGTGGGAAAACGTTGTGTGTCCCCCCCCCCCCCCCCCCCTCCTCCAAAAAAAAAAGTATTTTTTTAGTATTATTGCGAAGGCAAGTTGCTATCATGCAAGTACGAAGGAAGTAACTAAAACACAGGTTTGGTACGAACTGTTTATTTGAGCATGTTCAGACATGAGATGCAATACGGAGCGCCTCCAAAAGACGTCCCTGGATGTGCCAGCCTAAAAGATATAAAATAACAAACAAATTCACGTAAATAAATTAACAAGAGACGATGTCACGCGGCGCGGAATGTTCCGCCGCTTACCTCGTTCTGCTTCTGATTAATGCGCTGACGCGCGTGCTTCAGCCGTCCCATTGCGCGTAGCTGGTACTCTCGCTGCGTGCACGGGAATGGTTTCAGAAGGGGGATCCCGTCCGCTGGGCGTTCTCGATTGGGATCGTCGGAGGCGTCTGAAGGGTCTTGATCGGAGACTGGACATGACGCGCCGTTATGCGCACTGCCACATGTTTTCTGGGGGGCGTCATTCATATCCTCACAGGCACCTTGATCCGAGCAGTAGTACGATTCAACGTGTGAAGCGTTATGGCCTTGAAAAAGGTCCTCGAACCGTGACTGAATACGACGGCGTTTTTGGCGATCACCGACTTCTTCATGGGGGCGACTTGAACGACTCATCCAATCGCAGCACTTATACTGTATGCAGACTGGAACAAAAAAAATCACGGCGACATAGCAGCTTGCCTCGTAGACCCGTAGACGTGACGGCCAGTGACTGGCTTTCGGAAAAAGCTGGACCGGGTCCCAGAGCTGTTCTCTCTGAGCCAATTCGAAGAACAGAACATTCAGTGAAATATTTTGGGGACGACTGGGAAAATAATACGTGCCCCCGGAACTTAGGCTTGTCAATTGTTCGTCGTCGCTATCTTCCCCCACTTTTTTCTCTCGCCCTCTTCTTGCCGAGTTTCCCGACGCATCGCATGGGGCTCTATGGAGATGCCATCTCCTCTGCCTACCTTTCCCCATCTCTCTCGCGCCGTGCCGGCTGGTTTTTTTTTTCTTTCTTTTTTTTCTTTCTTTTTTTTGTGTGTGTTTTTGTTTTCGGCACGTAAGTGCGGACTGGGCTTGAACGCTTTTTGGACCGTCATCTGGGCCATTCAGGGGTTGGCATCATGAATGTCGATTTCCACAAACCGTTGACAGTATCTACCGGATTTCGTCATTGCCGGGCATTTTATTTTTTTTTTTTTTTTGAGTCAACTCCAAAAATGCGCTGGCATGCGATTTTTGTTTGGGTACGTCACCAGTGGCAACGAAAGCCAGATCTGTACTGACAGTTACGTGACAAGACTTTGCACTCCGATCTACCGAAAGCGCTAAGGCGCTGGAAGTTGGTGTTATGGATGAACTGTGATGTTGATGCGAATTTCTTGGTTGTGCGCAGGTGAGCATGGGTTACAAAATACGAAGAGAAATTGACGAACCTTAAAACAATCTCGGGTGGTCGCGGAGCAGTATGGATGCTCCTAGGAAAGGATGCAGGCCTGAAATCACCTGGAGAGGGGATAGTGTAGCGGCGCCCCTGAGGCGCGTGCCAGGGCCCAGGACCCATGGAAGACGACAACGCGCGTGCAAAATGCAAGAATGGTACAATTCGATCCGTTCTAGACGCCATGGGCTTCGCAAATTAAACCAGTAACAGTATTTTAAACAAACCAAAATTATAACAAGCACATCTAAAAGGAATGATATTCCCAACATGCTTTCATATTATTTTTTTCCTTCCGTGTACATTGAGTTTTGTAAATACGCTCTTTAGCGTCATCGATGTGCATTTAATAGCTTTTTGAAATACGCAAATTAGTGTATAAATAATTAAACTTCTCAACCTCTCAAAAATTAAGTTTTGTTTGCGGCTCTTGAGCGCTGTCACCTTGACCACAGTGATTCTGCGGCTGGAGATTGAGCTGGAAAATCTAAAAACGACGAACAAAACGTGAGTGGTCGACGTTGCCAGCACGTCTTGTATGACGTTTACGACATTTAGGTGTGAACGCGACGTCGCAGAAACGTCACTGACGGGGCAATAATGTAACGTCACCCTGGACTTTATTTTAACTTTGAAGACACGTGAGTGTTCGACGTTGCTAAAACGTCTTGTCTTGACGTCGTGGCGACGATGAAGACGTTAAAGTTGAAACGCGACGTCGCCAGCACGTCACGGACAGGACGATAATGGGACGTCATTTATGAACTTCAGTTCAACGTCAAAGAAACGTGAGCGTTGGACGTTGTGAGAACGTCGTGCATCGACGTCATGGGAACGTTGACGACGTTTGAGTTGAAATACAACGTCGTCACAACGTCACTGATTGGACTCTAATAGAACGTTATATAAGGACGTCACCTCAACATCGAAAAAACGTGATCGAAGTCATGCGGGACGTCACGGACGTCAGGGACTTTTTCTCGACGTTTCCACGACGTTTTGTGCTGCCTGGGCTGCGGTGTATGCTGTATGCGAGATATGCACTTTACGCTTCAATCGGCGAAGGTTTTATTTTCCGCGAGGGCGACAACACGAAAAAATTCCAGAAATCCAACCAGTGAGTCATATACAGCTTTGCTGTAAAAAGTGCCCTCGCATACCTATTTGCGGTCTGGTAAAAGTTGTCAGTCAATTTATCGCGTAACGTTCGTGCGAGCATTCATTCGAATAATCCATCTATCCCGTGACTTGCCGGTTGTTGGAGTGACTATTATGATCCTACATCTGGCGTGCTGCATCTGAGTGGGGATACTTTTGAAGATCGATATGTCATGGACAGTCATTCTGCTAGCACTTGCAGAACGGTCTTCCAAATCAGTAGCATACCAATGGTATGCTACACTCGTGTAATCGCGTATTTTACTCAAAATTTGAACTGGCAGACAGATTAGCATATTCCGTGAGTATCTTTTGTGGCGTACGATTTATTTTAAATTTAAAAATGTTGGGGGAGAAATGAGCGAAATCAGTATAGGTCGGGCATGAATAATGAGATTGCATTGGGAATTGTTTGGCGAACGAAGAAAGCCGAAGAAGGCATAAAATACGTCGTCCTTGCCCTCTGATCCAACAATAATCAGCGGCTGTTCCGAAAGCTGCCGAACCACAGGGCGCTCATTTCAAACATCGCAAAAAAAAAAAAAAAAGAAGTAAATAAATAAAACGATTCTCCAATTCGATCTTCCGTAAAGACCACGACTGCATGGAGCCGCGACAGCGCCAAAGCTCCGAGAGCTGGCACGCTCGAACGGGCTCACCAAATAGACGCTACTCCCGTAGCAGGCCCGCTTTCGCACTTGTATACTTGTGGGGAACGCCGTGTGCCGAGCGTTTTCTGCACACGTATTGGCGGCGTACACACGCGGCTGCTCTAAAAGGGGCTCTGTGTATGCGGCGGGCGCCCCATCCAGCAGAGCCCGCTCACCGTAGTCAATTGGCTGGGCTGGCACGCGTGATTTGCCTTTCCGTTCGACACTGCCGGGGGTTGCGCCCCGGCAAAGACTCACCAGGACGCGAAACGGTGTTCGCGGCGAACCCCATGCAAATTGCTGCGCGGGTTTCTGTTTTTGCGGTTTCGCGGTCTACGGAATCTTGCGTCGAGTCGAGCTATAAAGCGCCAGTTGCGGAAATCTTTGAGGGAATTTCGCGAATGGGAAGGGCCGCAGCTTCTTTTGGCCCTTAAATCATACGAAGCCTAGGCTTTGCCGAAGGTAGCCCAAAAGAGCATGGATCACCACGGATCGAACTGGTGGTGTGGTAATTGCTGCGCTACCAAGTCCTCGAACGATACCGAACCTTAACTCCGCGTGCAGTACTGTACTTCGTCAGCCTACAAATGAGCGTTCTGCTTTTCTTTTAACTTATGTTGATATCAAATGTTATTGGAATTCGGTTGGGTGTTTTTTCTTCTAACAATTTTGCTTTATTTTGTTTGAACATGATGACTAAAAGGTTACACTAAAATATATCTTTGTCTCGTATTTATTGCGGAGACTTAAGTAAAATTTTCAAAATTAAACTGGCATGTACGAGTATATAACCTGCGTTAATCATACCTAATTGAAGAAAACATCTTTGCATATAGCAAGATTTATTTATAAATCACCTTTTAAACATCTTTCGCACGAATGATCTTACAGCCATTATGGTGAATACAAACTTAAAGTATATGTTAATATACTTCTATATTGTCGCGGGTGATAATCTTATCGGCCGCGTTTTCCCTTTACTAGCCTTGTGCCTCTTGCACGAATAGTAACTTTAGTGCACCACCGCACTTCCCAGTGCGTCCCAAATCATTTTGAAATACGGATTTAGTGATTTTCGATGATGCTCAGTAAGTTTCTAATTGGAACCACGTTTATCTTCACTTAATCAGAAAATAATTTAAAAATGTTAGTTAATGAACCGACTTTTTATAACTAGAGCTGGGCAATTGATCGACTAACCTTCCGATTAATCGATTAAGCCTTTAATCGCGATCAAATTTTTTAACCGGTTAATCGTTTTTTTTTAATCGGTACTCAAAAATAATTCAACTGAACGCACGCATGGCTCTATCCTGGACAACCTGCCCGAACTAGGGGTCTATCCTGGACAACCCTGCTGCAAAACCTCCGTTTTTTTTTGTAGTTTTTGATGCTTATTTAGCCAATTAATACGTTATTTCCAAGAGCTATCAAGCCGCTCGTAAAAGTTGGTATTGCCAGCCCGACGTCAGTGGATTGAACGTCGAAATGCAGTTTTGGGGAGTTACATATGGGACAAAAGGGTGTACTCCCCTACCCCCCCTATTTCTGAGGGCGTGTACGCGTGTAGTTCGCATTGTGATGAGATCTTGGACTCGCAGTAACTGCGTGATCCCATAAAAATGGTTTCCCTGTATACATTGACCTCTCTGCAGGGCTGGGCAGTATCGTGATACAAATGTATTGGGATAGCATGTTAGGTCGATTGTGCTTTGGAGTATCTCTTATCTTCGTATCAAGATACTTTTGAAAAGCGCACTATTTGTAATTCCGTAGTCAAATATACATTTGCGACGTATCGCTTGAATCGTGATACTCTGCCAGGCTTGGGATATCGTTACATTTGTTGTCGAAAATCAACTGTCGATTTTCTATAATATGCTAAAAAAAACTTTTTTGGTGCAAGGGGTTCTAGAATTTGTAATATACACCCGCTGCGCAATCCTATATATAAGAGGGAAGCCTAATTGTCTGGTATATAATCATACATCGGTAAATTACTTCCAAAATGTAATTTAATTACAATTACAGTTACTTCGCGCCAAAAGTAGTTTAAGTACAATTACAATTACCGTATTTTCCGGATTATAGTCCGCACCCGGTGTATAGTCCGCAGCGGCGAATTCTGGGTCTAAAATAAAAGTTTTTGCTTAGATAGTTCGCACCCGGTGCATAGTTCGTACTTGGTGCCTAATCCGAACGTACAGATTATCATACACAGCACACCTTGACAAATGCCTGCTGTATTAGCTCACAGAGAAGCTTGTATCATACATAAATCACTATTAATATACTCTGTTAATCATAAAATCCTTCGCGTCTTGTCACAGTTAATGATGTAGAAAAATACAAAACCTTGTATAGCCCGCACCTGCAGATAGTCCGCACAGGATAAAATTTCAACTTGTAAACATGTATAGTCCGCTGACTATAGTGCGGGAAATACGGCACTGCAACGTGAAAAGTAATTCATTACAATTACCAATTATTTTAAAAGTAATCTAATTACTTTACAATTACTTATTTCTGAGAGCGTCCCAACTTGGGCCATATAACTTTAAACGATTTGTATAGAATGCAACGCATTTGCTCATTCCTTGCCGCAGTGTTTGCGTATTGTACTTTCCTTTTATGAATTTTGTTAAAATAACGACAGAACTTGAAAGTTTGGTGCAATCAAGTCCTAAATTCATCAATTTTCAATAAATAATAATAAATTCACACATTCGAAGATGCCAGTTCGCCAAAGAAAAAATTGGGTTGACACACTTTTGTTAGCCAGGCAAATAAAAATGCGATAATTAGTCATATCTGAATATTTTAATAGTGTTAATATAAAACTACAATCCGCACGCGCTAATACGGCCACATTCGCATACAACCCTCATGTTATTGTAAATTATTTACATTGAGAAGAAAATTATAATGGTTCAGAAATATATAAGAACCGAATCGGGGGCTCCCGAACCAATGGTGACAATATTGAATATTCACAAGTGCGAGGTCGGTCTCCAAAATGTTTATGCAAATAATATCCAAAGTAAAGCCAACAGGAAGTAAACTTGAGAATAATACTAAGATACAAAGATGTGACGTACTGGGAGAGGGAGGTAAAAGAACTGTCAAAATAGAAAAATAACTCATAGACAATTAAATTCCCCTAGCTCGGCTGAAAGCTGAAGCTCGATTTTTTTTCTTTTAATATGTTGTCGTGTTTATGCTATTGTTTTCTGTTCCCACTGCAGACGGTGCCACACAACGTCGTTGAGGTAATCTCCAAAGAGGATTGTCTCTCAGCCCGCAGTATAAGCAACAAAACAACAAACAATGCGATGTTTTGTTGTGCGTGTGTGTGCGCGTGTCTGGGAACGCGACAGAACAACACACGATAAAACAGCACGCGGCAAAACAGCACGGTCAAGACAGCACGCGTCGAAACATCACCGCGTCAAAACAGCACAGTCACAAAACAGCATGCGTCAAAATAGCAGGGCGACGGAAGAGCACGTGCCAAAATAGCACGTGAAAAAACAGCACCGCAACAAAACAGCACGCACGTAAATGCATGCTGTGTTTTCGCTGTGCGACATATTAGCAGCACGCGCCTAAATAAAGTGTTTGCTGCTAACGTATTGAGCAGAACATATGTTTTTTCGTTACATTTTATTGCCTACTTATGCATAGCTTGCAAGCGTCGCCATTGCTGGGTCCTGACGGTTATTTCTACTTGCTGGTTTCTTCGAACTACCACTTCTGCGGTGTGAAACTAACACGGCGAACCGAACGCTCGCGGCGCATAAATACTGTCGGCCGCGATTGACGTCACATGCATGCTATGCATAGCTTTTTGTGCATGTTCAGTAACATAAAACCTTCCAACCGCGAGCCAATGAAGCTAAATACCTTGCCGTCTTTTTCATGACTGGGTGATTAATAACTGATGAACGTTTTATATCGATACAAATGCGGCACCCCATTTACCCAAAGGAGAATGAAAATCGCAATGGACGAGTTTAGTGGAACTGCTAAAGAAATAGTTTATCTGACATATACTTTTGTTTACATATAGCTTACATGCAGTAAGAAAAGCTACAGCCCACAAGAGTGTCAGTGAGGCACTGTGTGTGACAGTGTGTCATACTGGGACAGGACGTTCCGTAGTCTGCGAGATTCTCGCGAATGGTTTTGAACCCAATGGAGTCCATCCTTTTTGGCCGTCGATCATCGTCTACTTTGGGTAAATATGGCGACGTATTTGTTTCGGCATAAAACGCTAACGAATTAACAATCAATCAGTCATTAAAAGGACTCCAAGAAATTTAAATTAATAGGCTTGTGGTGGTAAGGCTTCATATATTACTAAACATGCACGCAAAGCTATAGATAGGTTGTAAAACATAACGGCGCAGGTAATAATGTAAAGTCATAACGGTAGATATCGAAAAATTTAACGGCAATAGACGTGTTCTGCTGAAGACGTTAGTAGCAAGTGGTTAATTTAGGTGCGTGCTACTAATAATGTGTCCTACAGCGAAAGAGGTTCGAGGTACACCTAAGCACTTCTTATGAGTTGTGAATGCGAAAGCACGCACGCCGCTTTTCGCTCCCTTCTTTAATATGCGGCGTACAACGCGCTGAACTTGGGCGTGGAACGGTGGAGCCGGTGCCTCGTGGACACGCAGCGCCATAGGGTGGGCGATCGTTCAAACTGTCGTGTGCCTTGCGGCGCGAGGAAGGAACAGACAGCAACGTAGTTCCCAGCAGAACAAACCCGTTGGTTTATTCCATGCGTCGTATATGTTGCCACGCGCCGTACAACCGATAAGAGGCGAGAGAACGCGGTGATCAGTGATAACACAACAGTGTGATAACAGTCAGGATGACGCCACACAAACTGACGCGCAGCGGCCAATGGGAGCCTCGTCGACGCGCGCCAGCCAATGGGACCGAAGTGTAAAAGGTGCCGTTGGCTAGCTTTGCGCGTGGTTTCATTAAGGTGCCGTTTTGCATGGTTTCAAAGCTGATGACGTCGGCTCGCTCCATGAGACAGTTAATGCTTTCGCAATAAAAACAGCATACATTTACGTGCGTGCCGTTTTCAAACTGTGCTGTTTTGTCCTTTGCTGTTTTGGCACGTGCTCTTCTGTCACTTTGCGATTTTGACGCCGTGATGCTTTGTCGCGTGCTGTTTTGACCGTGCTGTTTTGTCGGGTGCTGTTCTGTCAGGGTGCCGCGCGTGTCTATGTGTGCGAGTGTACCACCGAGCTCTAGGCCGCTTGTGCGAGCGCTGAGGCTTTCAGAGAGGTTCTGTCGGCGCCGCAGTCTCGCAAAGATTAATTGTAATTGTGCCCGAAATTTTGCAATTACAGAAGCTAGAAAGCAATTAAATTAAATTACTATTTCTTTTAGCCGAAATTAATTAATTACAATTACAAATTACCAAAAAATTAATTAAATCACAATTTCTTTTAGCCGAAATTAATTAATTTCAAGTACAAATTGCCAAAAATTAAATTACAGTGCTTAAATTACTGTAATTGAATTACTACCCAAGTATGTATAAAATATAGTCACCAAAATTAGTAAGATCAAGAAAAAGGCAAAAAATTCCGCAGAGACAATTAAGACTGCCTACGTGTGGAAATGCGAAAGCCTTCTTATACGCAGTGCATTCCTACAAGCAGCGCGCCACGTCTTCCCTTTTCATGCGGCGCTGCGGCGGTGACATCACGCTCCCCCACTGCGCAGGCGCGGCGAACCCCGCCGGCTTCACGACGGCTTCCGTGACGAAGCATCTGCGTTGCTTTGCCTTTCTGTGTGTTTCATTGGGAACGGAAATTTAGGTGCCATTTCTCTCAGCAATTGGGAATTTAAGTGCCGTTTTTCGCTGCTACAGACAAGGACGGCTTCACTCCATGGGACATTTTAATGCTTTCGCATTGAAAAAAAGAAAGAAAGGTGTTGTGAAGAACGGACACTTGCAAGAATAGCAGGATAAGCACCTCTCAGAACTCTGTTTTGCCGTGAAGGCGAAACGACAAAAGAAGGTTCATTCCGGGCTGACGCCTTTTCTCAAGCACGGCAAGCCGTCCTTAGTCTCCAGTACCCATGTAATCACAAAAAGCGACAATGTTTTTTTTTTTTTTTTTTTTTGCAGGCATTTGGAATTCGGGATGGGATGGTAGCTGTAAATAAATGAAGAGTTGAGGTGAGGCGAGGTCCGTAAAATGGCATGAAGAGAGGAATACAAGGCCTACCATTTGCACTCGCCACAACTGCAACCTCTGCACCTCCCATCGTTAGGGAAAACAGCTATTTCTCTATGTATCTGCATCTGTATTCCGGAATACTTTTTTTTACGTTACTGCGGAAGTATCTCAGGGATATCCCGTTACATAAGAGGCATATGTACTTAAGTATCTTGGCCCTAACTATAAGCATTCCGGAATACTTTTTGGGTATCTCACTGGCTTGTCCGCTCGGCATCGCGAGATTGTATTCATGATCGATGACCGGCCTTGTCTCTTTGTCAAGTCATGAAAGGGGGGACGATACGGGACAAAACTTCAAGGTTTCTCGTCCTTTTAGCCATTCTTACACGCGATTTTATCCGTCATGAACATTGAGGATGCGTCACGCAGTTTGAAGACGTCGCATAACTTTTCAGTTCAGCCGCTCTATTCGAGCGCAAAAGTCGGCGGCGGAGCAGTTTGAGTCAAACACCCGAGATGCTTTACCAGATTCCGCCTCTCTACAGAAGAATCCTTTTTCAGGTCAGGGCATTGACCTTCACCTCGGAAACAAGTGGTCCGTTTGATCGTCTTCAGGGGAGCCCTATAAGCGCCAAAGCAAGGAGCGCGCGATTCACTAGCGATGCCCCGGCCGACACCCCTGTCATCGGCCGCCGCGGCCATGAACGGCCGCTTGACGTCTTCATCCCCGCGGAGCGACGCCACCCTCGCCTGCGCGGATCCGAGGGAAGGACGCGCATCGAATGTC
Source organism: Ixodes scapularis (assembly GCF_016920785.2). Classification (NCBI taxonomy): domain Eukaryota; kingdom Metazoa; phylum Arthropoda; class Arachnida; order Ixodida; family Ixodidae; genus Ixodes; species Ixodes scapularis. Next base: position 55,387,796 of record NW_024609884.1, read on the forward strand.
CTCCTCACTGCTCCGGAAACTTTGTTTCTCGCGACTTTTTCGCCCTGGTCTTTCTTTTTGGGCTTCGCGTTCAGTTAGCTGCGCTCTCGATGGCCTTTGTAGCGTTTTGCTTCTCGGCCGGCCTGCCCGCTCGGCATCGCGAGATTGTATTCATGATCGATGATCAGTCTGATGGAGTCGGCCAAAATCGACTTCCGCGCTGGACGGCCCGGCGGTTGACTGGCTGAGAAGAGATCGGCCTACTTGGTTCGACCGCTGCGGGAGGGCAGCAACGGCGCACTCGCGTTGCCCTTGCCGAGCTTTGCAGGCTGATATAATCCTTCGGTGGAGATCCTCCTCGGGAAAGCCCACGATGAGCCCGAAGACAGATGGCCGCCAGAAGAAGTTGGCCCTGCCACGTCGGTGTCGAACTCAAGTCCTGTCATTTAAAGGAGCTGTGCAACGATATTCAATTGGAATGTTTTTCTCTCTACACTAGCTTACTGGCACACCTCGGACTCAAGGATACTCACATGCAACACCATTGGCCAAGAAACTCCTTTGTTGTGGTGTAATTTCAAGGACAAAAGCGATCATTTTCATTCAATCTCTCCTTTGCAAAATTTGATGACGTAACTCGGGGATCGCAGTACACCCAAGTGACGATATTTGAATGCGGTTCACAGATTGGACCCAAGCATTGCGTGGGCACTCGACTTGGGCTCGTGATAATTGCTAGCTCGAGAAGCATTCTGGTTGTGACCCGTGTCCAATCGCTGCAACGACGACAACAGCCGAGCCATAACAATGTCTGGAACTCAGCGCGTGTCCTGCGCTTTGCCAACCCCTGCGCGTGGCTATGATCAACACTGGCGGCATATAATCGGCTCCAGATCACGTGGCCGCTTGTTCTGGCTGCGAGTTGAGGGGGTGAACGCCGCTCGTTTTTCTTAAATTTTTTTCTGGGACTTCTATTGCGTGGGGTGAAAAACGAACGCGTGTTTCATAGGTCATTAACGTTAGGGATCCGATTTAAGCGGTATTTGTGCACAGTACAAAAATTGTTGCATCGCTCCTTTAACGGGAACCTATCACCAACTGATTGACGCAGCGTTACACTTCGCACTTTTAACACACGATGTGTCTATGGGCTGGATTTCATGCGAAAAGTGCCACGCTCGAATGGTACGAGCGTTCGTAAAGTTCGTATTATCGGTACCAAAAATTGAAGAAAGGGGAACAAAACAGGCATCTACACGAGCGCCCGTCGTTTCGGCATGCAGTATAATTCATTGCGTGCTATAGTACCGCCGGAATTACGCTACACTCAAAAAAAAAAAAAGGATGTAAAAGGGTGTATTGTTACACCCTTTTGTCCCATATAATACACCCCGAAACTTCAATTCGACGTATACAGCGCCCTATAGTCGAACAGACGGCCCCAAATTTCACGAGAGGCTTGATAGCCGTGTGGTACAACTTATTAAGATAGCTAATGTACGTGTTACTAAATACAAAAAAAGATTGTTTTTTTTTTGTTTTATTGCAAAAACTCAGTGTTTTCTTTATGTGGTCTTTGATGTGTACTTTTAGCTATTTAAAAAGTTATATCGTACCATTATCCTGCCCCTCGTAAAATTTGGGGCCTTCTGTTGGACTATAGTGCGCTGTACGTCGAAATGAAGTTTTGGGGTGTATTATATGGGACAAAAGAGTATAAGGTGATACCCTTTTTTTTTTTTTTTTTAGAGTGTAGGGCACCGAAACAAGAATGACACCGCCCGTCGAGAAAGTCTAAGCGCGTGCAGCGATTCGTTTTCTCCATTTGAAGGAATGCCAAGGAGACTCATTCCGAGCTGGTGACGAAGTTCGGGGACATGGCCCCAGTTTGTGACGATCAAAAGCGTCGCTGTGATCGGCATTCTACGATTGGCCGAATGCTGATTATGACGTCAGGAAAGGATTCGACGGAAATAAGAGGAATGAAAGAACTTCAATTTTAGCGGTGTTGGCAGCGTTGGCTTCAGAGCGCAATGATTTCCAGCTTCCACCATGCTCATTACAAACACCGTCGAACTTGTTGCTCGCAAGGTAATGACGTCACGAGAGGGAACCATAGGAGGGCGCCACCGAAACATCTCGCCGCTAATAGCTGGGGTCACACTGCTTATACATCAAACAAACGACAGTCTGCATACAGATTCGTATGCGAGTCACCGCGAGATACGTGCTTCGGACGGCGCATGGCAACGGGAAACTTGGCACGCGCACATTCGAACCACGAACGTTGCGGTGACTTGTGTTTGCAGTCTGTCTTCTGTATTAGCGGCGAGATCTTTCGGTGGCGCCCTCGTTTGGTTACCTTTCGTGACGCCATCACCTTGTGAACAACAAGTTCGATGGTGTTTGTAATAAGCATGGTGGAAGCCTGAAATCATTGCGCTCTCAAAGCAACACTGGCAACACCGTCAAAATTGAAGTTCTTGCATTACGCTTATTTCCATCGATGAAACATCCGTTCCTGACGTCATAGTCAGCATTCGGCCAATTGTGGTGGGCCGACCACAGCGACGCTTTCGATCGCTCACGTCGCCAATACGATGTATGAGCAGTGACCCCGGCTTACGGTAAAATGGCGCAGACGCTTTCAGTGTGGTCAAACAAACCTGAAAGCATTTCAAGAACGACGACCAAGTGATTGCTGAAGTGGAGCGATTCCTGAACACGCAAAACAAGGAGTTCGACAATAATGGCCTCCGGCAGGTTGTCCATCGCCGGCAGCAGCGCGTGCCATTTAGGTGGGAAATTTCTAGAGAAAGGCTAAACTATTACCCGAGTTTCACTGGTGAATTTCTATTTCTTCGTGACAATATTACGAAATTCATGAACACCCCTCGTACAACAGGCCAAGGCAAAAAAAAAAAAAACACTCAAAGAGAAGACATACATAGTCATTCGTAGCCATAATTAGACGTAATATATGTAACAAGCGAGATTTACCAAGTGGCTCAGTGGGAACCGAAACCCGAACTGTGTGATGTGCAGCCCGACTTCATTGCTCGGCGCCAGGAGAGAAGGCGAAAAAGGGAGCAACAGCAGGACCACTTTAGGACTCACGCAAGCCGGCGTGAACAGGCGACCGTCGCGCGCGCAGCTGGCTCCGGAATGCCGAAGCTTAGCTCCCCGCGTGATCCAGTAACGTCACGGTGCAGATCAGGACGCACCAACGGATAGCGCAGCGGGCGTATGACGTTACGAGTTAGCACAGCAGCCAATAGATATGTATATATATTAGCGGGTCCCATTAACCTCCTCCTCACGCGATTACTTCAGTTACCACCCAAGGGGTTCCTCGCAATCCAAAAGCAATAAGAACTCATTAAGAAATCAAACTTGGCCCATTAGTGGTAAAGACACACTTCTAGTGAACTTTAACCCTCTATAAAAATGACTAAAGTAGTAAAAAGAGTTATTATGGTTGTGAAAAAGATAATCTGAACGTTGAGAGGCTTAAAAATGTGACTATAATGAAAACTGCAAAAAACACAAGACCTACCTTTTACCCTTTCGTAGCCCAAAACTCGAACAAAAAAAATGTTTCATAGCTCTAATTTGCAGTTTTGTTCTAGTCACACATTTTCCACCAACATATACTTTTGCAGAATTTTTTGAGAACCCATAATTTTTTCTTGCACGATTTGAGATGAAATTACCGTTATGCTTGTTTGATAAGCCACGCAATTAAAATTAATAAAACTTAACGCTTTTACATTGCTTTTGAAATGATGCACGTAAAGGATGCACCCGGGATTGATAACAAAAAGAATAGTTAATAGAGAGAGAAAGAAAGAGAGAGAAGGCTTGCAAAAGAGGAAATTATAACATGTATGTCATAGTCAAAGTGATTTTTTTTCTTCTTTTTATTCGCTTTGACAGGGCACCAAACCGAGCAGAAGGCACGAGCAATAAATGCGAAGGTGTATCCAAATCAAACCCACGAAGGCTCCAGCCATTGGGGCTAATTTATCGTGAAAACACCTGGTGCTGTAGCAGCAAGACAAAGTACTTTCCCAATAGATTAACAAGACCCGCGAAAAATTTAACAATTCAAAACTAGATTTGTATAAAAATTTTGTAGCGAACTAATGGGCGATTGTGTTACACGTGCAACGTTCCGGGAGCGCTCGGAAGGTTGTCGAGCCCGGCCTCTACGCTCACGGCGCTCTTCATCAGATAACTTAACACGTGGCACAGAAACTTGATAGCAGTTCCTCGAATGAAGATTCTGGCGCTAGTCGGGTTTTAAAACCTGGCGGTATTCCAGAACCTCCCATCCTCACCAAAATCAGCCAATCAGCGTTGATCACGTGACCTTTCCACCAGTCAATCTGTGACGAGCCAAAGAACGTTTCACGTGAAAAGAGCCGTTTTATAACTCATCCTGTACATATATCTTCAACCTTATACCTATAGTGAAAAGGTGTGCACGCGGGTGGGGGCGGTCCTGTCGGCCCCCGTGTACGCCGCTGATAGCTAAATAATATGAAGATAATTTAAAAAATTAGCAGGTTAGACCAAAGTGACAATGAACCCCTCCCCCCCCGAGTCAAAATTCAAGATAGACATATGTCTCCTCTTTTCTATTGGTGGCTACCTCCAAGCGCGAGCGGACGCTACGAGCTATCCCACACTCTAAAAAAAGTCTGTGCGTCTACTTTCACGCACAACACTCGGAGAGCCAATCAGCGCAACTTACGGAGGCAGCTCAGCGAATGACGATGCCGAAACATATGCTTAGAGCAAAAAACGCAGTCTGACTCTGAGTTGTGACATTAAGCAATGCAAAACGTCACGCTTGCATTGCTTAATGTCACAACTCAGTCTGCGTTTTTTGGTCTAAACAGATGTTTCGGCATCGTCATTTGCTGAGCTGCCTCCGCAAGTTGCGCTGATTGGTTCTCCGAGTGTTGTGCGTAAAAGCAGACGCACAGACTTTTTTTAGGGTGCAGTCAATTCAATGTTCTGAGCGTATGACGTGGAACACGACAAGTCGCTAAGGTCACGGGTCACTCACAAAGCATTGAATTGGCTTCGGAAGCTCGTGGCGTCCTCTGCGGCCCATCGTTACATGAAACGGAGCAGACTCACTCCTGCGGGGAACGAGGGACTACAGGTATCGACCAATGTAATCGGTAGCAGTAAGTTCTGATGCCACAATCGCGAGCGGCAAACTACAGGAAGCACTGGCTGCGCTAGCCAACGAGCAACAGACAGAACTGTCGAAGCATGCGGCGGGTGCAGGGATCGGCCGAAGCAATCGAAATATCACTATGGTGCCTGGAGTGCGTCTCCGACAGGTGTGTTTAGCGTCCTATGCTGCCCACACATCAAAAGTGGTACCGAAGTGGCAACCAATGACGTCACAAAAGTCGGAGTGTCATGCTGTTGCATGTCACGATCCTTGCGGTTGGTCGCAAAAATGTTGGCAAAAAGCACGAGCGAACGCGAGTGTCGCTGTCGTCACGGCGTCCCAACTTCTGGCCGCCGAAGCTTCCGTGGACTGTCGCATTGGAGAGCGACCTGCAGCAGAACAGGTGTCTGTCACATACACCTCCGCTGTTGGGACACCGCCAGGATCGCGACCGGCAACCCCTTACAAAAACGGGTCTCAACATTCTTTTTAATTTTTTTAGACTTCTTATTGACTTTCCGCGATCCTACTGAATTTCTTTAGAAACGCACTTTGTTTTGACTATTGTCAAAAAACCTAAAAAAAAAAAAAAATATTGAATTTTTTTGTAGACTTATTTATAAAAAAATTAAAAAGAAGTTGTAAAGACGTTTTTCTATAGGATATTTTCTAAAAAATTCAAAAGGAAAAACAATAGATTTTTTTTGTAGACTTATTTATAAAAAAATTAAAAAGAACTTGTAAAGACGTTTTTCTGTAGATTATTTTCTAAAAAAATTCAAAAGGGAAAACAATAGATTTTGTTTTGTAGACTGATTTATAAAAAAATTAAAAAGAACTTGTAAAGACGTTTTTGTAGGTTGTTTTCTAAAACATAAAAATAAAACCTATTGACATTATTTCCTTATAATATTTTATAAAAAGAGAGATTTTTTATTATTTTATTTGGTCTGCGGTCGTGCGCGGAGTCCGATATGACGGATGTTTTTTTTGTTTTTTTTTTACTTTTTATTGAAAATGTGTTGACTTCTTGTTCACTTTGATTACTTTATTTCGACTGACCTCCTGTTGACATGGTCAACAAAAAATTTGTTGATTTTATGTTGAAACTTTTTTTTATGATTTTCTATTGACTTTCTATTAACTCTACGTTGGATCTTTTTTCTGTTGACTTCCTGTTGAAAGTGTTATCAGAAATACTGCAGACGTTCTATTTACTTCGTGTTTAAATTATTCAGTTGACTTTCTGTAGCCAGTGTCAAAAGAAAAGCTACAGACTTTCTGTTGACTTTTTATTGAACATAATACATCTTAACTAAATGTCAAAAGTCACTAAGTTTCTTAATAGTCTCTGACAAGTTGAGAACCGTAGGTAGGAGCTTCCGTTCTCCTGCCTCCAGCGCGAGCCTTCTATCCTTGACAACTCTTCGACGTCTCGCGCCCCTCGAGCTCGACTGCGCAGTCAAAGCACGACGGAAGGCATGGGGCGCGTGCTGGAGGGCAGGCGTTCGAAAAACACGCCCTGCCGTTCTCACTTTGTAAATGACAATCGTTGCATCATTGACCCTATTCAACTAGTACAGAAGAGCAAAATAACTATATTAAAGTGGAGCAACCGCCTTGACTGGCTTCGTCCCGAGTGGTGCTATGCAGAGAAGCGATAAACATTTGTTCTATGAGCCGTTTTTGTGGATGTTGTTTTAGCGACTACACGAAATTATTATTAGTTGTATCAATGCTTTTTAGTAAGAGATAGAGTCCACGATCTTCGAAACACTGTCTTTCCTTTGACAGACTTTCGAGAAGGAGGCCGGAGACTTGGAAACTTAGCAACTGCTGAGGTGGTCACCGGCCAAATGATTACCTTCAATATGTAGGCTATATAAGGCTCTGGTGCTGTCAACAGGACTGTGTTTGTGGTGTTGTGTGCTTCATGGTGTTTGTGTTTGTTTACATTGCTTATTTGTGGGTGTATGTATCAAAAAGACAGTATTTCCTAACGAAATTAAAAAATATATTAAAAAATTTAGTGTTTTTTTTAACGTTAATCTGCGGTTTTGTCAAAAGGAATTCAACAAAATTTATGTAAGAAGGAATTCAAAAGAATGTATGTAAGAAGGAATTCAAAAGAATTTATGTAAGAAGAAATTCTAAAAAATTTAAGTGGCCAATTTTAACTAGGAGTTAAATAAGTTGTCAAAACAAAGTCTAAAAAACATCAAAAAAGTTTAAAAAGAAATTCAATAGGACTCCAGAAAATTTTCAACAAAAATTCAAAAGAATTTAACTACAGATTTTTGTAAGGGACAGCATGACACTTGTATCACGTCATCAGGCGGTATCGAGGCACCTCTTTTTTTTGGCCCGCGGAATACACGCCCAGGCACCATAATATCACTGACGCAGTTCGCACAGGCGCTAGCGCGCGCTGTCGATTCCCTCCGAAACTCGGCGCAAAACGTACTCGCCATTTGTCTGTTGTACATTTCCACTCATATCAGGTACGGCAGTTTACGTCACACTGCCATATCCCTACCTTTCTCTATCTTCTCGAGTGGGTGTGCGCAGAAAGGTGCGCCGTCAGATGCGCACACAACACGCATAAAGAATCATGGCGCCGCACCTGTCACACTCACGGTTCTTTGCTTTTTGTAATGTGGTCGCTGTCCCGTGCATGTTTTCGTTGGTCGGCTGAAGCCTTCGCAGAACCGCACGCGGAGCGACGCCGTCGGAAGTAATTCCCGCTCTTGATAGTGAGTCCTTGCGTGCGCCTGACGCGTCGTTGCACGGGGCCCATTCGTCAAAGCCGGCGGCGCCGCCGACCGCGTCGCTCCTCCCTCGATAGCCTTGAGCGGTCGAGCCTCGTGCCTTGTAGCGTCCCCTTCGCAACATCTTACTCCGACCTCATAAATCTTCACTGCAGAGGAAGAAACCATGCCTGTAGGTTCACACTCTGTGAGGCCCGCGTTGCTGTAGGGGCTTTCACTCCGTCGTAATGAAGCAACGAGAGTAAACGGTGCTTGCTCAGTATTTCTCCCGTGTTTGACACACAATGTCCTCGTCCCTGACCCGTTTTGCGTCCCTACCTGGACGGAAAACGGTTTTTTTTTCTACACGCAATGGCAGTCGCAGAAAAAAAGAAATAGACAAACGAGCAGCCCTCACCCCCTGAACTCGCTGCCAGTACAAGCGGTCACGTGACCTGGAGCTGATTCTATGCCACCAGTCTTTACCATAGTCACGCGCTGGGGTTGGCAAAGCGCAGGGAACGCGCTAAGTTCCACACGATGTTAAAGCAATTGTTTTGTCGTTCAGAAAACAATTAAATTGTATTGTCATAGCTTGCGTCAGTGACGTGCCCCGAAAATCCTGATTGGTCGATAGGGTCATGACGTCACAGCCAGGTGACCTTGTTCGGGAATTTCAAACGACCCACAACGATCACGTGAAACGTGAAGTCACGCGTGGAATGAACGTGATTAAAAAAAAAAAGACATGTAATGCGGATTAAAGGTCGCCGCATGTCTCAAATGATTTCACTCTATGGACGGTCTTATCGTATTTTGAATGCCGTAGCGCCATCTAGCGAGCGCCTGTTTCCGCGGCCATGCCGAGTGGTTAGAAACCAAGGAGGTTATAATGGCAGGAGGTGGCGTCCCTATCCCCAATGCATGGAGCGAAGTGTAACGGAAGTAGGCGTGGCCACGAGCCGCAACGAGCATTTCTTGACCAATGGGAAGCCTAGTGAGTGGGCGCCGCCATTAATTTCAGTGCGAACAACCGCGTTGCCATGACATTTCCGTGGCAACGCGACTGTGTGCACCGAAAGTAATGGCGGCACCCACTGTTATTTGAAACAGCGCTTAGCGGGAGACTTTTAGACCGCCTGGTTGCCCAGCAGAAGGTAAGTGACTAGAATTGAGACGCTCTAGACGACGCACCGTGAAGGACTTGGCGGTGCGCGACGCATTTTTTAATAAACAGCAGCAGCAGATCGCACGAGCGCGCATGCAAGCCAGGAGCGCACAGAACAACGGGCTCGCGCTTCCACTTCTGACTTCGCTCGCACATAATGTGGAACTAAGTATAAACACTCACGCTGCAAAGCATTTGCATCGTGGACGCCCACGGCGGACGCCGACCGCATCGAAAGCTAGCCTCGTGAAGCAGACGCCGGAGCAGATTAGAAAGCAGACGAACCGCCGGTGCGCTACCCCACGGCTTCGGAACGGGTGCGCAAGGCAGTCTGGGATTAAACGCATCTTCCGGCTTCACTCAGGCTGACGTCATGCCGGGTCCTGTCTGTTTAAACGTCCTTGTTAGAAACGTTGGCGAAAGTGCTCTTCGGGGCGCTGCTCCCGCGTTGGGTGTGCTGGTGGGCGCTCCAATGTGCTGGATATCCGACTTAGGGCACCTCTTGTGTTCTTGGGTTCCGGAAATGGTGTTTTTAAACTCATTGGGAATGTTTCTTACCCCGCATTTTGACGTCCGCCAGTGCGGCGATGCCAAGAAGAGTGGCACTGAACGCGCCACCGATAGAAATCGGAGGTGAGTACTCAAAATATGGTATCAGCGTACAGCGATCGAATGTCCCTTCAGCTTTCTTGCTGTTTTAGATGTAGTACACGGAGAATATTTTTCGCGTTTCGTGTCGTTCACAACGATGAAATATAATGTGAACAAGGGCGCGCGAAATAAGAGCATAGCAGGAAACGATCGAAGACAGCTCCTCCGGTTTGCTGATGCTCATAGAAGTTTTAATTGAAGATCCCGTCTTCATGAGCGTGTCCTTTGTTTAGAACTGAAAACAGCGAAGTCGAGATGAGCCTATTGCCGGAGCGAGTCGATCAATGATTCAACGATTCGAAATCGATGCATGAGCATGTTTTAGGAATACAAATTGAAGTTTTCTTCCAGCTATGTTATGTACTAATTTGAAAAATAAGAACCCAGTCGCGTTGTGACGGTCAACGCAAGTTTACGGCTCTCTGCTATCGCGCAGGAGATCGCGTGCAATTAAGGAAAACCGATCGATCTAACTTTTCGACAATTGCCAGCCACACCCGGCGGCGGGAGTGAGCCTTCACCTAAACGTTGCAGATGATAAAATTGAGCCAATGTTACCACTGCAAGATATCAGCATTCAGATAAATTAAGTTTCGAAAAGTTACAAGCTGAAACAGCTATTCTCACGAGAAAACTTGCACCAACCTTGCGAGCGTAGCCCATGTTCATCGACGGTACAGCGGTAAGTTCGCTGCGGGCTCCTATTCACGAAATTTCCCGAGTACACTCGAAAGGATGGCGTCGGGGAAGTATTTCCTGTTTACGAATGCAACCCACTTCCGCCGAGTGTTTTGATGATCTGGAAAGCGATGGAGCTTGAAGACGCTGCAGCCGCAGTTGCCTTGTCGGATCCCGCGCTCGATACAGATGTACTTCGGTAATATTCTGCGCTTTCGCTTGTCATTCATGCAGCCTATTACCGAACAATGATGTCCCGATGACTGGGGGATTGTCGTCAATGATTACGCTAGCGCTAATTACATAAAATAGAGGAAACCGCGAAGAAAACAGCCGAACTAGGAGGAACACGCTGGTCCAAGGCGTTCATTCGAATCTTTTGCTCGTTCCTAACTACGCAGTAAGAAGGAAAGCGCCAGCAACCCGTTCCCCCTTCTCTCTCTAGCCTTCTTTCAGTAAAACGGTTGATAAAGTAATTCATTTGCATAAAAGAAAATTTTGAAAAAATTTAGGCGGGATTCGAACCCACGATCCTTCGGTTGCGGGCCAGACACACTATCTGAATAGGCCGCACAAGGGCCAAGGCTTGGGAACGAGCGGGAGTTTTGTATGTCTATATGCTTCGCTATCGATTTCCACTTTTAAAGGCGAAGCTTTTTAATTCTCCGCATACAAGTAATTCAATTTTAAACAGAGCCTAACTGCTCAGATTGCACCCGCAAAACGCACAGCGTTTTTGTTGGCAACTGCTGAAGCTCTGACGTAACATCATGCAAAGCGAGCCACGGCAGCTCTTGACTGCTCTCTCAGTAAAATAACTTCTTTCTAAGAAAGCCAAGATTTCCGGTATTGAAGGAAGCTCAGTTCTTCGACAATTATCTTTCTACGCACCATCAACCATGTGAATCAAAACCAGGAATAATTACTCAACGCCCGCGACTCTGACCTTACCATCAGAGTGTCGGACCATAATTTTTATCGGTTAATTTGGTTTAGGTTCGGGTTTATGGCTTTCGATTCAGTTCCGGTTCAGTCCCGGGGGGCAAAAATAACGGCTCAAACCTGTTCGAACCGGTTCAAGCCGCTAAAGTGAGATTATTTTCCGCATTGTTTAGGTAATATACACATTTCTGCTGTGAAATAGTAGCTATAGTTTTTTGTTTTTTACCCTTTCTACAATCCGCTTTTATTTATGGTCACCAGAAATAAGAAATCGCGTTATTTAATTTTCAGGCTACAGTAAAAAACAAATCAAGATTAACACACGAAACGTCGTGTTTATATGACTCAACATCCATTTGTTTAACTAAGAAATATTTTACTTGTAATTTGAATAGAGTAGAAATTGCTCAAATGGAAAGTAATTTAGTAAATTCATAACTAGCGTAAAAAAGTAGCGAATTACTTTTGATGTTACTTTTATATTTTTAATGATAATAAGAAAGTATATAGGTTTTGATCTGTTAGCAAAATACTACTAGCCAAATATAACTTTAGCGTGTCTAGTTGTTTTGCACTTTTTTTTTTGTTTTTCGGTCAACTATGTGCTGCGGGTGTATCATTTCTACTTTGAGGTTTAGCACTGCCTGAGTTTGATTTCGCAGATAGTGTTTGCTTGTTTACAGGGTTGCGTAAAGTAGATCTAACAAGTACTTGAAGTAAAGTACAAAGTAAAGGAGAGGTTATGCACTTCAACTAAGTTAGTAAGTATACCTGGTGCAATGTACTTGAAGTAAAGTTCTATTAATAAAATGTACTTTCAATGTAAAGTACAAGTACATTTTAACACACTATTTCATGCCTTTTCATCCCCTATAGATTTTTTTTTTTAATTTGGTATGCAATGCTTTTTTTTTCGGAAATGGCGGCAAATATTGGATGAAGTCAAGTCGCCACACAGTAGTTGTTACAATCTTGCTGACAAACTATTTAACACAATCAACATATAAGGCACTTATTTCTATTGGTCTTACAGCCGCCACTATTTCACTCAGCGAAATGACCAGATGACGTCTCGAAAGACGACATTGCGTTGTCACATGATGATACGCCATTTTTGTGCTTTAAATCTGAGGAATTTACTTTTTAGTCGGGAGTTGAACTGTCATCGGAAAGTACCAGGAAAAAAAATGCTTTAGTTAAGTACAAGTACATGCTCAGAGAATGTACTTCAAGTACAAGTTTTCTAAACCTGTTTAAAGCAGTACTATTCGCGACTCCAGCGACCTATAGGGGGCGCCACCACCAAACAAACATGGCGGCTGAGTCCAGGTCGCGTCGGCTCGGCCGGGGCGCCTGAACAGGTGGCGCGTTCAATTTAACAGATTTTCTTTTGTTTGATGTCCAATTTTATGGGTATTTGAACTGAGACGGTTAAGTGTAGCCGGTGCACATAAAGACGCAAAACATAGTTTTCTTTTCCGGGTGTTTTTTGTTCTTTTTATGCCAAACTTTCGTTTCGAAGATTTCGTTCAAAACCGAAACTATGGGCTCCGGAGAGACCATATACTTATAGTACTTTCCAACTCTACTTTCTTTTTCTTTTTTTTTCTTTTTTTGTAATAACGGCGGGGAACTACAAAGATTTCTCGAACGACCTTCGAAGCTTGGAAACCTGCATATTATGAGATTTGGGAGGAAAGGCAACGCAAAGAGGTTGCCTTAACGTTGCCCTTTAGCACGTGATTCTTCAAGTACAGCACAAACTACGGGAGCACCAGGTGAGCTTCAGAGCAGGTGCTGCATTTTGTTCCCTCCTCTGAGTGAGGATGCATGTGTACACTTCCTGTAGTGGGCGAGAGTTCCTACGTTGGGGAGAGGCGGGGACAAGCCCTTTCTTCAAGCGTGTCAAGTCTCCTTCAGCTTTGGGTCACAAATAAACGCCAGTCTTTGCCGTTAATCCCGCAGTTACTCGGCCTCACTTGCGACATGTCTGTCCGCTCCCCGCGCCTCGTAGCAGGTGTGTGCGTGTGTGTGTGTGTGTGCGCGCGCACGCGCGCACGCGTGCGTGCGTGCGTGCGTGCGTGTGTGTGTGCGTGTGTGTGTGTGTGTGTAAAAAGGGGGGGGGGGGGGGAGAGGCTCGTGAAAATTATTAGGGGGTTTCGGACCCTCCAAACGCCACATGCTTCCCTCTCTTTGCAAATACCAGCTGATCTTCCAAGATCTTATATCTTTTTGAGCAAGAATGTTTGTTGATAAACAAAGCTGCCACTAAAATTGGAAAGTAATTTGCAATTTGAGTGGAAGTTACCCAAAAAAGTAATTAAAGCAAACTACAAATTACCGAAATAAAAAGTAGTAAATGTAGTTGAACTACGTACAGGTCTGACAGTAAGTCCGTAAGTGAAAAACATTGAAATAGAATATCGTTGCACTGCCAATTTCAACTAACAACTAGAAAAAAAAAAAAAAAAAAAACCGGCCGCGCGATTATTAGCGATTTTCATCGCGCTTTTTGGCACCTACTTTCATGGCTTCGTCTGTAGGTCGCCAGGCGCTGCGAATATCTGATTCGCTCGGGAAGTCTGGCGACCGAATTTTCCTCCACAGCTCTCTGTTCTAGCCGCTAGGTGCCGTCGATTTCGCAGAAGTCGCTAATGTTCGGTGTCAACTATTTTGTGCTCTATTGTCAAGGCTAGCGTAGTTTCAATTTTCAAATAATGTGCGGGATTCGGCTGCATGTGGCTTCCCCTTGTGTCTCATTCGCGCGTTTTTGTGCAAAGGACACGCCAAACAAAGCCACGCACTCGCGCATGTAGCTTTGGCAGTGTTGGAGTATTGCGGAAGCTACCGTATTTATTTGAGTAATAGCCGCACTCTTTATGAAGAAAGCCTGAGTGTTCGCTTTTCCGCGGAGCACGCAGATTGCCAATCACGGCGTTCGACAGCATGATTCCAGCTTTTTACAGGACAGAGATGACGTCTTCGTTCCAAGATGCCATCTCTGATGATTGAATTTGTGTGGAGAATCGTATTCTTGATCTGGTTATTCGCTATGTTATTTATGCGCAACGCGATGATTAACTGTATATGTGTTCTGCGGGAAAGTAGACGCAAGGGCCTTGTTCATAAATAGTGCGGCTATTACTCCAGTAAATACGGTATAGCCTTGACAACGTAGCACAAAATAGTTGACGCTAAGTATTCGCGACTCGAACGACCTCGTCACTCTCGTGAGATGTGGCGACCGAAAATAGGTCGTGCCGTGCCATGTGCCAGCTCACGCGTGCACAACGCTGGGGCTCAAGCAGGCAAGCATTGGCTTCAAAATGGTTTGCCCCGATCTTTATCCACTGCGTTCAAACCCTGACGTGGTGTGTTGGCCTAAGCGAGCTTTCAGGTGCATAGCCTTCTTCATGGAGGCGATGAAAGGACTACCTACGGACAGTAGGTAGTAACTGTGTACCGCGCTGATGAACATTGATTAACACAGAATATCTGGTTCACACGGTGCGAGGTTGCGTTCGGAGCTCTGACCCATTTGTTCCCGATGTTTTTGTTTCTTTTTCGGCCCTGATCGCGAGCAAGCGCGTCTCCCGACACGAGCTCTTGCCATTTGACAATACTACGGCGGCGTTTTGTTAATGGCTTTTCTTTGTATTTTTCTTTTGAGAGCGCGCGGTGTCGGTATCAGGTGCTACAAAGAATGCCATCACCCTAAACAGAAATACATTAAGGCACCCTACGACCTAACATCTTGATACGAGAGTAACGAGTGTCACTGCGACAACGTTCGCCCTGTCAAACTTGAGAAGCAATGCAAGCCAAACCTACTTCGTTTGGCAGTTATGAGTCACGTTTTTCTCCGCGCCCCCGTCATTGTTGCTGTGGACACAACCAGTGCAACTTCCCTCGCTTTACTTGGGTAGCGATCGCGTCAACCGCCAACAACATGCAATCACGGAAGCCACAAAAGACGAGCAAAACTCGCGAAAGGACCTGTTCCGGCCAGTTGAGTGTTTTCCAACTAGGTGCCGTCCGTTTCGCTGGAGTCGCGAATAGTGACAAGGAAGGTGTTAGCGACGTTTATAATCGCCGCGCGCGTGGTTTAGCAACACCAACATCGTTGGATCCTGGGAAAGTAGCTCCAAGCTCCCCGTATATGGTAGCGATTTTGGTTCATGCCATGAGCAGTTTCTCCTTGTCCTCTCCATTCTTGGATAGCCGATGCCAATTCCCGGTGACAGGTTGCTTTATCAAGACATTTCTTGAATACCAAGATTTTGTTATCCACACACCGGCGAAACAGGCGCACATCTTCGCGCCGTAGACGCGGTGTCGGTGCTTGGCGGCATTGAAAAATAATTTCCCTGTTTTGGAATACGCAAGAACAACAATACCGTTCAGGCACGTAGCCAGGGGGGGGGGGGGGGGGGGGGGCTATGGGGCCCAGCCCCCCCCCCCCCCCCCCCCAAATCTTCCATTTTGCTGGGGCCTCCTCTCCCCCCCCTCCCCCTCATACAGCATTTTGTCATGGGCGGGCCCCCGGCCCCCCGAAACAAAATCCTGGCTACGTGCCTGATACCGTTGTAAGACATCTGTGGAGATGAGCATGATCGATAAGTTGATTGAATGCGCAGTACCAAAGACGCTTATATTGGCGAGGAACGCTTTCAGTACGATAAAGCTCCATAACGATCGTGGCGCAACTATACTCCGCGACTTTTCTTGGCAATGCAGTGGAAGGTACAGGCCCGCGTCCCCTCTCCCATTTTAAGTGTGCGCGGGCTCTCCTCCTCTCCCCGGAAATGGGGGAGGAGGAGAGCCTGCGTACACTCGAAATGGGAGATGGGACGCGGGCCTGTACCTTCCACTGCATTGCCAAGAAAAGTTGTCGCGGAGTATAGTTCAGGACGACCCTTTCGAAGCTTCGAAAATTTCAATGGACAGAAGTGGGGATTGGGGGGGAGCAATGGCTACTGAAACCAATCAGTCAATCACCTTGCGAGGTTTGGTCGTCTGTATGTTAGTATCTGTTTTGCGCCCGGCTAGCAGGCAGGGAAGGCAATAGTGCTACCTTCCCGGGATCTAGTGGCAAGCAACACCAAGCTAAGCGCAGAGACGAAGAGACAAATGTGCGTGCTTTGCTCCGGACGGTGGGTGTCAGTGATTTTGTGTGCACCGTGACTTGAATCAGAGCCCGAACTCTATAGTATCTGCAGACCTACCAAACACAAAACCTACAAAGGATAACCGGGCTAACATATCACATATGACGCGAAGTACACTTAGTAATGCTCGAATTCGATTTTTTTTTCTGCTTTCCTCGAAGGGAAAAGACAGGAACACTCTATTGTCTAAGGTCACTATTTCCTGTATGGTCCCCAATGACCCATCCTTCGAATAGTTTATACCCGATGTGGTTTGGTGCGGGAGTCGGATTTCGAAAGAATAATTCCGTCGAATTTATTTTACTTGCTCATACGCACCCGTACTTCCTGACAGATCAAAGTCGTGCTCGGCGCTCGATTAGGTCGTGTCATCTCACCAACCCAAGGAGGCTCGGTCCAGCGGATGGCCGGCTCAGGAATCTGACATCTGCGCGCATGCAGCTCCAACTGACCCCCTGGCCAGACATGCGGGGGTCCGGGCGGTGCATAGGAGTGCGCCAATCAATAAATCAGGGCGCCTCGGTGGTGCAGTTTGCCGACTCCGGGCTCGGGCTGGCGCACTCGGGCCTCCGTGGCGGGTTTGGGTTCGCGACCGGTAATCCATCAAATGCACCCCGCTTCTCCGACGGTTGCCCCGGCAACGCTGCCACCGAAAACACCGGCCACGCCCCCTTGCGCGACTCGAAGTTAGCGGGCACTACATGGACGGGAAGCGAGCGAAGAGCCAGCCCCGAATGAGTCGCAAAGCGGGAGACAAGAAACCCCGTGTCGGCGTCTTTGCATCCGGCGGCGCTCGCACGAGCGGACAGTCCGTCATTCGGCCGGCACGCCAGTGTCGCGACCCCGAGAAAAATGCGAGCGCCGAGATCTCGCTCACACTTGACGTTTATTGAGTCCGCGTCCAAATGAAGCGGGTATTCGAGAAAATATGGTTTCCTCTCCCACGCAGCGATTCAGTCTCGCAAAGAGACTCACCTCAGCAGTCTTTCGCATACCTCGCGTGGGAAATATTTAAACGTGTCTCGATCATTCTGATGAACCCGGGGAGCACGGAATTTGCCCTGCGTGCATTATGCGTGCGTTACGATTTGGCATGCTTGGTTATGGGAGGCCCTGGGTGACTTCAAATACGTCGCGCGCACAACACACTCATCTGCCCCCCACCCCCAGGTTTATCAGATTGATCAAGACTAGTTTAAATTTACTTAGGACACGTGACGTCGTGAGATCACGTGAGGAGCTAAGCTCTATCATGCGGGAGCCAGCCACGCGCGCCGATGGTCGCCTGCAACCCACAGGCTCCCATTAGTCATGCTTCGTCCATCTGTTGCCCTCCCGTTCTCCTCCTTCTCGTAGCGTCGCGCATAGGAGTTGCACTGCGAATCGCAGGGTTCAATGTTTGATTCCCTCTGAGCCGTTTGATATATCCCGCTAATTACGATTAATTATGCGTAAGTATAATTACGTATGACTATGTATCCCTTATATAAGCGTAGTAGACTTATGCATAGCCTGTTATAGGTTATGCATGCTTTTGTTGCAATGGCCCGCGTGTAACGGTTCTTTGTCACGATCCAGCGTAATGCTTTCTCGCATGAAATCCACCCTTAGAAGCATTATGTGTTAAACAAAATGCGGCTGGACTTCATTATAGTTCTTTTTAACATAGATGTGTCCTCCATCCAGCTCCTCGTTTATTATTTTATACACATAATTCGAAAGACCATGCATTGTTTAAGAAAATGCTTGCGTATATACATCGATCAATAGCTGTTTCATTGCATGACGTGATCATTTCAGCATTACCGGAAAAATGCAAGGGACAAATTTAATCCATGTATTTTATTTACTCATATATGATGCCCTTATGGCCCAGAAACGCTTTAGAAAACGGAGAAACAAGAAAACATTGAAGGAAACAAGGAGAAATTAAACAAAACAGGAAGAAATTGAACACAATACAACCTAAGTACTTAAAAAAAAGAAAAGAGCTGATTGTCGATGGTAGATCTAAAACCTTGGCGTCTGCGATTGTTACAATCGACCTGGAGGGTGGTGCCAAACGTGGGATGTTTGAATAAACAAATATGAATTAAATATTGTCGTGATAGAACTCGTAATTCGAAGCTTGTGTTGATGATCAAATCCAGTGCAAACATAGTGGTGAATTTTGTCGTATGCACAAACAAATGTTTCCAAACAAACCGGTTTGCCCCTAGCGGCTCGCCAGCAGCAGCGCGCATGCGCGATGGGGTGTGGACAAGATGCGCGGTGTACACCATCAACAAACCATCGGGTTGCGATCTCGTCGGTGTGTGTGAGACCCCTTGCTTTCTTTTGCGTTGAAATGGTTGATTTTACGACCTCCTTGTCTGACAACTTCAGCTTCAGCGAAACGGACAAGGCTCGTTACACTGCTAACCTTCGCTTGAATAATGTGACGTACGGCGATCCATTCCGCGTAAACACCGCAGACTGGACTCAAAAGCCTCATTCACTTGGTGAGATTCTGCTCGATATTTTCAGTTGCGATGTCGCCCGGGCTGCAAAAGAAGCGTGGACGGAAGTTGTGATGCTCGACGTCAAAACGGAACGTTGCAAGCAGAATCGGACAATGTGAATCAGGCATAACAGCTCGGAGATCGAAGGTGGTTACAATGACGAGCATCACTTTGTGTATAATGTTTACACCATGCCGATTTACCCCAGACACCCTTCAAGTTTAGACGTATTTTGAGGCCTACAGTTCTCACAATATCGATGGTCCGTATTCACTTGAAGTGATCTACAGGCCGTCGTTGTTTGAAGGAGCAGACGATCGTTTGGACGTGAAGACGCACTGAACGTGATCCGTGCGGTACGGACCACTTTACAGCAGACATGTACAAATTACTCAAAAAAGGTAGTTAAGTTACTGAGTATCGACGCCAAAAGTAATTGGAGTAGAGTAGAAATTACGCATTTGTAATAGTAATTGAGTAAACTACTAACTACTGTAAAAAGTAGCGAGTTACTTTGAAGTTACTTTCGAAGTTACTTTTTTATATTTTTGTGGTAGCAAAATGAACAGCAGTTTTGATCAATGAAAAACCCTGCGAGCCTAAAATAAATGCAGTCTATCTATGGCTTGCGTTTTCGCCAAAATAGTTTATTCGCTCGCAGAAGCAATTGACTTTCAAAGTTATTGATAGGAGAGTTTTCCCCTTTTCCTTCTAAGGACGTCCCCAGCCAAACTAAAGAGACGTTCCACCGACGGGCTGGATGGAACGGCAGCCTTGAATTTGAGAAACAGGCTGTGCAGGGTCGGGTAAGCGATTGTCGGCATCTTAGGTGTCCATGACTAAACATGTGAGGTTTGCCTCGGGTAGGAGGATCTTTTATAACAAACTTTCCTCCTTTTTTTCTTTTTTCTTCGTCAAGTTGAGATTGTTATGACTGGCCCCTCTTTATTCCGACGTCGTTCTGAGAGTACGCTGAGCGAGTGCACCAGACCGTCAAGGATTCAAGTCTCGCGCCACGACGATGAGATCATCCGGATGACTGCGCGTCTCGTTGTAGTGCTAGTGCTACGCTACTGAAAAAAAAAATTGTTTTGGTTTAACAGATGATGGAACCGAAGTATACTTCACCGCTGACGCCGGGTCCAACAAAATGATCTCCCAAGGGTAACTCGCAATCCTCCCCGGCGACTACAATATTCTGATGCGGCTGACACGCCTGACAAGTAAATCGTTTTTAACAAAGAGGAGGTCTCCCAGGCATGGATGGTCGGAAGGACGCGAAGGATTACGTGAACAAGCATCGTCGCTCGTATACAGTTGCAGCTGGAAGCGGGAACGTGCTCCCATGAACGGATTATCCGTGCCAGGGTTTGTGCGCGGGGGAGTCCGGCTTTGCAAAGGCGTATGCGCTGACGACAAGGCGACCATGACCATGGGAACAGGCGCCCAGCTGCGAGGTCATTCCAGTGGCGCCTCCCGTGGAACCTGCCGCTTGAGTCAGAACTCACTAAAGACAGACAACACGAAAACAATAACAACTCTCGGAGTGTCGCCGTCTTTCATGGTTGCAGCTGGAAACGCGGCGCCTGCGTGCATTACCGGATTAGGTCAATACCTGACGAAGGCTTGTTAAGCATCTCTTCCTGCGTTCGTGCGTGCCGGTGTTATGTTTTGGCTGCTCGTCGCCACCTTGGCCCAAGTACGCCTTCCCGAACAAGGGGGCCCCTTGTTCGGGAATGCCACTTTATTTGCCGGGCGTCTTATTCATTTCTGCGCTCAAACTTTCGTGATGGGCAAAATTAGCACTATATAATTTCGAAAGTAGTTAGTAATTTGAGTAGAAGTTACCTGAAAAAAGTAGTTAAATTAAACTACTAATTACCCAAATCAAGTTGTAATTAAAAGTTACCAAGTTACTCAAAAAAGTAGTTAAACTACTGTAGTTTGAGTAGAGTAGTTGAACTACGTCCAAGTCTGCTTTACAGTTCTCCTGCGTTTATGTTGGAACAGTACAAATAAATCTTATGACTACAAGTCTCCTTGAAGTCAACACAAAGTGCTTTCCGCACAGGCGATCGAGGTCCGACGGCGTCTAGTGTTCCCTTTTCATGGCACCTATCCATGTTCTGGGACGGATCGGGCGAGCAGCAAACACATTCCGCAGCTCTTTCGGTGCAGCCCAAGTCGCGGCCTTCTGACGAGGATGCAGGATTTAGTGGGTTTTCTACCAAGCAACACAGCAATGGCCGGGCCGCGTGGCGTTTTCTGCCCACACCCCAGACCGGAATTGAGCCCGAAGCGGCATCGCCGCGGCAAGCATAGCGCCCTGACCGGTCATTGCGCGCACGTGGCGCAGCTTGCGCGTGAACGTACCTTCGGCAAGCTTGCAC
>NW_024609884.1:55409310-55738097 GCF_016920785.2 Ixodes scapularis
AACGATCTCTCTCGAATGCCCGGCCTTTGTCGCGAAAACTGAAACTCCTCCTTTTCGTCCTTATCCTTTGACTATATGAGTAGAAACTACGGGAGATGAGGAAATGAGACCGAGCTCTGGTTGAAATGATTAATGGTATAGACAGCTGCCTTTGCCTCTACTCACTGTTCTAATGCGAACGTCAAACGCCGGAGAATTACGAACCGAATGAGTTTCTTCCAGACTTATTGGAAAGGGGCAAAAAAAGAAGAAAAAAACAACTTTACCTTGCCTGAATACAAGATGGAAACTTCCGCAGACGCAAGATCCCGCGCATATTGTGTGTGCGATGCATTTTCGTTCAGATTTCCTCTCAATCCAAAGCTCCCGTCGAACCAATTTTTATTTCCTACTGTTGCGTCGCCATGAATACAATGTATGTACCCGCACTCATTTCATCGCTCAGCGGCGCTGTCGAGCATATCCGTGACGTAAACATTGCTCGATACTGCTTGAAAGCTGTCCGCAACACATTCCCATCGTTAAATGCGGACTCGAACATGATCATAAAACCGTCGCGTTGTTAAGCAAGCTCTCCATTCCCGTGGGCACCCAACCAAGCCAAGTAGCGCATGCATAACAATATGGTGGGCGAAGTTGCGACACTAAAACCGCTCTATCTCGATGAGATGAGAAAATGCGGCGTGTCGGCTTGCGAAAACCTTCCACGTAGCGGGAAAATGACGAGGGGAAGCAGAAAGGGCGTATAGTATATACAAGACCGGGGCATTTGATAGCGAGAATGAAGAACGATTAGCTACCCCGGTCCCTGCGTGGGAAACTATAGCCCGAAATTGACTTTTCCCCGAACACGTGAAACAAATAGCCCGGCAGCAAACACTGGAGCGGCGAACGTGTCAAGAGACTTTGGAGAGAAAGTCGGCTGCCGTTGTTGCGCGATGCTCGCGTCGTGTCCAGGCGAAGCGGTTAGGAAAAGCCTGAGATAGGACCTCCCGACGAAATTGATCGCCGTGGCGCTGGGAAGTCCGGCGGCAGATAAGTCCACTTTAGCCGATTAGACGGCCACCCGCGTACTTACCTAAAGCCGATCCCCGAGGCAGTGACAAGCGGCCGCCGATTTCGGACTCACTCGGTAGGGACCACTGGTGCGAGAGACGACAATGGCGCATTTAGAAATACGGGTTCCCGTATTGCGGACGACGGTGTCGGCACTGCCCGACACAAATGGTACGCCCTCATTCAAAATACGAGAAAGAGTAAGGCAGGCAGAAATGTGCCTTCTTTTGGCAGGGAAAATACTCGTGTGAAGTGTTTCTTTTTATCTGTGCAGAAAAAAAGTATGGGGTGACATCTGGTTTGTAACCGGGCTCGCCTTTATCAGTTTTGGACAGAAAAAGTATTATAGGAAGAAACACGAGTATATCTTGAACAGTGTGTCATGTTCTACAGCTTATTTACCTTTGGCAACGGCAAATTTCGTTTCCTTTCTATCGAATGACAGTATGTAATCGGCGAATGAGCTCGCGATCCTGACTACGATCGTTGTGCGTGTACCGCGCGCGGCACCAGGAGTAGCGCGCTCCGATTGGCTCAGGGATGGGCAAAATACATGCAAATATGTATCGAAATACAAATAAAAAATACTTCGTCAATAATTGTATTTAATTACAAATCTAATTACATTAAAAAAAGCATTTAAATAAAAGATACAAATACAGCCAAATGTATTTGGTCTCCTCCAAATACTTTTACAAATACATTCCTCAAAATTTGCGTCAGCGACTTCAGGGCACCTGCAACGGTTTTCTGGGTATCTCATTTTAATTTTGCATCGCACACTCGGGAGTTGGTGTGCGAGGCTCTAGTAACGTAATAAAAATACAATCACAAAAAAAAATAATCAGCTTGGACGTAATAGGTGAAAAAAGTCAAGAGCTTCAAGCAGCTTTTTGTTGATTACATTTTGGTATAGACCAACAAATAACCGAGACGACCAAGACGCGCAGCACTAGAGAATTTTTTATTGTTGCAACTCACATCAGTTACGAAAATCTGGACGACCCACGCATTTAGAATGTTCCAGGCAAAAATATGGATGGAAATCAGGCTGGAAAGCATGGCAAGTTGTCACAGGCACTTATTTACCCGCCTGCCTGTGAACGTTAATTTCGTCACTATTCTTGCCCTGGTCTAGCATGGTAATCACAAAGTCACTAAACGCTTGTGCTTGATTGAGAGACACTGCATTCGGTGCAGAGCGTAGTTTTCTTACTGCTCTGGACAGTGACAATAAATTTGAGGGATGTATTTTCGCCCACAAAATTGTATTTCATTACAATTGTATTTGAAATACCCACGTTTTAGTATTTAAATACACAGGTCAAATACATTGCCCAATTTGTAATTAAATACAAATGCAAAATACACAAAGTATTTGAAATACGTATTTCAAATACTTGTATTTGAAATACTGCCCATCCCTGAGGAGGATATATGGCCAAACCCAGCGCGTGGCTTTATGGTTAACGTTGGCGGCATAGGATAGACACCAGTCCACTTGGCCGCTTGTTCCGGCTCCGAGTTGAGGGGATGAACGATGCGCATATTTCTCGAATTTTTTTGGCGCCTGCCTTTGACTAGAAAGAAAAGCTAACGGTCAAGTTTATTCAGTTATTAACGTTAAGGTGTGATTCTAAGTAACCTCTATCGAAAATAGAAAAATCGTTTCATGGCTTTTGTTGATTTTCTATTGTTTCCTTTTACGAACATGAACAGATGCTGACAGACGCTACTGCAGCACAAGTAGAGTGCAGCACGAGTGCGGCCAGCGGAATTTTCGTATTGGCCATCTTGAGGGTACCGGAAGTCGTACTTTTGGGGCGTTGCAGAGGCTGTGTGGCAGCGTGCTGGAAGACATGTTATATGCTCGTTCTCCGTCGTTCGCCGAAGTTGTTAAAACCTTGTGTAAACGGTCGTAGTGAAAAATTTTACGAAAGCGCAGCACCGGAGATGAAAGGCCCAACTCGTCGAATGCAAGTTTCGCAGCATCATCAGAGGATAATTGGCACGCCAAAGTGCTGCGTCTCTGCTTTCGCGCACTTGGATACCGAACAAGAATCGGCGCCGTGGTGATGTGTTAATCCTTTGCGAAAGTTTTGAAGGTGTGTCGCGCGTAGGGGGGGGGGGGGGGGGGGGCGGGGACGTCTTTGTTGCATACACATCGGTCCCGAGGTTAGTGTTGATCACAAACCACATCGCCGCTTTTGAACAATGAAACCAGGTGCGTCGGAAGTGTTCGGGAGATGGCGGGATTGGGAAAGATAGATTTTCGTTCCCTTCTACTGAATTGATTGCTTGAAATGTATTGAAGGCAAAGAACGATGGCTGCCGCCGCTGCGCTATCCCCCCTATGCTCCGTCGCCACGGAATCAAACTCGTTTCTGGCCCGCTAGTGCTGCAAGTTACAAATACAGTCTAGTAAAGTAAAACACTGATCCAAACGCAGATACACCTTGACGCGCGAGACACCTTCAAAATAAACCACACGCGTCGATTCTTCGTTGGTATCCAAGCGTACGAAGGTATAGACGCATCACTTTGGCGTGCCAAGACATGTTCAACTTCTTTGATGACGCCGCGAGACTTGCGTTCGAGGAGTTGTGCCTTTTTCTGGTGGTGCTGCGCTTTCGTGAAAATTTCCACGTGTTCTCAAAAGCAACTTCGACCGTTTACATAAAAAAAAAAAAAAAAAACTTTTGCGACGAATACGGCGAACGAGCAGAAAACGTGTCTTCAGTCGTCAGCCGCCCAGCCTCTGCAACGCTCCAAAAGGTCGACTTCTGCGTACCTCAAATATGGCCGATATGGAACTTCCGGTGGCTGCCGGGCGAGAGCGAAGGGCTGCACAGAGTTGCCATGAAAACGATTCGTCTGCAAACTGCAGCGCCTCTCGCGGTGGCGAAGATTTACATCGCAACACACGCGCTGCCCGCAGCGCGTGTGTTGAAAGGTCGCATTGCTTCTGTATATTTTGACTCAAGTTTCTGTAACTAGATATGAATTGCGCCATTTCACCCGCTAAATCGGTCGTGCGCCTAAATTCTGCGATGAAAATTTCGCGAAGACATTTTGGGGGACCGCTAGGAGCGCTGCAGTCAGACTTTCGAGGGAGCCTGCATTACCGAGAGTTTCCAACTGCTCGCTCGGGGTGCACGTGGTTTATATTCGCAATACGAGCTGCGAGGAGGTGACGAACGCGTTGGTCGTCTGCAAGCGTCTCAGCCTCTCCGCCTGCTTTCCCCCTCGCCACGCGAAAACGCAGCGCATGCGCACTTGCGACACATCTTCGCCGGTGGCGTCCGCCATTTAATTGAAAAATTAAATGGCGGACGTCACCGGCGTTGCGCGCATGCGGCGCCCGGCACACTCCCCTTCCAGCCACCATAGCGCGATCGAGCAATTGTCATAGCGATTAATGTATGCAGCACCGTTATTTTGAACGCGATGAATGGATGAATGAATACTGCTGAACTCTTCGAGTGGGGCGGCGGCTTGAGCCACCTATCCGCAAGTACGCGGTAGCCACGCTTTTCTTCAGAACAGCGCCATCGCGTATCGCCCGGGAATAATAAATGTACCTTCTTCGCTGACGTGCAAATTACACGGGAAACAAAGCTGTCAGTGAAGACTAGCTAAGGCATTTATTTTTATCAAGCAGTAGAGTTATCCGATGCAACAGAATACAGAGGCAGCCGCAGCGGCGCGTTCAGTTCCACCAGTATAGATGCAATCAACAAAGAGGAGGCATTGACCCTCTTGGAGAGTATGCCGTGGAAAACAGTCACATTTTGCCTCGTATTTTTACACCCAAGATTTAGCGAGAGGTTCTTCATAAAGCCTCATCTATCGGCATATGTCTACATTGGGAATGACGAATGGTCCTGTAACTTTATCACCGGCGTCCGGAACCTCTGTGGCTGCTTCATGCTGTTCGCCTATCATTTGTTCTGCGGGAGTTCCCACATCGGCTATCCTGTGTACATATTTCCCGATGGGAATATGTATGGCTTCAATAGAAAGATAAAAGAAACATCGAAAGGAGATTGAAAAAGAGGGGGAGCGAGGGAGAAGCAATGACATCGTGAAGCCCGCGGTAGCAGAATTGGCGCCTCTATAATCGCATCCTATGAAGATAATTTCCGAAAACTTTGACAGCGCCGGGGGTCATCAGTATTCCGTGGAAGGGAGGAACTACGCTCGCCTTTTGCTTTGCGTGTCGATTTGAGAGTGGAATGCCAGAGACGCGCTTTGCATTCTAATGGACGAAGCGTGACGGCATTGAAACAGGTCCCCCGCTCTCCAAACTCTAAAATAAAAAAAGGAGCACGAAGAAAAATATATATATATATTGTTAAGACGAAAGAAGAAGCTGGACTCCGATCGGTGCCCGCAAGTCTCGTGCAGCGCTAGAGCTCGAGCTGTGCTCGGCCGTTGCTCGAACCGTCATATCGGCGACACCACTGTAATCGCTCCTCGCTCATTGTATAAACCCCAATTTATTCATCAACAGTCTTCCAATATATATATATCTATCCACTCCCTAAAGCGAAGCTCACACCTGCTCTCGAGCAAGGAATTTTTCCCGAGATGTCTGTGTAGTCGTCCGTCACAGGATTTTTAGCGCTAGCCGACATGATGTCCATGTATAATACTGACGAAAACTGGGGCATTATTTTGCGCTACGTTACATACGCCAACAACATCAGCCGTAAAGCCACTACTGGTTACTCCCCTTATTATCTACTATATGCCTGCGAGCCGTTATCTACCATTGGCACATTGTTGCCATAAATAGAAGATTCCTCTCTCGATAATTATGCCCAACACGTCCCATGCAAAAAATGTCCTATGGTCGGCTATAAACAATTCTTTGTATGGTCGGCTTTAGCTGTTTGTCCCAATTAGCTAAAGAACTTTCCATGGCTGTCTTTAGCATTATTTATGGTCGTCCGTTAGCTTTTTCTACGGCCCTATTACTGTCCGGCAATAGTGCTCTTTAGCTTTTCTAATGGCTGGCTCTCTATAGCCAGCGTGATATAGCTATCCATGGCTTTTACTTTGATGTCTTTAGCCATCTCTATGGTATGCTAAAGAAGGCAGGTTTTCCTGTGGCTCTCTTTAGCCAGCAGAGTCTAAAAAAAATATTTTCAAGTTCCCCCGACATTCGAATGCTACATGGTAGATACACATATACATCACGGAACACACAAGATACACAGAACACAAGCAGAACAACCCCCACACAACATCAAGATCGCAGCCCGACACCGGACCCCCACCGCTCTCTACCAGTGCTGTGCCCGTTACCGATAATACGTAACGAAATAGCGTTACTCGTTAACTTGGAAAAAAAACTAACGCGTTACAAAGCTCCGTTACCATTTCGCAAATGTGACGAAATACCGGTGTCGTTACTTGCCACGACTAACGGACGTTACTTTTACGTTAGTTTGCCGTTACTTTGTGTTTCACTGTTAGTATATGACGGTTGTTAGTATATGACTGTAGAGTCTCAACCACAAACATCTCTGTAGTGGTCGCTATTTGTGAGTTGGTCCAGCTAGTGGCGCCCTCTTAGCAGGCACGTAGCCAGGGGAAAGGCCCATGGGGCCAGGCCCCCCCCCCCCCCCCCCCCCCCCCCCCCCCCGAAACAAAATCCTGGCTACGTGCCTGCCTCTTAGTGTAGACGGAGGGCGTGCGTGTTCTTTAGGAGAAGTAAAGGAGAGTTCTTCAACGAGCAGCCGTCGGTGTCGGATGTCTTTTACTGAGCTCCGCCTCACAGCGTTTGAGAGGTAGGCTCTGAATCCTACATGGTGTCAGAAGTGGTGGGATATGGCAAGCTCTGATAGCACAACCGATTCCACACCCTGGAGGGGCATCGCTTTACGCCAGCCTGACAGCTTCGACTTTTCGAACGCGGAACTGTGGCCCTCTTGGCTATCCCAGTATGAAGACTACGCCTTTGCATCGGGTCTTTCCTCGGCACCGCTGAGGCGCCATACAACGTCGTGGTACGATGTTTCACCGAGCACTTCGTCCACCCCGTGAACGAAGTATACGAATCGTCGAGTTTCCCTCGGCGGGTCCAACAAGCGGAGGAAACCGTAGATGCGTTCTGCGCGGAGCTGATGCGTCTAGTAAAGCGCTGTAACTATGGCACCCCGGAGGTCGAGGAACGTCTTGTCAGGGATCGTTTTGTCGTCGGTCTTCGGGACTCTCAGCTGTCTGACCGTCTCGGACGTAACCCGAAGCTCGCGCTCAAGGACGCGTGGGTACAAGCGCGCCAAGCCGAAGACGCCGACAAAGAAAAGGCAACCAAGGCAGGCACGAGTCAATCTGAATCTCCAGGAGCTCAAGGTGTCAATCTTGACGCGACCAAGCTCGCAGGTCGTCTCAAGCGGCGCGGCACTAAGCCTAACGCCACCAACGCTGCTCACGACTAGTCGTCTCGCGTCTCTACGGGCAGGCCTGGTTCTTGTTTATTCTGCGGACGTTCATCTCATCCTCGTGAGGACTGTCCCGCACGCAAGTCGAAGTGTAACTTTTGCCGTAAGCAAGGGCACTTCGCAGAGGTCTGTCTCTCCCGCATGAAAAAGCAAGCCAAAGTAGGCACTCTGCAGCTTTCTGTAGTCGACGCCGGAGAGAAGGCTAAGTACATTGACGTCACCGTGAACAAAACTATACAGCGTCCTTCAAAGTGGACTCGGGAGCCGAGGTGACGGCTGTTCCAGTTGATTTCCCTCGGATTCCCAAGCGTTTGTCAAAGGTGGAAAACGCCATTTATGGACCGGGCAACCACCCGCTTAAAGTGCTGGGTTCTTTCTCATCGACGCTGTGGTGGAACGGCAGATCTTCCAAGCAGCAGGTGTATGTCATCCAGTCTCTCAGTACTCCTTTGCTGGGCTTCTCTGCCATACAGGACCTCCAGGCCATCAAGTTCCTCAATACTGCAGCCAAGCCTGCAGTCAACCCAGGCTTCTCTGAGCTCTTCACAGGTCTGGGTACGCTACCCGACGAGTACACGATGCGGCTAGAAGCCAAAGCTACTCCTTTCTCGTTGAGTGTACCTCGTCGTATACCCATTCCCTTACGAGAGGTCGTGAGGGCGGAACTGGAGAAGCTCGAGCGACAGGGCCTCATTCGTCGGGTTGAAGACCCCACCCTGTGGTGTGCAGGAATAGTCGTCGTTCCGAAAACTTCTGGTGGTCACCGTCTCTGCGTTGACCTTACGAAGCTCAACAAGGTCGTCCTTCGAGAACGGCACGTGCTCCCTACGGTGGACCAAGTTCTCGGACTTCTGGGAGAAGCGACCGTGTACTCCAAGTTGGACGCAAATTCCGGATTTCACCAGGTGAAACTTGCCAAGGAAAGTCAGGAGTACACCACTTTCATTACTCCCTTCGTCCGCTTCTGCTTCTGTCGTCTGCCATTTGGACTTACATCGGCACCAGAGTATTTTCAGAAGCAGATGGCGCGCATACTGGAAGGACAGGTCGGGGGCGTGAACATGATTGACGACATTCTTGTCTTTGGACGGACGCGCGAAGAACATGACGCGCGGCTCAACCAGGTGCTTTCCCGACTATCGAAGGCTGGCATCACTCTCAACAAAGACAACTGCGTGTTCGGAGTGCCCGAAGTCAGCTTCCTTGGAGTCGTCGTATCAGCAGAAGGTGGAAGCCGGATCATAGCAAGGTTCAGGCTGTCCAGGCGATGGAAAGGCCTGAGGATGTTGCAGGGGTCCCAAGGCTACTTGGCATTGTAAAGGTTGTTGCGCGTTTCGTGCCGCACATCTCCTAAGTCACCGCTCCTCTCCGAGAATTTTGTCAAAGAGCAACGTATGGGCCTGGGGTCCTGAGCAGGCGGCTGCATTCCTACAAGTGAAGAACCTATTGAGTTCAGACTGCTGCCTCGCCAAGTACAACCCAGTGTACCCCACAACAGTTTCAGCATATGCCAGCTCCTTCGGCATCGGTGCTGTACTTTTTCAAGACCAACCTTCGGGAGAAAGGAGGGCGGTGGCCTTCGCATCTAAGGTCATGACCCCGACAGAGATGCGCTATAGCCAAACAGAGAAGGAGGCTCTTGCAACGGTGTGGGCTGTACGACGTTTTGACGAGTTCGTGCGTGGTTTGCAGCTCAGTGTGAAGACCGACCATATGCCCCTGGTATCTCTCTTCGGCAAGATGGAGTTAGACATGTTGCCTCCTCGCATCCAACGCCTTCGTTTAAAGCTGATGCAGTACCAATTTCGCATGCTGTATGTACCGGGGAAACTAATGGCAACAGCAGACACTTTCCAGAGCTCCCCAGAGGATGGGATCTGAAGACAAGGGAAAGGACTCCCTTGACACATTTGCAATTGCAGCACTGGAAGACACGTCTGTTGACCTTCCACTCCTCCCCGAGGAAGTCCAAGCTGCGCAACAGTCTGACGGAGAGTGCTGTGCACTCAAACGGTAATGCGAGGTTGGATGGCCGACGAAGCACAAGATGCCCGTCAATTTGTCCAAGTATTGGTCTGTCCGAGGCGAGCTGTTGCTGTGAAAAGGAATTCTCCTCAAGGGCCCGAGGCTCCTCATACCGGCCGACTTAAGACAGGCAATACTGAGGCTCATACATGAAGGTCACCAAGGAGTTGTCAAGTGCAGGGCCAGAGCTCGTGACTCTGTCTGGTGGCCAGGCATCAATGCACAGATCACTTCCCTGGTGAGCGGCTGTGAGCAGTGTGCCAAGACAAGAGTGCAGCCGGCAGAACCTTTCCTCTCGTCCAACTTTCCTACTCGCCCATGGGACGTCGTCGGGACCGACCTGTTTCATTGTTATTGTGGACTATCACTCGAGGTACACGGAAGTCTTGACGTTAAGCAGCACCTCGAGTGGAGGTACGATCGCGGCAATGAAGTCAGCCTTCGCTCGGCATGGTATCCCGCGATCGGTAAGAACAGATAACGGCCCGCAGTTTGCATTGGGGGATTTTGCGAAGTTTGCAAAGGATTACGGCTTCCAGCACCAAACAAGTAGCCCCAGATTCCCGAAATCTAACGGCGAAGCGGAACGAGCTGTACGCACCATCAAGGAACTCTTAAACAAAGCTGAGGATCCATACTTGGCACTGTTGAGCTACCGAGACACCCCCGGTGTTTCTGGAGGCAGCCCCGCACAACTTCTGTTCGGGCGTCGGTTGAGGACACGGCTTTTTAGGGCCCAAGATGAAAGTCCTCCGCGGCCACCATCGCCCGCTCGCGTAGCAAGGAGGAATCAGTTGTATAAGCGGAAACAAGCTCAGGCCTTCAACAAGCGGCATGCTGCCCGCGAGCTGCCTCCTCTTCGTCCTGGAGAAAGAGTGTGGGTAGTCGGAACAGTGTCCGGCCACGGTGCTCAGCCCAGGACAGCGTCCCCGCAGCTATCTGGTGGAAGCTGACCACAGCAGAGCGGTCCTTCAGCGCAACCGCAGGGGACTGGTTGCTTTTGCATCCCCAAGGCCGCCGGTTGAACAACCCGCAGCTGACGGTGTGCCTCCAAGCCAAATAGCGGCTCAGCAGAACATTAGTAGTGACCCAAGAGGGCCGCCTGTGTCGACAAGTCCCTATCGGAGTCGCAGCGGACGAGCCGTGACCCGCCCCAGGCGTTTAGACTTGTAAAGGCGGACAGTTTTAAAACATTGCAGTTGATGGGACTATTGTGAACGATAAGTGGGTGCTTTTCGCCGCAAGAACTATTTGGCGAAAACGCGGCCTCCAAAGGCCCTGTCACACTGAGGCAACACGTCGCCAACAACAACACAACACGTTGTCCAACAGTCGGGCAACTTGTTGCTTGCTACCCGTGTTGCCCGACAAACCTGTCACATCGCGGCAACAGCACGACAACATGGACGATAGTTAAAATGTTGCCTCGGTATGACAGCTTTCGGCAACAAAAACAGCAGCAACTTGTGTTGGACAACGTGTGTTGCCCTGATCGCTGGCTGAGCGAATTTCGGGCCGGCAACACGACAACATAGGTAGCTTCGATGGTTGAGCTAGTCCCCTTTCAATTACGCCTTACTCAAATAAAGGCTTGAAAAACGTTATTTAACGCTGGCGTGCTGCTAAAATATTTTCGATTAATGTTTTTGCTGCGTAGACGGAAAGCGATTTTCGAAATCGTCACAGCTACGGTCGTGAACGCTCAGACTGGTTTTGAAATTAGAACTGCCGAGAGACTAGCGCACATTACTGATAGTGAAATAAAATGGCATGCCTACTAACCCGCTAATAAAGTATAATAAAAATATTCCAGAAAACCAAAGATTAAAAAATCGAAGCATTAAAACGACCACTCTGATCATGATTGTTGATGCTTGGAACTTCGAAACAGCCGCTACCAGACACCTGGGTCGCTAAACTCGTCAAGCACAACTTTGTGCCCGAAGTTTTCGGAACGCGCTAATTGGACTCTCGCGACGCTGACGTCGCGCCGAGCGAGGTGTCAATCATTCGAACGCTCATTTCTTTCAGAAAGGCAGAATGTAGCAAAGTTCATCGAGGCGCGCGTGCGGCGCGTGAAGGGCGCGAGGAACCCGCTGATTGAACGGCTTCGCCGTTGACGTAGCGCCCGTTTGTCCCTACATCCCTACGCCAAGCTAAAATTAATGCTTTCCAGATTGCCCCTCGGCGACGTGCTGACGCTCAAAATCCCTCCGAAGTTTGTGTAAAAAAGAAACCTCGTTTGTCGAAGTTGTCGCTGACGTCAAAGTGACGTTTCCGAACTTTGCGAGAGCCGTGGTTTGAGCTCGAGATCTTCGCTTCGGATCGAGGCGAAGTTAAACTTTGCCAACATGGCGGTGCCGTACGCTGCGGCCGAGCTTATCTTCCGCCACCGTCGGCGTCGCTACTGAGACCACCGGGGACGCCTTTCAACACCCCGACGACGACTTTCGGCGGCAGTACCGGCTATCGAAAGCCGTTGTGCGTTGACTCTGCGACGAGCTTCGTTCGGCGCCGGGCTTTGAGGCGGCGGACAATCGCGTCTACCATGACCGCGGAACCACAAGTTCTCTGCGCGCTCCGGTTCTTTGGAAGCGGTAGCTTTCAAGGCATGGTGACGACTGACGAGCACCTGTCAGTCTCCCACATGACTGTGAGCCGGGCTGTTAAAGTTTTTGCGGCTGCCATCGTTTTTTGTTTTTTTTCTTTAATATTTGAAGAGGTACTAATAAGCTGGTATACAATTCAGAATGATGGAAAACAAACAAGAACCGGGGTAATTCTTGGGTAGGGTCGAGTCTCCCGGTAGCCGGCAGAATTATTTCCCCGAAATTCTACTGGCAGTCGTCACTCATTGGCGGTCAAATCAGTTCATCGAACGACGTGTCATTGACGGATCGTTTCATCGGCACGCGATGTAATCACATGAAAGAGATTTTCTTCCGTTAGAGGTATATACACCTTAAACATTTTCACACCTGTATACATGTAAGTGGGATGTCCCATAACTAACACCCTAATAAGTGTAGTGATGGACCTTATAAAAGAAATGTAAACCTCACACCTTTAAAAATGTGTGATTTTTTAAACACGTTTCTTAAAACGTGTGATAATACACTACACCTTTTTATAAAGATGTAAAACTACAATGCCCCTTCTCGTCAGGCACATAGCCAGGGGGGGGGGGGGCATAAGGCCCCCCCCCCCCCCCCCCAAAACCTTCCATTTTGCTGGGGCCTCCTCTCCCCTTCCCCCTCATAAAGCACTTTGTCATGGGCGCGCCCCCCCCCCCCCCCCCCCCCCCCCCTTTTCAACAACATTCTGGCTACGTGCCTGCTTCCCGTCAAGGTGTAATTACCACAGTACATTTCTTTGTTGGGGTGTACACAGCGGCCCGGGACCCAATAATATGACTGAACAAATAAATTACGCAAACGAGTCACCGAAACAGCACGTTGGTTCTTGGCGAGTGTCGAGGCAATTTCGGCCGAAAACCGGCTTCAATATTGGCCGGATGTACTGTTTTACGCCTCGTCCCGACATCCGGCAGGTATGAGTGTACCGATGCAAATAAACGATTTATGTCTAATAGCACTGGCACCACTGATTTCTTAGGAGGCTAGATCGCGGATAGAGGCCTGTATTGCTGGGGTCGAGCGGCACCACCGGCAGTCATCGCTTGACACGATCTTATACATGCTATAGGAGAAACGGGAAATCTCAATTTTATTACGTTAGTAGGTTGTTCTCTACCATGAAACTTCTATCGTGTTTCCGCAAATAAGATTTAATATTGTGGGCAAGAATATTAAACGCGTTAGAATGCCAATCTTGTTTCAATAGATGTTGTGTGGTTGAGGGTCGAGGGCGACTTTGTTGGGCGTTAACTGTGATGTGTTTAATGAGACAAGGGCTACCGAGAGTTATTGTGGAGTCATCCGTGATTTCGGAGTCATCAAAGCTTAGCAAACGATAAGTTAAAAGGCCTCTACTTGGGACATTCGCATCGTTTTAACAGCTTGTAAATAGTACTTCATGGTGAAAGCTTTTTCTTTGAAGTGCTGTGAGGGCTTCCGTGACGAACTGAAGCTTGGAGCGTGCCGTTCAGCCGCTAAACGTGTCATTTATTTAGCAGCCGAAGCAAGCGACGTCGGTAAAGCCAGTGGTGCTCCGGCCCATTTTTTTTAATCGATGTTCGAACGTTTGACGAATGTCTATTTGATCTCCAAGAACCTACATAATCATCGCAGCACGTCATAAAAGGCTCGCCCTCGAGCACCGCGTACAAGCTTCCAATTTTTGCGTGTTTCTCCCTTAGTCTTGCGTGTATTGCCTCATGGTGTAATAGGCCAAAACAAAAAGGACGAAAACGAAGGGAGAACTAGACAGGACGCGGCGTATTGTCTGTCGTCAAGCAATGGCCGCCGGTGGGGCGTGTGACGGGCTCCCGGTTCGCGATCCAGACTTGCACCTTGAGAGTTCTAATGCATTACACCCGCGGAGTGCTGCACGGAGAACAGGCCCCGAACGAACTTGCCGAATGCACCGAGGGCAGACTGATGCTGTCGCCATAGATGTTGTAGAAAAGTACCGACCTCAAAACGAAACTAGCGCCTTTTTGTTCGACGTGATGGGTGGGGTTGCGAGAACCGGTGCCCGCAGATCTCGTGCAGCGCTAGAGCTCGAGCTGTGCTCGGCCGTTCTCGAACCGTCATATCGGCGACACCACTGTAATCGCTCCTCGCTCATTGTATAAACCCCCATTTATTCATCAACAGTCTTCCAATTTATATATATCCACTCCCTGGTGCGAAACTCACAGAGGGAGCACAACTGCTCTCGAGCGAGGAATTTATCACGAGATATCTGTGCAGTCATCGGTCACAGGATTTTAAGCATTCCTAAACGACGTCTTCACCAGAGGTCATTTGTTTTTAGTATAGCGCTAAAAGTGTACATGTCACTTGCAATTTTAACAAAGATCACAGAAATTGGCGTCAACGGAACACCACGCGCTCGACATAAGAAGAGGGGCTAATACCCAATTTACACGGCAGCGTAGAGGTACCTTTCGCACTGGTACCTGTACTAAAGGGAGCTGGAGATCGTGATCACACGGCGCATAAAGCTCCCTTTCGCTAAGGAGGTCCTGTGTTAAACGGAGCTCTCCAAGCTCCCTTTACAGGCTTTACAGCTACAGGGAGTAGCCTCGGACCAACAAACTCAATATAAAATCATAGATATATAAATATGTCTTCTTTAATTCATTATAACAATATGAATAGATATTAGTTGCAAATTATGAAATGATTTTGAACAGAAATATGATGGAATAATACATTAACAAGGAACGCATACCGCAGTTAGCAGGTAGCAGCGGCGGCACGTGGAAAACAATGTCAGCTACGAACCCGAACGCGACCGACCACTGCGAGCTCTTTTTCGAGGTTGTAGACGAGTCGCCCGACCCTCCCGCCCAGAACCTTTTATCCTCGTCGTCGTCCATCCCTTTCGATGGCGTGACTGGGGTGACCGTGAGACTCCGACGTGTTTCGTTTCTGCCGGGCACTACTTAGCTACTTTAGCGAGAACTTTGCGGAAAAATGGAGCTGCTAAAAAAAGGTCGCCCACCTCGCGATGGAAACTTGTAAAGGCAGAATATTTAGAGCCAGTGTGGCCAGACAGGTCAGACTTTTTAAAGAAAGACTCATTTAGGTGCGCCCTTAGGCTCTAAAGGCGCACCTTAGAGCCCTTAGGCTTTAAATAAATAAAGTGCCGCAAAAGCGAACGCAAATAATATTTAGGATTTAATTGTGACCTTTCTCACGCAATAATCAAAAACTGCGTGTCAAACCAATTTCGAGGAATAATTGTTTATCACACGCTCCTCTCGCGGTTTAGCAGGAATTCGATCGACATCAACTTAAAGTGCTCCGTTTATTTATCGTGTGATCAAGAACGCCGTTTACTGCAGGTACCTTCAGCTAAGGGACCTTTGCTTAAGGTGCCTTACGCTGCTGTGTGAATTGGGTATACGAATGAACCTGATGGAGGGAAATTGAACTATCTGATTGGTGCTGTTGTCATTCGCTATTCAGGGCGGTTGAAGTGCGGGAGGCGCAGTCGCGACAGTAGAGTCAGAACTCAATTATTTCTCTAAGGCAGGGGTCTCCAAACCTTTTCATTAAGGGGCCGGATCAGGGATCTGTCGCTCTCTCGAGGGCCGGAAAAGAAATAAGTAAATATAAATGAGGCAAACTAAATAAATCATCCTAAGTAAGCAATCATTAAATACGAAACTCAAAGTTAGAGTAAACAATAAAAAAAAAAA
This sequence comes from Ixodes scapularis, assembly GCF_016920785.2. Taxonomy (NCBI): domain Eukaryota; kingdom Metazoa; phylum Arthropoda; class Arachnida; order Ixodida; family Ixodidae; genus Ixodes; species Ixodes scapularis. The sequence goes on from NW_024609884.1 coordinate 55,425,172, forward strand.
AAAGAAGAATGTAACGTAGATCAATACATCTACTTCATTTTTAAATCTAGTGTTTAGCAAAAAAAAAAAAACTGTCATTACGCAATAATGGGGACCGAGAAAACTCACCAGGCGTAAATCAAAGCGCATGAAAACTTTGGCATGTTCCAACAGGGCTGAAAACTAAGGAGAATCGTAGAACGGATGCTGACAATATGCGATAGATACGACACAGGACACTATGCACAATATACATGGGAACGCACAGGGCTTTTAACATACGAAGTTACACAGATATGAAACAGGGACTGAGAATGGTGATGCTGGTGTGAGGACAATGTTCAGTGAATATGACGAAAGGACACAGCTAACAATAAGCAGACTTCTCTTTTCTTTCTTTTTTTTTGTTTCTTTTTTTTTGTTTGCAGTGCTGGGCAGTAGAGTGATGGAAATGTATAGCGATAGTAGTTTAAAGATACTTTCGAGTCTCTCTGTCTCTGTATAGAGTTACTATTGAAAAATGCATTTGTATTTCAGTTTTCGTGGAAGGGATTCCAGAACTTGTAATATGTGCTCGCCGCACAACCTCATCCATAGGGGGGAAGGCTCTAGTATGTACCATAGACACAAAAATTTAAGAAAATAAAGAAAAAAAAAAAACAAAAAAAACAAAACAAAGGTGGTTCGAAGAATGGTCACTTTCAAAAATAGCTGAAAAAGCTCCTCTCAGAACCCTATTTGGCCGTCAAGGTGTGTCTCGAATTTAGACACACCTTCACGGCAAACCACGGTTCAATTTGGGCAGACACCTTTACTCAAGCATGGCAAGTCTTCGTTGGTCTCCAGTACCTATGTGGGTGACTGGGGGCGACGATGTTTTGTTTTAGCGGCATTCGGGATGGTAGCTGTGAATAGATGCACAGTTTGAGGTAAGGGGACATGCATAAACTGACGCGTGGTGCACAAAAACACCCGATGTCAAAAAAAAACAAAACAACAAACAAAAAAAAAACGTGTCAAATGCGTCGCAGAAAACACCCCGTCATCTTTGCCCCGCTTTCAAAAGCCCCAAGTTTCAGAAGCCCATGACGCGAATCCCCCGTGTCAGGTGGCCGGGTCCTCAGCGCGAGGGCGGAACATTCTGCATGCGACCTTGTATTACATAATCATGCCGTGCCCGGGACTCAGGTAACGGCTGGTTCACACTGCACCTTTTTCATACGTTACGCTATGAAATCTTACGTAAAAGTCACCGAGACATCTGTGCTTTATATTAAGTGTGTCTACCAGTTCAAACAGAAAACCTGGCACGCAAATTCGAGACACGAATGTTTCGGTGACTTGCACGTAACGTAACTTAACGTAGGAAAATGGCACAGTGTGAACGGGCCTTGAGGAACAACTGGATAAAACTTCCCGTTCTTCAAGCGTGCGCTCAACATTTTCACGCCTTGCGACGTTAGAAGTGAAAACAAGCAGGAAATATCAATCACTTGGCAAAGCATTTGAAGTGATGGCTTTTATCAAGAAGCATGGAACCGAAGCTTTCGCCGACTCTGAAGCAGGCGCAGATTCACAGATCCGAAGAAGGGGGTACTGTCAAAACTATCAACCTTTAGCTCACGGCGACATACTTATTGCAGCGCCAAACTCCAGTACTATTCTTCTTACGGCGTTCTAAAAAAAAAAAAAAAATGTGTTTATTTAGATAGACAAAGTATAAATCTGCGTGGGAGCTTCCTCCATGACAGTGGAGTGCATTGCTGGTGATGTAGATTGATGCATTTGGCCACTTGTACATCATTATTAGGGTTTCGGGGGTTCAAGTTAACCTTATATATCTTGCAAGTGTCGCCATTGTTTGGTACAGACGGTTATTTCTACTTAATGGTTTCTTCGAACTACAAGTTCTGCAGTGTATCCGAACGCTCGCGGCGCATAAAATACTGACATGGCCGCGAATGTCGTCACATGCAAGCTATGTATTCTGTTGTTCCTTTCACTTAAAAGAACCTTTGTACACCTTCAACAGATTAGATAAAGACATAGAACAATGATGGTTGAAGCGCGAAGAGGCTGCATGGTACGAGGGGTTTCTGAAACGGGGAGCTAATGACGCAGGGCTTTTGCGACAGGGATTATGCACGGGAGGCAATCGTGCTATACCCAAACTGACATAAACTTGAGAAATACTGACCCTGCCATCTGCATTCGCCGCGAACTGCATCCTCCGCACCTACCACTTTTCGGGGAAAAACTATTTGTTTATGTATCTGTATCTGTATTCTGAACTACTCTTTTGACGGTTTTGCAGAAGTATGTCAGAGATATCCCATTACATAAAAAGCAAACATATCTGAGTATTTGTATCTTCGCTCTAAAATGCTGATTTTTGATCTATATATTGCGCCGTTTATCACAATCTCAGCAAAAAAAAAAAAAAAAAACTTTTTAAAAATATTGTTTGGAAATGAACACGGCCACTTAATCGAATAATTAATGGATTAAAGGACGTCAATTAATTGGGTTAAAATTTTTAATCGACGCCCAGCCTTATATAAGCCCTTTTTATCTCAATTGGCGTTGTTCTCTCTCCTTCCTATGTTATTAGTACCATGAGGTCTTTGTAAATATCCCTTAAAAATAATAAAAAAAAATTCCGTCGTTCACATCTAAGCTTCTCATAATGTTCCACAAATTGCCTTGAATGGCATCGTCATAAGCCCCCTTTATATCTAAGAATGCCAATCAGAGTGGTCTACCTTCCTTTCTGCTACCTCGAAACACTGTGTTAATGAAACTAAATTGTCCTCCAACCTCTTTTTTTTTTTTTGTGAACCCATTTTGTAGCTCTCCTCGCACGTTCTCATTTTCTACCCATGCCTGCAATCTCTTCTTGATAATCTGTATTGCCAATCTGTAGACTACTGATGTTATTGTTATGGGACGATTGTTACTTATGTCAGCTTTGTCCCCCTTTCTATATTAAACTCATTCTGCTGCTTAGCCTCCATTGTTCCGGGGCATTTCCCTTCATGATAATCCTACTTACTGCTTTCCTTAACGCTTCCTTAGATTTGGGTCCTAACTGTTTCGTCAACTTTATTGGTATACCACCTGCACTTGTTGATGTACCCGTTGGAACTCTCCGTTCTGTGCTTTCCCATTCTTTCTGTCCGATAGCCTCAACATCAGTATTTGAACATATCTTCCACTAATGAGTCGCTTCCTATGTATCCTTGCTGCTTGAACCTCTCTGTCATTAGTGTTTCCTTATATTTTATTGCCTCATCCCCTCAAGCTGATTACCCTCAGGCATGAAAATATACTTCTGCTCTGACTTTGTTTTATGACTTAGTGAATTCAAGTGGTCCCAAAACTTTCTGACTGCCCTTCTTTTTTTTTATTTATCTTAGACAGCCATTGCGACCCCTCGCTCAAAACCTTATCATTAATCAAGCAGAATGCCTCCCGCCTACTCTTAATGAATCTCTCCCACGTTTTGTGAACCTCACTTTCTGGTTCACCATTGCACTTGGAATATCTGTGTTCTCTGGAATTGCTTCTCGGTGTTTCTCTATCGCCTTTTTTACGTCATCACCCCATCAGCGCGTTAGGTTTCCATCTTCGTTTCCCCTTTCTTTTATTGCATACTTTAGAAAGCTCTTGTTCGAATAGCTTAGTTAGCCTTGGATAACTCAAATGAGTTTGAGTTTCCCCAGAAATTATCTCCTCTACTTGCTTAACGACAAGTTCCAACTGCTTCTGTGTGTAAAATGTATGGTCTGGTTGTTTATCTTGCTCTTGCCTTAGGCCCCGCACCCTCTGCGGAACAAGAATCCGCAGACATAAATTAAAAAAAAAAAAAAAATATTTCAACTTTGAGTTTGACGAGTTTAGGGCCCCTAGCCTCCTTATCTTTTACACTCTGGAGAGAGCAAACTCGAATCTTCCAGTACGGTGAAGCGTTCCTTCTCGGTCATGTACGCGCCAGTATGATTGAGCATGACACGTCGACAGACAGGCGCCCGCAAATGCGTTTTTTCTCGTCGTCCAGCACCCTGCTGGGATCGCTTTAGTGGTATCTCTGACCGTTGAACATGGATATTTACACAACATTTACTCCTCCAATTCTTTCTAGATGTGTCCCCCAGCGTTCCGAGACAGTAAGTGCTTCGTTAGCGCTGGCGGTCAGTGGTGATACGAGTCGGCCATGGCGCTGAGCCGCTAATCAACCGCTAAACACCGGCTAAACAAGCCCTACCCCACGACTAAAATTTGTAAGTCGACTTCTTAGCTTCTTAGTCGCGCGGGGCGACTAGGCCCTTAACACGACCGGTGAATACCAAGCGCTCACTTAGCGGCGACTATCGTTCGCCACGTGATCATTTTTGTCGATGACGACGCTAGTCAGTGGTTAAACAGGCGCTACTCGCGCCTGGTGAATACGGGTGATTATGTTTAAAGGAGCGGTGCAACGATATTCAGTTGGAATGTTTTTCACTTTACACGAGCTTACTGGCACTAGTGGGACTCAAGGATACTCGCACGCAACGCCACTGCCCAAGAAACGCCTTGGTTGCGGTGTAATTTCAAGGACAAAAGTGACCATTTTCATTCAATCTCTCCTTGGCAAAATTTGATGACGTAACGTGGGGATCGCAGTACACCCATATGACGACATTTGAACGCGGTTCATAGACTGGACCCGAGCATTGCGTGGACACTCGATTTGGGCTCGTGATAATTACTAGCCCGGGAAGCATTCGGATAGTCGCCCCTGTCCAATCGCTGCAACGACGACAATAGCCGAGCCATAACAATGTCTGGAACTCAGCGCGTGTCCTGTGCTTTGCCAACCCCGGCGCGTGGCTATGATCAACATTGGCGGCATATAATCGGCTCCAGATCACGTGGCCGCTTGTTCTGGCTGCGAGTTGAGGGGGTGAACGCTGCTCGTTTTTCTATAATTTTTGCGGGACTTCTATTGCGTGGGGTGAAAAACGAACGCGTGTTTCATAGGTCATTAGCGTCAGGGATCCGTTCTAAGCGGTATTTCCGCAATGTACAAAAATTCTTGCATCGCCCCTTTAACATTTACCTGCTTCAGATATCTTGCCCCGTCGTATTTTGTTTGAGAAAGCTCTCATTCTCAACGCCCTCACCGGGGCTAAAATCGGATCGACCTGTAAACGACGATCGAAACGAAAGTCCCACGAAGAGTATTGCTGGATGTTCCAACGAACTAGTTTTAAATCGTATCCTTTCATTTGTTCACGCATAGTCCCATGCTTAAAAAGGGTCATGCTTCTGCGCGGACAGTATCACCAGTTTTCCCCAGTGTAAACAGTCATCAGAATTGGAAGATCGCAACCAGGTGTTTTGTAGTGAGCTGACTGCGGAAGCTTGCGCCGTCTGTAAATATCTTTACGGCAGCCGAGTTGCCTGAAGTCATCGCAAATATAGAGGGTATTCACTAAACGCCCTATTTGAGGGTGATGTTTAGAGCGCATGCTCAGAACGAGCTCAGGTTAATAGGCTGCTAAAACCGGCAATCTTGATTGTGCGGAATGCACGTTGCAAAATAACTGTGGACGCTTGCTGACAGCGCGCGCTGATCAGTTGCGCACACACAGTGAATAAGCACTATAAACAACAAAATGGTGAGTTGGGCCAGTTGGTTCACAATGGGAAAAGGCAAGCGCCGAAAGACTAGGACAAGGTAAGAAGACGACGACACAAGGCGCACTCGCAACTGAAGATTTATTTATGGAAAAACATAGTCTTATATACACTTTAAAAAAAAAAAAAAAAACACCCACGTCACTTTCCACGTGCTCACTCTTTATCCAAGAATAGACACTCCTTTTCTGACAGAGTCACTGAAGGCTCGCTTATGCACTTATCTGCACCCTTCCTTATTGCATACGCCTCATGAATTTCCCTTGTAATCTTTTTGCTGTATCGCCCCAGGATTGCCACGTCATTGAAAACTGGTGTGCACTCACATCGGTTGCAATGCACAGCCAGGTGCCCCGAAGGTGACTGTTTTAAGGAAGCAGCATGCTCTCTTGCGCGATCATTTACACAACGCCCAGTTTGGCCTACGTAAGACCTACCGCAAGAAAGCGGAATGTCATACACAACACCAGTGTGACATTCTACAAACTTATTCTGGTGTTTTTTCTTACACTCGTCACTCTTCCCTTCGGGATCATTGATTTTCCTGCATAACGCAGAAAGCTTTTTAGGGGCTGAAAAAACGACAGGAACGTCGTGACGTTCCGCCACCTTTTTTAAGTTATGAGACACTGCGTGAATGTAAGGCATTACAGCGGTTCTTATTTTTTGGCGTTCAAGAACGTTTCTTTCCGCACCCCTAAATTTATTTTTGAGGCCCTCTGCAGCTTCAACAATGGATCTCAGCGGAAAACCCGCACTTGCGAGCCGATCTACCTGTAGAAGGAAACTCCTTCCCATTTCCTCAGGACAGGATTTGTTCAGAGCGGCTCCGAGGCACGAAGAAGCAATACCTCTTTTCACTAACTTGGAGTGGTAAGAATTAAAAGGGAGTGCACCTCTCTTGGAGCGTGGCTCGTAAGCCCAGCACACATGGTCATCTAAGAATTTTAGTTTTAAATCCAAAAATTGTAACGAGCCCTCCGTGGTCCTCTCATGAGTGAATTTTAACCCATGAGAGCAGGACGTGAACGTGCCGATTACGTCAGCCACCTTGTTATCAGTGAGTTTGTTCCCTGGGAGGGCGATGACCAGATAATCATCAACATACCTGTATATTTTAAAAAAGCTATCACCTCCGAGCTTCTCAAGAATAGCGCGGTCGCAGTGTGCCAAAAAAAATGTCGCACAGAATAGGCGCAACCCGCGAACCGATGCAGATACCCCGTTTTTGCAAAAACACCTCTCCACCAAAGGAGACATAGGTGTGGTCAAGGTAAAAAGATAAGAGTTCAACGAAACCTTCTACACTTATCCCGCAAGTGCTACGAAAGGCTGTTTCACCACTGCTCTCGATGCAACTTCTAACAGTGTTAAAGAGGACGGCATGCGGAATTGAATAAAAGAGATCCTCAACATCAACTGAAAAAGCGTCGCACTTCCCTCTACACCCTTCTTTCAAAAATTCAATCACTTCTTCTGAATTCCGGACCGAAAATTCATCCTGCAGTTTTAGGCTAGATAGGTGGGTGCGGAGAAACGAAGATACCTGGATCTGCCACGTATCTCTTTCAGTAACGATTGCTCTGAAAGGTACATCTGCCTTGTGGGTTTTTGCCGTAAAAAACAGGTCCATGGCAATGATCCCGAAGGGAAGAGTGACGAGTGTAAGAAAAAACACCAGAATAAGTTTGTAGAATGTCACACTGGTGTTGTGTATGACATTCCGCTTTCTTGCGGTAGGTCTTACGTAGGCCAAACTGGGCGTTGTGTAAATGATCGCGCAGGAGAGCATGCTGCTTCCTTAAAACAGTCACCTTCAGGGCACCTGGCTGTGCATTGCAACCGATGTGAGTGCACACCAGTTTTCAATGACGTGGCAATCCTGGGGCGATACAGCAAAAAGATTACAAGGGAAATTCATGAGGCGTATGCAATAAGGAAGGGTGCAGATAAGTGCATAAGCGAGCCTTCAGTGACTCTGTCAGAAAAGGAGTGTCTATTCTTGGATAAAGAGTGGGCACGTGGAAAGTGACGTGGGTGTTTTTTTTTTTTTTTTTTAAGTGTATATAAGACTATGTTTTTCCATAAATAAAACTACAGTTGCGAGCGCGCCTTGTGTCGTCGTCTTCTTACCTGGTCCTAGTCTTTCGGCGCTTGTCTTTTCCCAAGGCCTATAAACTACACGTTGCAACGACCAACGTTTATAGATAAACGTTGGCAGCGACTACACTCTCGTATTCTCACCCCTCACGTCGAACAGAAAGACACTGGTTTCGGTTGAGGTCGGTACTCTTACAACAGATGGCGACAGCATCAGTCTGCACTCGGTGCATTTGCCAAGTTCGTTCGGGGCAGACTTGTTCGTCGTTCAACTACCCTACTCAGGTTACTGTAGTATAACTACTTTTCTGAGTAGTTTAGTAACTTTCAATTACATTTTTATTGCTGTAATTAGTTTGTTTACTTTAATTACTTTTTTGAGTAAGTTCTACTCAAGTTAAACAAATTACTTTCGAATTTTAGTGGTTGGTTTGCCTATCAACAAACATTCCTGCACAAAGGAGGTAAGATGTTGGAATATAACCTGATATTTGCAAACAGGGCAGCAAGCACGTGGCGCAGGAAGGGGGGGGGGGGGGGGTGGAGAAAATGGTTTGGAGAGTCCGTAACCCCCCTAAACTTTTCACAGGGGGGGACCCTTCCCCCCCCCCCCCCCACACACACACACACACTGCAACAACACGGCTACGAGGCGCGGGGAGCGAACAGACGCGACGCAAGAGGCCGAGTAACTGCGGGATTAGCGCAGAAGACTGGTGTTTCTCTGTGTCCCGAAGCTCAAGGAGGCTTGACCCATTTGAAGCAAGGGCTGGTCCCCACTTCTCTCCAACGTAGAAACTCTCGCCCACTACAGGAGGTGCACACACTGCATCCTCACTAAAGGAGTCAACAAAATGCTCCCGTAGTTTGTGATGTACTAGAAGAATCGTGTGCTAATTGGCAACGCTAAGATTACCTTTTTGCCGTTGACTTTCCTCCCAAAACTCAGAATATGCAGATCTTCAAAGATCGTTCGAAAAACATGTAGTAATTCCCCCAACGTTTTTATATCAAAATAATAAACAAGCAGTGTTGGGAAGTACTCTATGTACATGGTACTTAAAGTTCTACTCTTTAGAAAATTTGTACTTTATTCGAAGTGAATTCTCTGAGCATGTACTTGGGTATTTTCCAAGGAAAGTAAAACTCCCGACTCAAATGTACATTCCCGGAATTTGAAAACAAAAATGGCGGTATCGTTGTGTGAAAACGCGCTCTTTTAAGACGCCATCTAGTCATTTCTCTGAGTGAAGTAATGGCGGCTGTAAGACTGATGAAACAAAGTGCCTTATAAGTTGATTGTGTTAAATACCTCGTCAGCGAGAGTAAAACAATTACTCTGCGGCGACTTGACCTTATACAATAATTGCTGCCATTTCCCTAAAAAAAAAAAAAAAAACTGACGGACTTTTGATTACCCCTAAGACAATGCCATACCAGTAAAAAAAAACAAAAAACAAAAACAAAACATTGTATGGGGAATGAAAAAGCATCATGAAAGATTTTGTTAAAATTGCTTGTACTTTACCTTGAAATATATTGTATTTATATACGTTACTTCAAGTACATTCCACCCGGTGTACTTACTACTTTACTTGAAGTACATAACCTCTCATTTACTTTGTACTTTACTTCAAGTACTTTTCAGATGTGTTTTACGCAACACTGTAAACAAGCAAACACTGTTTAAAAAATTACGCTCAGACAGTTATAAACCTCAAAGTAGAAATGACACATTCCCGGTACATCATTGACCAAACAAACAAGAAAGTAGAAAACAATTAGGCACGCAGTAGGAGAACCAGCCATTAAAGCATTTCTGTAAAAAAACAAAACAAAAAGACAAACAAAAAAAAAAAACCTACCCGATTTATATTTGGCTAGCACAATTTTGCTAACGGATCAAAACCTCTGCACTTTTTTCTTACCATAAAAAAAACATATAAAAGTAACTTCAAAAGTAACTCGATACTTTTTTGCGGTATTTAGTAATTTTCTCAATTACTTTCTATTTGAATAATTTCTACTCTACTCAAATTACTTTTGACGTCAACACTCAGGAACTTAACTTAATTACTTTTTTTTAGTAACTTGTGCATGTCTGGTTCGGGGTCGGTTCTCCGTGCGGCTCTCCGTGCGGCACTCCGCGAGTGGGATGCCTTCTGGGAGAGAACTCGCACGGCGCCAGAGCGTGTGAAACGAACTCCCTATGAAGCAATTTGCTCCCTCTCCGAATATTTCTAACTATTACCAGGTAATCTGAGATATCGCAGGATGATCTTTGGGGGACCGGGCAAAATTTGCGGATCCCGGCGAGGGAGTCGCAAATTTTCCTCTGGTCAAACTTAGTCGGCGTCACCCTAACACCGGGCCCACTGGGAGAGAGGGTTGAGACTTTGTGCCGGAGCCATACGAAAGGGAGTCCCAATTTTCTTCTGTCCCGCCTGTCCCCAGCTGTGCTGGTTATTAGTTTTACTTCATTCAAATATCCCTGGATAATATCCACCAATTTTCCAACTTACTTCTTGTGGCTGTAATACTTTCCTCCTGCATTCTTCCATCTTCGCCACCGAAACCCAGCGCTCCCGCCGAATCCGTTACCCCTTCAGGGAGGGCGGGGCGAAGCCTCGTGCACTTCAAAACCAAATGTTCTAGCGTCGCACCCTCACTATGGCATACGGCACATAATGTGTCTATCTCTTGAAATTTATTTCTATACGGCTTTGTCCTTAAACTCCCGTTCTCGCCTGGAACAGCAAAAAACTCTGGTGAATTATTATACACCTTTTCCTTTCTTATGTCCTGTTTTTCAAATTCTTCCATCCCACATTTTCCTTTCTGCCTCTTTCACTGAACTGGACTGCTCAGACCCCATCACTAGTGTGCAGGTATTTCAGCTTTCGGGTTCGGTTTGTCCATTTTGTGTTTAAATGTTTCATGCATAAATACTTGAATACATTCCGTGCCCACCGGGCGTCATTCATTTCAGTAAAAACTGATTGCCTCTCTGCTCTGAAAGGACGACGAGCCCACGCCCCCCTGCACTCCCTCATTTGATCTGTTCCCATGCGCTCTCAGTGCTAACCTGCACACGCTCCTTAACTTGCAATCTTGATCGGCCCTCTGATCTCATACACAGTACCCATTGAAAAGACAATCCTAGCACCAATACTCCTTTCCATATACCCCTGATCACTCCATATCAGAGCTGGCCAAATTACTCATATTTTGATATTAAAGTACATTACTAATTACTTTGCTGAAAATTGCTGAAATGTAATTAAATTACATTACAAATTACCACAGCCAGAAAGTAATTATTACCATTACAAATTACTTTTAAAAGTAATGACATTACTTTCGCATTACTTTTGTATACTTTTAAATATAAAGGAGCTATTGATAACTTCCTTTTACAGATAACTTTATTTACATTATTTACACAGTTCATGGCACACAGCTAGAACTCTGTTGCATGTTTACCGATGGACAGAGGAACGCACGCGACTGATCCGTTTCCCACCCCAACCCGGACAACTATTTTTGGAGATGACTGAGGACCCTACGCGGATTATATCTGGGAGGGGGGAGAACAATTGTCACTGTTCGCAAAATCGCGTCGAGGGCCGTTCCAGCAGGGGCCTTAGTTCGACCTCCTTCCCCTCCTTCGTTTCCCGAGAATGTCGAGCAGAAAAGCTCGAATGGAAGGCACTTACCAGCCCTGGTAAGTGCCTTCCATCAGAGAGGGTACGCAGTATGCACCAGAAAAAGTGAGCGGAAACTTTCAAGAGGGGCCAGAAAACGTTGAATGCAAAACCGCAAAACATAGGTAGAGAATCGCGCTGAGCGGGTTTTCACAGTTCAAGAGAGTGGCAGAAAATGTCTAGCTGATAGCCGGCGCGAGAGTCGCACCAGCCGCATTAGCATCAGCAACATAGCAGCGGCCAAAGAGCGTTTTTCGGAAACGTGTAGAGGAAAAAGAAAAAGTAAAATAAAGAGGAAAGCGCTCTTGTGTATTGTGGACACAAAAAAATATGCCTGGTGCGAAAAAGTAATTAGGTAATTTAATTACAATTACCGTCGCTGGAGTAATTCATTACATTACTAAATTACCTGCTACAAAAAGTAATGAATTACATTACTAATTACTGGAACAAGTAATTAAATTACTGTAATTTCATTACAGTAATTGCATTACTGCCAGCTCTGCTCCATATCCATCACAATTCCATAATGCCTTGAGTTTCATAATGCCTGCATTTATTTTCCCTTTTCTAATTATACTTTCTGAATGTTCCTTTAGGTTGACATTTTCCCGTCCGTTTCCTTGCCCTCTAACTCCAGTCATTTTTCGTGCTTCTCCATCTCTAGTTCATATTTGGTTCGTTGCCTTTTGTTTTAGATATCGTAGCAAACGTGCTTTCGAATATGCTAGTTTTCACCGTTTTATTTAACAAAATCTGTCTACCAACTTTTTAGGTGTAGGGCAGGCAAAGTGCAGGAGCCAGGACCGGCCAGGAGTGCCTAGGTGTGGGCAGCTGATGCTCCACACATTGATACACACACACACACACAACAATTGCACATAGCTTGTATTAACAATACTTTTTTAATGGCAATGTACATTAAATTATACACACTCAACGGATGTCCCACGATACTCAATAGCGACGGAAGTGATCACGTTATGCAATAATTAATAGTAATAATGGTAATGACAATAGCAAAAATTCTCTTATAAACAGAATGTACACGAGTATACATATAGCTATGCGAACAGAACATATATGACAAACGAAAAAAACATGAGCACGTATATGTAATATACTGAGTTTTGTGTCAGTGGGGACCCTGTCGGTTGTGTCGTAGTGGTTGACACGAACATGTCTTGGTAGGAAAATGGAAAATCAATGAAACCGCATCATGGTTGGCCGCTCGTGATATGTTCCTTCTTTTCCGGGATTAACCGTGAGTGGGCGTTAAATGGCTATTCCCCTGGGTACGCCTGTAAGAAAAGCTTCCCTCGTGCATCTTGCATTTCACTCAGCTTCTAAGAGCAGCAGCAAAGCTTAAAGGGCTGTTCTTTCAGGAAGCTTGAATTCGGCGTGATTTCTAGTAATTTTGATCGCATCCAATAACCCCTGGTTTTTTCCAGTCTATATCGTGTAACTTGTGATTTAGTCTAACTACCGGAGACAACAAAGCAGAGTAATTCGAACTGAGCCCTAAATTAGAAATTATGTAGAAGAGAACGAACATGGGATAGTTTGGACAACGCTACTCCGGAAGTACAGGCCTGGTTCGATGTGGCACGAAGGGACTTCCTTCTGACAACAGTGACCAGTTGAAACATTCGAAGATGAGACGAGGATGTTAAGGTTGGGATGGAGGACAGGCGGATTACGCGTAACACCTAAATAACCAATGTGGCCAAAAACAGCGAGCACACTTAGTTTGTCCCATTGAGCAAGCACATGGTGTTCTCCTACTCGGCTCACTATTGATCCTGCCGTCGCAAAACCTTCGAAAGAGTCTTTTCTATGGTCATTTGTTTTCTTTTGTCTGTACAATCATCAAACCCGAGTGTCCTTGCCCTCTCTGCTCGTCTACACGCGAAGAATTAATCAGGCTGTGAATACCTGTTCAGAAAGAGCAAACAGACAAACATTAAACTAACGTTGAACCTCATGACCAATCAAGCGTTTCAACATCCTTGGCCTTACTTTGCCAGGGAAGGTAAGCACGTTAAGATAAGACCAAAGAAAATAAAGTAAAACTATTAAGATAAAACCAAGTTTAAAAAGAGAAATCATACTCAGACTAAAGTAAATGGTGAATTTCTACGCCAAAGTGCCCAGCTTTGGACTCTTTCTAGCGATCTTATCCGGTGAAACCTGGGAATCCCGCGCCGGAACATGGCCCTGGAGACTCCAGGTTGCATTCAAACTGCTCTTTGTGCAACAAGACACGGGGGTGTGGCGTGCCCCATTTGGCTCATCCTAGACGGACCACAGATCACGTGTTTCGTTAACGAGTCTGGCGCGCGAGGAGAAAATGGGGGAGAAGGGGGGTCGCCAAGCAAGGTACAGCGGCGTTATGTACAGGCAACGGGAAACGCCATTTCGCCGGGACGCAAAGCGACCAGTCGGAACGAGGCGAAATGGATCAGACTGGGCTGAGTCGCGCGCGCTGCATACCAATAGCGGGAGGCGACCTCCTGCTGCGGGCTCACACAAACTTGGGGCTCTTCAGAAAACTACCGCAAGAGCAGGAGGCAAATTCGGCCGTGTTTGTGCCCCCGTTGTTCAGCCGTCGCTCTCGGGCGTCCCTTATTCTCTCCAAAAGGGATAAGACTAGGAGGGGAGCTCCTGAGGCGACATACCGGGAACGGAAAAGAGAAACGCCGACGCCTTGCCTACCACTCGTCCAATTCTCTTGTGGCATGTATCGAATTTCGGGGGTCGTGTGGATCTCGCCTTCGGCCTGACAAGCGTGCTGCGTCTTGGCCTGGCCACGGAGGAAAGCGAGTCGGCCCGTTTACAAACTTGCGTTTGACTACAACTGACTGCATTGTTGCGCAGTCGGTCGTAAGTCGTCGCAAGAGGTTTAAAAACCGGTCTCTTTTCAGTCGGTCCTAGTCAAAGGCAAGTTTGTGAACGGGCCTTCAGATCTTTCAAAAAACGGGAAAACGGGAGAAGTCGGAGATGACAGACACAACAAATGAAATAAAAAAATCCTTTTGAAATTTTAGGCAAGTGAACCAGAATGCGCTGTGAGCGTAGCGCGAGTCACATGAAAATAGTTTGTTGAAACACGGACAGTTGGGAACATCGCAGTCTAGCTTCGTTCGATGGTGTTCAAAAACGATGGTCGTGAGAAACAAACATACAGAGGCGTGCCGTCGTGGCGACGCTTTCCTTCTGAGTTACATTGATTGTGCGGTTTGATTTACGGGCTCGTTGCTTTACTGCACGTGGCACGAAGCAGAATGGCACTGTTACAACACGTATCCGGCGTATATTTGCCTTGCAATGGAGGCATAAACGAGTATGGAGCTCTACAATCCTTCATGAGCCCAATCTCCAGGAATTGATTCTGTCACGAATGATTGGCAAAAATGTTGAGAACAAAAAAATGAATAGAACACGCATTTGTACCGATATGTGCGCCTAGGAGTTCTGGTTTTAGGTGCGTATAAAAAAATATAGACACCTTTTTTATCGATGAAACTGTAGACACCAGTTACGATAAAACTCGGCTACTACTACACTTTCTCCAACTTTCGTGCCCCGCTATTTGCACCTTCGCGTTATTTCCCTGACTTTATCAGGTGGTATCACGCCTCTGAGCAATAGACATCTTTAAACGCCAATTCTATCTTACTAAACGTAACGCCAAATTATTAAATCAAATCATGAAAAAAAAGAAAAAAGACGCACCGAAAACCAGAAATTTTATACACGCCTACACATTGTACGGTATTTGACAAAAACAGACGTTTGGGGGAAAAACACACACAAAAAAACACAAGAACTTCAAGAGGGCTTCTATGAAACTTGATCACTCGACCGCATACTCAGTGGAACGCTGCCGCTGCCCGCGAAGACATGCGCGCACTGACATCACAGCCACTTATCGTAGAGGGAGATTAAGTTCATCGTTCTCTCCAAAACATTCCATGGACGTTTTGACCGAGTTAGATACGAGTGACGTTTCGCTACATACAAATATTTTCTCCCAACACTACGAAAACGTTTCTCGGACATTTACGTTGCCAATCACGTTCTACAGTCTGCACTAATGCCCAATGTGCGCTCTGAGTTGTGCGCTTTCGGCACTTCTGCCTTCCAGTAGCCGTTTCCCGGCAGCTATCAGTTTTCGGAAAGAAAAGGCTAAAGCACTCACTTGCTGGACTTAAACATGAATTATGCCAAAAAGCAAGCAAACGAGATACATGTACAAAGCTCCTGAAGATTGAATTACTCAGCTCTTTCTATTAACATGGCCCTCTTTACTTGACTATGTGGCCGGCGATATCTCCAAACCTTCCGCGTTCAAATGCGGTTCATTTCCTGGCCCTTAGGTGCGCTCCCGTAGGAATCGAGCACACATAAATGATAAGGAGGAGCGAAAGAGGTCTCAGCATGACTCGCTCGCGGCCCACGGCACCTGGCAGTCGGGAACGAAGCGCGGAACTGCTGTAGGACTAGACGGCAGCGAGCGTCAGCAAGCGCCGGCTAGCTGGTTCAGACGTGCGAGAGAGGCAGCTGCTTTCCACCATGGCTGGACAGCTGGCCGATGTGGCTGACGGGGCTCATGGACTGCTTGAATGTCCGCACATGGGGGTCGGGGAAATCACCGACGCCACCACCGGCGACGCTGCGTCCCCTGCGGCGGCGTCCTCCGCAGAGACGGGCGTAGAAGTTCCACCAGGACTCGAGCGTCTTGCCTGACCAGATCCAAAAGCCCGAGGTGATGCCGACGACTAGACACATGAAGTACTTGACCATGAACATGAAGAAATGTGGCCGCGGCGCTTCGTTGTTGCGCGGACACGGGCAGCGTAGGCGGCGCAGCCAGGGCTCGCGATAGTGGTGCTCGTAGAAGTAGCAGGCGATGACCACGGTGGCTGGGACAGTGTAGAGCACGGAGAAGATGCCGATGCGAATCATGAGTTTCTCCAGCTTGTCGGCCTTGGCGCGGGCCTGGGCGCGTATAACAGATCGGATGCGAAAAAGGGACACAAAACCCGCAAGCAAGAATGACGTGCCCAGCAGGAGGTAGAGACAGAGCGGACCCAGGACGAAGCCTCGAAGGTTTGCCAGGTCTTGGTTGCCTACGTAGCAAACGCCCGCTACAGAGTCGCCATCAACAGCACTCAGGAGAACAGCCACAATGGTTTTAATTGTGGGAACAGCCCAGGCGACGATATGAAAATATTGAGAGTAGCCAGCAATAGCCTCGTTGCCCCACTTGAGACCTGCAGCCAGCAGCCAGGTGAGCGTCAGGATGACCCACCACATGGAACTGGCCATGCCGAAGAAGTAGAGCAGGATGAACACGAGTGTGCAAGCGAACGGTCGGCTGTTCACATAATAACGTACGACGTTGCCGTCGCAGGCGATGGGTTCGTGGCCCATAGCGAGCCGGATGAGGTAACCAACAGACACCATGAGGTAGCAGAAGGACAGAAATATAATCGGTCGCTCTGGGTACCGGAAACGCGCGGTGTCCATCAGAAATGTGAGAACCGTCACGCTGGTGGACACGCAGCACAGCACCGCCCAGGTACTGATCCAGTAGGTGGCGAACGTCTGGTCGTAGCCGTTGAAGTACACCATCCGGCAGGGCAGCGCGCACTCAGGTGGACGCGACCACATGCCGCGCGAATAGAAGTGCGGGTCCGACGTGTTAATGAGCGGCGCGTGGCACTGGCATTCGCACTCGGACATGGAACCACGGCCACCGGATCCAGGGAGTCGCTCCCGTCCGTAGGGTCGTGTGCGCGAGGATGAACCTCCTCGGGGACGCTCCTTGGCTGGTGGAGGAAGCACAGGTGGCACGGCTACCAAGTTGCTGTCGGCAGTGTCTGGCCGAGCCCCCTCCTTGGCGTCCATGCAAAGTTGTTCCTGGTCACCATACTGCGGCAGCGCATCACAGTTCATCCGCTCTGGCCATGCGAACCCGTACTGGCGCATGATGGGGGCACAGCCAGCGCGTGCTCGCTCGCACACGGAGCGGCAGGCCGGGACGCTACCCGCGTATTCCTCCATGCAGATGGGCGTATAGAGCGAGCACAGGAAGAACTTGAGGTCGTCCGAGCACTGAATCTCGACGAGCGGCCAGAACTGGTGGACCTCCATGCCGGCCTCATCCTGCGTGTCCTGGTTGAACTGGTTCGGCATGGACGTCTGGTTGTAGCCAATCCCCTTGCACATAGGGATGGTGATGTCTTCGCAACGTTCCCGTGATTGGACGCTGCTGGCCCAAGCCAGCAGCAGCAACAGTCCCGGGAGCAGCATCTCAGGGCATGACCGCTGCACTCACGTGGCCCTGCCTGCGGGCCTCGCTGGACGCGCACGCTGCTGCTTCGGGATCCACTCCCCGGCGCTGGCAGCGACCGGGCCCGTCGCCTCCGCCACACTCGCCACTCCTGGTGGCGCTGCTGGTGACGCTGCCGGGCTCCGCCTGCGAAACAAGAAACGGATCGTTGGAGTCGCACATTCTGACCACAGACGAACAGGTGCAGCGGGACAGAGGGTCATTATCCTGCCATTTGTCTCACCGGCCTCGCGAGGACGGGCGACGATGGAGACGGAAAACGCGCATTTTGGGGGTCGCCGGGGGATTAGCAGTCGGCCCTAGCACCTGGAACGCTTCTCGGGACCCCGACCTAATCCCGGGTAAAGGCGAGGGAACCCCGCGCGCGGTTGAAGGATGTCTTGTTTTCATAGGGAGTTCATCTCGCGGAGAGTAGTTTTCGAAGCGGGACAGAGGCCAAGGAGGAGGGAACCCGGCCCTTTCCCCAGGGGTGCCTCCCCGCCCAAACAAGCCCCTCTCCGCGACGGCTGCGAGCTTCTCGCGCCAAGCCAGGTCGTGAAAAGCCGTCTGGCCAACTCTCGGCCCCACTAATGGACTGTTTGTGGAAGCTTCCTCTGGAGACTGGCTTCGCTGTGCCCGCCGGGTAACCGCAGTTGTGAAGATGCATCGCCTAGCCCGGTCGCCGTTAAATTAGTCGCTCCCATTTTTATTCCTCCAGACGCTTTTAATTCTCAAAGGCCCCCGGATAAAGTATCGGTTTATTTCGAAACCGCTTCCACGCTACCTACTGATAGCACTCGCCGTCCGCAATCACAGACTGGGCCGAGTGCAGGTGTCCCTCTCGGCATGCGGATGGCACGCGGGGGAATTAAGAGGATTCCACGGCTGCGATTGCGCAGAACCCAGTGACGAGGTTTGGTAACCCCGGGAGGAATAAGTCGTTGGATCGTCTACGTTTTCGGGGGCGAAATTCGCGCGTACGTTTACCACAGTTTCGTTCAAAATATATACTCATGCTCATGCCGTCATTAACGAGTTTGGTACTGTCCAGTGAATGACTTGAATACCGTGTAGTCTCGCGTATAGTACGAACGTTCGGTGACTAATAAAAATGCTCGTCTTCTTTCCGGCGAAGCATCCGGAGAGCCAGTTATCCTCATTCGCAGGAGAGTAGAACGTTCGGTCTCAGAAATACTATCTTCACTGGGATTCTGAGCTCGGTCACGTCCTTTTCAGCGTCTGTAAATCGTAGTGACCGACTCTCCACACGCTCTCCTGCTATTTTCCCGGAAACCAAGCTTGTAGTATCGGCAGGGCTTTACGGTAGTTTTCGCGGTGACTTGGTTTCATTAGAATAACCATCCAGACGTTTATAATACTTGCGATACCGGTACGCACTCCCTTATCTGTAGGGCTCGTGCCTCTGAAGTTAAAATAAATTAAGTGAAATGACCATCGAATTACTGGTAATACTAATCACTACTTTTCACGGCATTCAGACGACCCCCTTCGTTTCCTCCCGCGAGGTTTAAGAAATGACAGAAAGGTGCCATTTCAGCCCCGCTTCTCAATATTCGCCAAACAAAGATACAGAAGTATATTTCGAAGCATCACCAAATAAGTGATAGATAGTGCTGACTATTATGACTGCTCCAATAAACGAAAAAAGGAAAAGTGCTGGCAACTAGAGATACACGGCAAATTAATTCGAAAGCGAGGGTTAGGCAGTAGTACTATTCAACTACTCTTCGGACTGTAGTAAGGAATAATTGGATAATTTTCAACGCCCGTAATAAAAACTGTAATACATTTTTGTAACAGTAAGAAAGCACAAAACAAACAGAGGGACAAAAACAGACCCAACACGCTCGTCAAAGTCTTCATTTTTGTTTTCTTCCTATTTTCTCGTTGTTAACGCTGGTGGTGATTTGAACAAACAACGCGGTAACTTGACTCCAGTGCACGATTTAGGAAAGAAAAAGAAAGCTGCATGATGTGCTTCCCCTCGTCCATTTTGCCTGCGGTCAGCCTCCCGTCAGCGCATATTCCGTCGGTTCTCGGCAGCGACGAGTTCGCAGCGTGTCCCAATGAGGGACGCGTTCCTGAAGGCCAAAGCGGGGTCGCTCGTCGGCAGGAAGCGGGGAGCAAGTGGCACTTGACACGTGACGCCTCCGCGCAGACGTGACGCCCCCCAGCGAGAACCGACACCTGAGCCCCACTAAGCCCCCGGCCCCATTAGTTACCCCGATGTCTAATCCTCGCTTATCTAAATCCTCGCTTCCGTGCGATAAGCACCGGTCAGCAAGAACGGAGCAGGAAAAAAGGAGCGGCTTTCCCGGCGAGCTCCATCTGGCCCTGGTTTCCGAGCCCCAACAAGCAGCGAGATTGTGACCCGCAGACGGAGACGCGCGTGGGAAAGCGCGCCGCATTAGCCTCGAGCTGGGTTTGCTCCTCCTCCGAGCTTTCTCGCTCGGTCGCCATTCTCCACGGTGCATTGGCGCACAGACCTCTCCCGCGTACCTCTACGATTGTTTTCACTCTTTTACTATATACAGTGGGCGTCCGGTTCCGACCGCTATTTGTACGACGGATTGAACGAAGGAAACGTAAGGCACGAACCAGTGGCGGAATCTTTTTCAGGAAGTGCTGAGATCTCCATGATATATATATATATATATATGTGTGTGTGTGTGTGTGTGTGTGGGGGGGGGGGGGGGGGGAGGAACCCTGGTTTTCATTTATTTTTCATTTTTAAACTTTTCGTTAGATCGATCCCGGAAATATAGGTGGCGTTCCAATAATACGGAGGACACGTGTACAGCGCAGGTTTCTTCTCTCTAGGAAAACGTCATAAGTGGTTAAGTTGGAAGTGTGAGAACGGCCTCCCGCGATTCTATAAAGGGCCATTTCCCACTACACACGTATTCACCTTACAAGTCAAAACCCAAGATGGTTTTCGGGTATACACTCATTTTTGTCACTTTCCTCGTGCAAGCAAGGGGCGCGCCAAATTGGTGTACTTTTTGCTCGTAGATTCCGACTTCAAGGCCACAGACTAAAGACTCTAGCACAGCAGAGCGTGGCAGTCTAACTTACAAGTTCTAACCAATACGCTGTGCAAGTCACCTGCCACATCGTAGAAGTGTCTATAGAAAAAAAATTCACCAAGCGGGTCAAACTTTATGAGTAAGAAGGTTAGAGAGTAGCGCTTGCGTATACACCTCTCCAAAAACCGCTCCTAAGCCGCCGCCATGTTGCTGATGATGATCCAGCTGGTGCGACTCTCGCGCCCCCTATTAC
Source organism: Ixodes scapularis (assembly GCF_016920785.2). Lineage (NCBI taxonomy): Eukaryota > Metazoa > Arthropoda > Arachnida > Ixodida > Ixodidae > Ixodes > Ixodes scapularis. Next base: position 55,446,274 of record NW_024609884.1, read on the forward strand.
CTAGAAAGTTTCTGCCACTCTCTTGGACTGTGGAAACCTGCTCAGCCCAATTCTCCACCTCCGTTTTGCGGCTTTGCATTCGAAGTTTTCCGGCCTCTCTGGAGGGTATCTACTTACTTTTTCTTGCGCATAGTGCGTACCCTTTTTGTGTTATCTTCCTCTGCGTGAAAAAGGGCTGGTGAGTGCCTGCCATTCAAGCGTTTCTGCTCGACGTTCACGGGAAACGAAGTAGAGGAAGGACGTCGAACGGCTCTCAACCCATTTTGCGAACCGATGACAACTGTTCCTTCCCTCCCACCCAGAGAAAATTCGCGTAGAGTCATTTTCAATCATACCCGAAAATAGTTGTTCGGGTTGGGGTAGGGAACAAGTCAGTCGCATTAGTTTTTTTTTTTTTTTTTTTTTTTTTTTGGGGGGGGGGGGGGGGGGGGGTTTGCCTTGGTGTTGGTGTGAAAAAAGGAAGCTCCCCAAAACGTGTCCCAAAACGAAGTCCTCTTGGATTCCGTCCGATCGTCAAGCTATGACTGTCGTTGACACTGTAGTGCTGTGTTATTTGAGATATTTCTCAAATAAATCCTTGTCAGATGATGCTACACCGTGTGGTACGTATAGTATATCGTTCGAATGCTAACACTTGCTAAATTATACATCCGAGACCTGTCCATCGGTAATCACGTTATCTGTGCGCTTGAAATATGCATGCCTTTAGGCTATCTTAGGTTGTGAATTATTTTCGACTGCTAAGCGCTTGTTGTTAGACACGCGGCTGAGCGGGCGGCGCCGTCAAAACTTATCGTAAAATAAAACAAACATTCCAGTTGCATTCGTTCTGTCGGGCGCGTACCCAACAAAAATAGTTTTTTTTTTTTTTTTTTTCCGTTTCAAATGTGGTACAATGCTTTCTCAATGTCGAAAAAATACATAGAGCGCGACGCGCAGAAATAAAAAATAAATAAATAAACAAACCGCCGGAAAAGACGAAAATTTAGCCGTCAGCAATGTTTGAAATTGTGCCTACGCAGGCTCCACTCCGCCGATCGAAATCAGAGTCCACTCGGTTAGGGTCAGCAGGGACGCCGGCGAAAGACTAGCCTCAAACCCAGTGACTGGGCTCGAAAAAGGTTCTCTTGTCCCTGGGGCCCAGTGTTTCTTGGAAAAGTGTATAGAAGACCAGTTACAAACACAAACAAACTAGGCACACCACTCATCAATACAATTCCCAGACATTCTGATTACTTTAGCGGCCTCAGCGAAATTCACGAGGCTCGTTACAGCGGAAAACGTCGCGTGAATAATGTGACATGCGACGATTCACTCCGCGTGGACGCCGCAGAATGGGCGCTACAGCCTGATTCGCATGATGAGATTCTGCTCGCTAGTTTCAGTCGCAATGTCGCTCGGGCTGCAAAAGCGTGGACCGTTGCTGAGATGGTCGACGTCGATACTACAAATCGCACCCAGAATCGGACCAAGTGAACCAGGCGTAACAAATCGGTGGTGGCCACTCGTCAGAGTAATTAACATCTCCTTGCATCTACTGTTTACATCGAGCCTACTTACCCCAACCTACTTTCAAACTTAAAAGCCTTTTGAGGCTTGCACTTACTTCTTATCGCAATTACCGGGTCAACGTTTGGTCTACGGGTCGCTGTGGTTTGAACGAGCAGACGACAACAAGCAGAAACGTTAGAGCAGACGACAGTTCGAACGATCAGGCAGCCGTTTGACCTTGAAGACGCATTGAACACAGTCCGCAGGGAGTCCGTACAACTTGGCGGTTTTCCCGCGTTTATGTTGGAACAAAACAAATAAATCTGACGACCACAAGTATCCGTGAATTCAACCGAAAGTGCTTCCCGCACAAGCAATCGTGGTCCGACGGCGTCTGGTGTTTATTTTCACGGCACCTATCAATGTTCTCGGACGAGCCGAGCAGGCAGAAAACACATGAAGACTAACCTTCAAACCTCTCCCGACTGTTTTAGTAGAGCCCCAGTCGCGGCATTTTGACGAGAAGGCAAGTTTTGGCCTGGTTTCTTCCAAAACAAAACAGGAATGCACGTCCAGAACGATGACTTCCGCCCACAACCTCAGACCGGAAGTGCGCCGGACGCGCCACCACGGTACCGTGACGTAACAGAGCTGAGTTCATGTATAACAGAAATGTATTGGGATGCTAAGTGATATTTTGAATTGCCTTTACAACTATTTGTATTTGCTGCCGAAAGCTTTGTTAACTCGAGTAATGGTTCCTGTACCCCACACCCGTCCCGACAACATTTCCATTGTGACACCACTAATCACAAAAAAAAAAAAAAAAAAAAAAAAACTCATAAACTTAATTTTTTTTTTTTTTTTTAAATAAGAAAAGTTTATGCAACAACGAGAACCATGTACTCGATAGGATGAGCTTCCGCGCACCTCAAGAAGAGAAAAATGGATTCAAGCGCTGCGACGCCAGAACTTCGACGGGACGCCTTGGCAGCCATCTGCGAACTCGCGTGTTTGCAGCGTTTACTTCATTGGAGGTTAGTTCATTCATATTTGTTTGAACTCAGGGGATACCCGTAATACTTTGTGCAGGCTGGTCATTCATAGCAAGGTTTTGTTCCTGATTTTTACGACGCAGGGGTATCTTCACGAGGCGAGAATCACCCGGACTTCGCTCCCTCCTTACAAGGTGAACGGTGTGGCCGGGATCAAAGTTGTTCACCATGACCTTCTTGACGTAGGCTTCTTTGAAGGCCCATCCTTTCCGGAGTTGTCTGCAGTCCTTCGCCCAGTACTGATCGACGCACGCTGTGTGGACGACCGGTACCGATGCCGCATCGGCACTCCATCCGTCTTGAAAAGCGTACAGACGGATAAAGTCCGAAGTGTCGAAGACGGTTGCTATACTCGATCCTCCGGGGTCGTCATCAGCCATTTGCAGAGAACGACAGCCGGAAAACAGCGAGAAAAGCTTTCCACAACGAACGCACCAAAACGATCGCGTCGAGGAAGCGAACGGGGTGACGGGAGGACGGACTGAGCCCGCAAACGTTTTGAATTATCTCCACGAGGGTGCGCCACGGTCGCTTCAACGAACTCTGAAAAAGGTCAATTAACGCGCCCAATGAAGAGTTTTCTAACCGTTTTCGAACGACCGATCGACTACGACGGGTAAGACGTGTTCTTGCATACGAAATTTCTTTGAACGTGCGCAAAAGGGCGCCTCGCCGACCCTCCTCGTACACCATGCAGTACAGCTCGGCAGACGCTCCCCACCGCAAAACTCTCCGCTGCTCGCAGACGGTCAACACTTGATAGCCATATTGGGAACGCGGGAACTGTCAAAGCCGGCTCCTTATTGAATCTTCGTCAGTCTGCAAGGCGACCAGCACGAGCTCACTGGCATGGACGCTTTGTGAATTCAGAGCCGCTTATCTGAGAGCGTGCCTCGGGCGCACCTGCGCCGAGCAAGCTGGCCGGCAGCCCCCCACGTGCGACCGGGCGTCGTCCGGCCAGAACGGCCGATCAATGAGCGCGCACCACGACAGGGCCACCGACCGACGCGCGGTTGCAATACCCCATCCCCTCCGCCCTTCGCCCTCCTCAACCCCGGTGCCCCGTTATTTCGTGCTGCGTGCCAGAGATGGCGGCCGTAAATCCCAGGCTGCGTGATTTTTACGACCTGTTAACGTCCCGGCCCGTTTTGTCGACCGGAACCGCCATCACAGCGCTGCTACTGGTGTCGCGCCGACCTGTTTTGTTATTGGCGCCGGTCACGCGCGCGTTTCCCCCGTTGCCTTTTGCCGCGTACCAGTGCAGGCCCTAGTTGTAATGGCCATTTATAGGCCGCGAGGCTCAAATAACAAGTGTTTGTTTAAGGGCGCCTGCGTGCCGCATTCGACCCCCGCCAGCAAAGGGTGCAGCTCGGGTGGCGCAAGGTCGAGTTGCTTCGTTCGACGCGGGGAGAATACTCCGGAACCCGAGCTCACATGTTGCAGAGCGAGATAGTGCCAATGTTGGTCGATGCTTGTTGTTGCTGTTATCATTTTTACGGCAGCCCTTTGAGATTATCCGGCTTCTGAACAGGCGTATATGATACGCCAACTTCCCCGATTTCTTCGGATGATATTTGTCACCAGGCGCCACGTTCGCGAAAGCGCAGGCCTCGAATTCGCGCCAACAGCAGGGAATTTTAGCGAGTCGTTTTTGGAATACCCGTTTCTGAAATCATGAACGGTGCAGCTGTTCCGCGCGTTCCGCGAAACTGTATGTAAAATATAACGCGCTTTCGCGAATCGTAAAACTCACTCAACCGTTTATAAACGATTATGATGATTGCGTTTGCCCGCCAGCGCTATCTCGTAGCCAACATTTTAAACGCGTCGTAGCATGCAAATTTGTGGCTTTCGTTTCACGGCGCACACTGTTATAAACAGGACGGCCGAGATAGCATTTACCTGTCGGAATTTCAAGAGCTCTCAAGCTAGAAAGAGTAAAATTGTCCGATTGACCACACAGGTATAAGTGATATGTTTCTACCCTCATGAACTTGAACGATCGTTCCCGTCGTGTGCCCTAGAACCGAATTATTTCGTCTATTCGCGGTCGCCACGGCGGCTCGTTAGCCCGGACCACAAACAAATCACACGCGTGGTTTACAACATTCACGATCGCTTCCCATTGTGAGTATAGTCTTCGAAATGATTTGGTTCGACTTCTCAGACGAAGCCAACAGTAGCAGGATGGAAAATCGAGCGCGCATGCGCAATGGCGTCGGCGATGCGTTTGAGAACGAGAACGAACCGTTCGTGTCGAAACGACTCGCAAAACCTCTCTAGTGTAGCGGCATGACCGTTTCCCAATAGACTACTTCCATAAAGCCCTGCATGCAACACGGCGCGCGTTGCACTCTGGGAACTAGTTGGCCAGGGAGGAGGGTGGCATGGTTTCGGTTTCGATCGACACGTCGACAAGAGATTGTTTTCTGGTCCCGAGAGCGTCGTTTGTGGTCTCTAAACTAACCTAAATGGTCATACCTCGAAGCTTTAGCACAATCCCGAGACGTATAGCTTGTCTTAACACATGCTTGTTGTATTTTTGTACTTGAGCCTTCCTGTTAGCGTTCCAATCGAGGTATGTGGACGAGCCAGTGCTGCGAGTCTCGACGCTGCGAGGCTCGGCTGCTCGGGGATCTTGCTTGTGTACGAATCAACAAGCTGTAGCAACCAATAAGTATGCATATATCGAGCTCGCGCCTTTACATTACTGTTGTTTATCAGGAAGTTTGTTTGCTTCGTGCGTCCATAGACGAAATATTACTTTTTGCCCCCACCCGCTTGCATTCCACTAATATTCAACATCGCGTATGCGCATAAAGTTATCCTGCAATCATATAGGCAAATTCGCGCATACAGACCGTTTTAAGAATGCAAAGTCGAGCACTTGTGTGAAGAATGTCGCACCGTTCGCCGGAAGTGCGTCAGACGGGCATGAACCCCTATGCGCACCGCATTGGGGTTCATGCCCGTCCGGCGCACGGTGCGACATTCTTCACACAAGTGCTCGAACGAAATCAAAGCGCATTTCACGGTTGCTAATGGCCATAATATTTGTTATGTGTTTGCTTTCTTCCTGCCTGAGTATGCCGAGATAATTTCAGACACACCGTTCCCGGCACAGATCTCGGGCGTCAGTAAAAACTCGTCCAAAAAGGCTTAGCGAGGAGTAGGGGACGCTTTTTAGGGCCTCCGTCGTAGCTAGCCGATCTCAGCGTTTGCGAAAAGTTAATCTTCTATCAGCATAAAATTTGAGTAAGAGATATATGATGACACGAGGAAGACATCATAGTAACGTTTGTGCAGTAGTGAGGTCGAATTTATTGTGTTTCCTTAAAAGTTCATGCGTAAACGCTGGCCTCAATTTTGATACCCTGTGAGGATGCGGCTTACTTTTCGCCCAATGAAGTAACAAGAAGCGGACGTTTGGCAAACAAAATGCGTGTAAGGCTCCAGACGAACAAATTTTAGTTGCAGTTCACTGGTACTAGACGGGATTACTGACATTGAGCTCAAAGATACACTTGTGGGGTGAGGTGACTAAGCCACGACTTACTACGTTCGCATACGCACGCACAATATCCGGTGTTTCGGGAACCAAGGAAAGTGCCCCTGTCTTCGTTTTGCGTCGCTCGAGAATGAGTGTAGTGTACATTCGTCAAAAGTCAGATAATCGAAAACGCAAGCAGCGCGTTCGGTCGCGGCGTGATAGCATGAGATGAAGCTGCTCAGTCGAAACCGAAACTGAGTGGCCAACTAGTTCCCAGAGTGCACTGCGTGATATTTCGCCGCGGTGGGGCGCGTCGGTTTTGGAAGAAGTCCATTGCGTGCCCCAAGAGCGACTGGAGAGGACGGGTGCATTTTCCGGTCGACTCGCAGATGGGCTCTGAACATTTTCCAGCGCTGTCTCTCGCGTGGCAATCGACCCCTCTCGTTGATCCTCGTGCACCCTCCTCCTGTCCGACTTCGCTCCCCCGAAAGTTACACGAGCGAGTTTGATCAATTCCGAGGTTGCGGTCAGTCGCAAAATTGGCTCACATATCAAAGACAGACTCAACATCGGCCGTTAGTCGTACCCGATCTTGACAGGATGTGTCACCACCGCTGATGCAGTGACTGACAAATTTTAAACGTGTCACTCATTTCCGCGGGGAACCTCAAAAAAGTTCTAACATAAACCTCACCGTCTTTTTTTTTTGTGTGTGTGTGTGTGTTTTTTTTTTACTTTTTCACTTTTTGATTTATTTATTTATTTATACCAGCTTTCGCTACATTCGCGCAGGTTTTATATTTACAATCCATAGTACGATGGATGCAGGCATGAATCGTCGCGGTTAGCGAAAATATAAAGGCTTGAACATGTTCCTCCCTCTAAAATGGTACCACCGAGACAATGGGCAGGTGAACGCCGAAAGGTTTTCATGTACCACTCAGTCAAGATTAGGTTTTTTTGAACAAACGATCCTATCGAATCTCGTTGTCGGCTTTATTCTATCATCTGTGAGACGAGGCACGTAGCCAGGATCTTGTGCCATGACACAATGTTGTATGAGGGGGAGGGGGGAAAAGAGGTCCCAGCAAAATGGAAGATTTCGGAGGGGGCCCGGGCCCCATGAGCCACACCCCTGGCTACGTGCCTGTGTGAGACCCACATAGTGTAAAGGCCTGTTCACACATGCAGCGGAGCGCTACAAGCATAGCGCTTACCTCGCGCTAAGCGCGTGCTGACGGGAGCGTTCACCAGCTTTGTATCGCACCGTCAAAACTGTTGCTCATGGCAGACAATAAGTAGCTGACGGCACGTGAGAAGCGCTACATCAGCGCTCCGCTGCATGTGAGAACCGGCCTTAAGTTAGCACGTCTTATCGTGGCACGCCGCATTAACGTCAAACGCTCTCTGCCTAGGTGTTCGGCATTTCGTGAAGCCTGGATAAAAACGTGCCCGCGAGGATCGAAACTGATTGGTTGACTGATGAGAGAGAGAGAGAGAAGTGAGGTGCTCGACGCTGATTGGTTAACGACAAGGTCATGCGACCAGAGGGGTAGGCGAGGAGGAGTGATGTAGGCAGCTCGACCACCTGTGCGCACAGGGGGAAAGGAGCTCGCGCGTATGGAAGGCACTGGAAGATCGCGAGGTTTATCAGCCCGATTAGCGGTAGTATCGCTTCATTTTAGGAACAACCAGCAAGTGTACACAGATACGAGTTAAACTATCCGACGAAGAGCGCCGTGAACGTAGGCGTCTGGTGTTTGGAATTTCAGAGTATCGCTGAACGTTTGTGATGCTAACACGCTTCACGTACCCAACACAGTTGACTAGCAATTTGCCATACATTTTTATTTTGGCTCCATTTCACCTTACGATGGACTGCAGCCGACTATCGGAGCCAATCCGAAACCTCGTGAGTTTCACGTGACCTTCGGGAGGGACACAGCAACGCGCAAGGTCTGCAGTCACGTGATACGTTCGCGACGCTGGATTGGCAGGTATGTGCTCGTAGGGTCCGCTACGGTTCAGTGTAAGGTGAAACGGAGTATAGAATCGGTGGCGGCGGTTTTTTTTCCCTCTGTAATGCGGCAAAGAGAGGAACTTCATTACGTTTCACTTGAGCCTGGAGATCATCGAGGGTTACAGACGCCAAGTTAGATCATTTTATGGCGCGGACCGTGCCTAACCAACTCATGCTAAGAAAGCAGTTTCGAAAGCTCAGTGTAGAGGCTGCTCACGCTCCCAGACCTTCGTTTCGAGTGCTTCGTGTGGCTCTGCCCTATCCTCACCTCGTGTGTGAGATCGGGAGGATCGCCGAATATGCACAGGGAACAGTGGATACAAAAGTACCCAGTTCACTCACTGGCAGATGTTTCTCGTGCTCTGCGGGCCAGTGTGCACGCAAGAAGAGCTTCATTTTAAAGCGCCACAACGTGTTAACACTTAAAACAATTGAAAAGAAAGGGGGTCCACCATATACCCGTCACCCTGAGTTCTTGCATTTCTGATTTACGTGTTTTTCAGCTACAGTGCATTTATACAAGTATACAGACAAAAACATTTTTTTTACAGATATCTGTTTGGTTAGGAAAATAATCGACTGACTGAAAATCAAAACTCTAACCAAAAATTAAAAAAAAAAGTCGCCTATGACCAAGTGACCGAGCTGGTCCCGAAACGTCGGGGAATTTCCTTTTCTTTTCTTTTTTTTTAGTAAACTTCGGTTAGAGTTTCGAATTTCAGTGAGTCTAGTATACAGCCAGCACGAAATTCCAGACAAGTCACGCTGTTTGTCATCACAGGCCTGCAGCGTGGTTCAGTCGCGCGTGCGCTCCTATTTCACCGAGGAGGGAACTACACACTAAAAATTTCAACACCCATGTTCGTGTTAAAAGGGTGTTTTTCCGAGCTCACACCCTTCCTACACCATTTTTACATGATTTTTGAGTATTCAAGGGTGTACGGAAAGGCCTACACCCTTCGTACATCCTTTTTACACCCTACGGCTACCGAAATCGTGTTAAGAGGGTGTTGCGGCGGTACACCCATGATTTCCGAATCGTCGAACTCGGAAACCGCCGAATTGCAGACATACGCGCCGACAGCAGAAGTCAAGAAGCAGCCTGCTCAATTTAGAGGATTTCGTGAAGTTCAAGTAAGCACAATGGGCAGCTGACATCCAAGCCAAGCCAACGCTCAAGTTGTTTTCAAGCCAGATGAATGCCGGCGTTGTGTACAAGCTCCTTGGTTGTTTACGTGCAAGCGACCACGAAAATAGCATCGGTTACTCACGCACTTCTGCTCAGAATGGTGAGACCACATCGGTTCTATTATGATACATTCCGTCTTATCCTGAGATGTACTAAAGCGAAGGCTAGACGTGCGAGACGGTTCGGGCTCACAGCTTTACTGTGAGCCTGTACCGTAAAGGTCGGTTCCGACACTTGCGTTTGAGTGTGTTTGTCTGCGTTGCGTTTAGAACCGAAAACGAGTCACCGGCACATCTGTGCTTCGTATGAAGCGTGGATTCAATTCAAAGAATCATCTTGGCACGCGATATAAGCAGCAGGGATGTCCTGGTTTCTCGCAGCCGCAACGCGGTCAAACGCAACTGTTGGAACCAGGCTTTACGTGGTTGTCCTGTGCTTGTCCCTCGCGCTTTATTCTTTCGATTTTAAGTATTCATTTTCAACTCGCTCGCTTTTAACAGTACTAGTAGATACTCAGGCTGCACGAGGGTTCGTGCAGTGCGACCATCTAGCGATGCTATGAGCTTGTGCTCGAACCTTGGCTTTAATGGGCAATCATCGGGGATATATGACACACGATGATGCCAAGTCTGTTCACGGCGGACTCTCGTGCTGTTCTGATTGGAGGAGAAGGGGCGTGTAAAAAATTGGCAAATGGAACATGGTTAGCGACAGCGCAAATATATGTTGGAAAAAGTTCAGAACATTGAAGTGCAGCAGCCTGAAACTTTGGAGTTAAGCAATTAGAGAATCATTTGAAGACATCTTTAGAGGTTCAGCCTTCTCTCCCCCCACACCAATATCGAAGGCTGCTAGGATATTGGTTCAGGCTAAGCCCTCTGTCTTTCAGTCAGCGAACTCGAGCCGTTCCACCTGACCTTGTTGTTTCATAACAGATATGTTAGAAAATGGAATGCAGATTTTCTTTACACGGCCAAAACATAAAGTGTTATCAAATAATACCTGCCATATTCATATTCTACATTTACAGACCGGGGCTGCCCCGTCTGTGGAGGGTGAAGATGCGAGCAGCCTCGAAGCCCACCAACAGTGGCTGTGTGCTGAGAGCGAAAGCTGGTGCCTGACGAAGGCCAGATTGATCTTCAAAAGGATGCGACTGCCTGCAAATCGCTACATGTGTTGACATTGATGGGCATATAGACTGCACAGAATGCTTATCCCTACCTGATGGATGCTAGGAGGGTATGCGTTCCACATTTTTTTACTGATCTCTACGACAATTGCTAAATTGCGCTTCCCCGTTCCCTGATTGCGGCTGCCGGACGACCATCTTGGGACACGGAAAATTACCCTTTTGGAGCGTTGCAGAGGCTGGCCGGCAGCGTGCTGAAGACATGTTTTTTGCTCGTTTGTCGTCATTGGGAGCGTTAAAGTGGCCCTGCAATAACTTTTTGACTGGTTTTTAATTTGGACTGAACCTGAGCGCATTGAACGTAGTAATTTAAAGAAACTTTTCTTTTCTCAAATTTCGCTTTATTTTAAAAGTTATAGGCAAATTAGACTTACAGAAACAAGCAAAAAATAACATCCTTCATGACGTCGTAGGTCCTGGTTTGAGTGGCCGTGAAGTAGTGAGCTCATCGAGCGCTCACGGCTGCCGCACTCAGTGTCAACGGCTCGAGAGGGTGCCACTAAAGCACGTGTTGACTAGGCTGTATGAAGCGGGCGGCCAGGGCAGCTCGCATTGCATTTGCCGCGCGATTAAAGACTAATTCGGCATAACACTTCATTGGCCACAAACAACGGCAAACACGGGGTAAAGATCAGTTCAGAACGGGAGCCACTTCGCGCTGCCATACCGCCAAAGGGTCAAATCGCCAGCCAAGCCCGCGCCGAAAGCCTTGGGAACGCTCGGAACCGGTCGGATCCTCGAGCCGGTATACGACCGCAGCGCCACCGCGTACATCCGGGACCTTTCTAAGCCCATTGTTCGTCGGAGCCTCATCCCACTACGCCTTTCTAGTACGCGCCGTTTTTTTCACCGCTTGGTGGTGGGTTTGTCGACGGGTCTTTTCTTGTTTCCGTACTTTATAAACTGCATTTGTTTCTTTTCTGATCTAAAATACTGAACAAAAACTACTTTCATACATAATTGAAACGGTTCGCGACACTTATATTTTGTATCGACTAAAAAAAATGCTTTTAGCGGCTCTGACCAGTAGTAAGCCCAGGACCAAAGACGTCACATATTCCGCGCTTTCGGCAACGCGGGTCGCCCTCGTAGGTGGAGCAGGTTTCCGCGTCGTCCGGTTAAAATATGACTCACTGATATTTAGTTATTCTCTCCGTGCCCGCTGGCTTACCCGAACCCAAAGAGACGTGGAAACCGCAAAAGAGGTAGACGCTTAAGTATGATTGCAGCTCCCCTTTAAGTCCACACTCCTTTACTCCTACTCTGACGCTCCGAGTTTCATACTCCAGGCACAGCAACTAAACGGCGCATGGCGTACACACCAAATCTATTGACGAGCCGCACAAGCTCCTTCCCACCGCACGGTTATGACGAACCTGGCATCCCGTGGATACGGGTGGGAGAAGCCAAAATTATTTCGGTGGTAAATTAATTAAAGCCAGTGTAGAGCGGCAGGGTACAAAGTAAAAGAGACGGCGACGTTATGAAGTTTCTACGAACGTTTAAGTATTTCTGAGAGGTTTGGAGACTCGCTTCGAGCACATGCGGGGAAAGGCACCTTGGCTGATCTATTTATTGACCGTGCAAGCTGTTTTCAGGCGAGATGCACGAACAAACCTTTCCCGCAATGCTAACTGATGCTTCGGCTTTCCAATCTAAGTATCTTTATTCGCTGCAGCTGGACTAAGTAGTTTAAAAAGGGCAGCCGTCCCACTGTCTTCTCGGCAACTTTTCTGTCGCCGAGCTATCAGCACGCTCATTCGATAGATCACTTTGTTCCCAGGCAAGGCACATGAACAAACCTTTTCCGGAATGCTAATTGCTGTCGTGGCTTTCAAATCAAATTGTTTTTACCTGCTGGATTAACCACTAATGGACTGAAAAGGAGCAGCTGTCCGGCTACGCCTTTTGTTTCAACAATCTCAACAATGGCACAGCCATCTTGTTTGTGGACGTGACATCACGGAGCGCAAAGAAGTCACTTGTGCTCCAAGAAATGCTCGGAGCACGAAGAGCACGCTCGAGTGTCAGTCTCCGGCGGCGCTCCCCTCTGTTTAGTGAAAGGAGCACCAAACGCTCGCAATGTGTAAACAATAAGAATTTCCTTTGAAAACGCATAAAATATTTTGCAACAGCGCGGCACCGCAGGAAAAAGGCACAACTTGTCGAACGTCGAGTCTCGCCGGTCTTGCGGCGTGATCAAAGCTTCCTTGGCCTGCCAAACTGCTGCGTCTCTGTGCCTTTTCACGCTTGGATACTTATCAAGAATCAATGCCATGGCAGAGCTTTGAAGGTATGTTGCACATAGGCGTCTTCTCTATCACCCAGCTGTTCCAGCGAGTTGCTATCAATAGGAAACGAAATTGGTGGTTGCTATTATGGATTAACCATGGCTATGTTCCAAATCTACTCAAATGGATCACATGACAGCACAAATAGAGCAATGCTGTGGAAGAAGGTAGGTTTTCGAAGGCAAAAGTATGAAGCCCGTCCATATAGTTGTGTGCAATCTGTCGCCGTCGCCATAGCCTCCTACCCCTCCTTTTTCGCCACTGGATCATGCCCGCTTCTGGACTGCAAGTGCCGCAAGTTACAAATACAGTCGTAAGAGTAAAGTAAAATGCTGCTCCAGAGGCACATGCATCTTCATGCTCTTTGCACTCACGAAACAAATCCACACGGCGTTAATTCTTGATCGGTATTCAAGCGTGCGAAGACAAAGATGCAGCACTTTGGCATGCCAAGGAAGCTTTGATCATGCCGCCAGAACGGTAAGATTTGCGTTAGACGAGTTGCCCCTTTTTCTTGTGGTGCTGAGCTTTCGTAAAAATTTCCACGTGTTCTCAAACACAATTCTCACCGTTCGGGGTTTTAACAAACTTCTTCGGTAAATGACAACGAACGAGCAGAAAACATGTCTTCAGCTTACTGCCGCCCAGCCTCCACGACGCTCCAAAAGGTTGACTGATAATCTTTGTCCCAAGGTGGCCATCCGGTGGCCGCACCTGAGCTGCAACGACCAAGCGGAGACACGCGATCCAGCAAATTGTCGTGGAGATCAATGGTATTGATTGCACGGCGTACTATTAGTCTTCAGAGCAAACACAAGTGTCGCTGCGGTCGCCACGTCTTGATTGGGTGAGGTGTACCGTGACGTCTGGTGACGGACTCCGCTTCGCGTTCTGGCATCTAGCTGGCATCTAGCTGGCTTCCCTGCGCCCGTTTCCTCACGATCGGAAGTTTGTGATCATGCTGACCTACTGTTCAGCGCTGCAATGCAATTTCCAAAAAGAAGCTGGTATCATATTCTACCACCCGAAAACTTCGAGATTAAAAAGAGCATGGACAGTCAGACTAAGGATGGGAAAGGCACCGTCAACATCGGCCGTTGTGAGCTGTAGGCACGTTGAGAAGCGGGGCTTCGTTTACCCGGTGTACAAGGCGCTGGGTGAGACTTATGCCGACAGAATTTTCATAGCTTTTCCAACCGTGTTTGTCACGTTTACCCTTATAATTGGGTTATAAGTATGGAAAGCTATCGGTGGAGGCAACTCCGTCGATGAACCCCCCCGCCCCCTCCACACGATATAAGGCGGTTGTGCAAGGGGTTGTGGAAGCGGCGGTGTAAGTGTTTCAGACACTGAAATTCTGTTCTTTGCAGATTCATGAGTTAAGCACGAGACACATGCGCGAAAAATCCATCCGATCCGACGTCCGATCCGACAGTACGACTGCCTGATCCGAAAAATTTGGTCGCTTCAGGCGTCAGATCGGCGATCCGACATGCGTCAAACGCGCCAGATAGTTTCGCACGGCGGACGGATTGTCGGATGCGTCCAGCCAATGACAGCACAGCTAGCGCGAACGTCATGATGACATACTTGGTCTGTCGGGACGAATAAGAAAACGGGACGGGCGACGAGAAGCCGGACGCGTAGATCCCGCTGATTCATTCGAGAAAGATGGCCCCGGCAAAGAATGCACGCGCTAACAAGAACGAGCTCCTAGCTTCGCTCGTGCGAGCTAGACCATCAATCTGGGACCAGAGATCTATGAACGCGGACCTCCGCTGGAGTGCTTGGAAGTTGGATCTCCTGGGCGGAGCCGAACGGATTGTTGTGTCGCTTGCAAGGTCGGAAGCGTGTGCGTGTGTCTCAATTCGGAGCGGCATTCGGACTGTCGGATCGGACGATTCTGCCGTCCATTTGTCTCGCGCTTTAGAAAAACATCAGACCCCGCTTTGCGGGCATACAAATGGCATCTAAGTCAAAGGCCTTTGGGCGGTCTCACTTGTAATTTTCTCCCCATGGCCCAGAATATATTTAACATGTTGCTCGAGCAGAGTGCAGCTTTTTCGCTGAGACGTTTTTGTTTAGAAACAAAGTTGAAAAAAACCTCTTAATTTATTCAAATCATCAGCAGCGTTGATTGTGCGAGATGTAAATATACTGCAATGCTCCTGCAAGTGTGGTGGCATTTCTTCCTTTTCATATACCATCTGTGATTCATGCACTGTCTGCCCTGGAAACCATGCTCGGAATGTTGGTTGAAGTTTCGCCTGCAGCTACAGACCATACCTCAATAAGGCCGCATATAATAATTCGCATTTCCTACGTAAAATGCGCACAAAAAAACCAAAAAAAAAAACGAAAGTAATATGCCGACAGCCAACGCCGTCTCGGCCTTTGTAGGGCGAGTGAGGGGGTAAATTTTGTCCTCAGCAGGACGTCACCCCGGCTCGCTGTAAAAGGTCGCCTCCCAAACTTCTCGGTGCTAATACTCTCACCATACAATGCACCTGTTATTTGTTTGGCCCCTGGTCATGAAATCATTCTCAGTTTGCCATTCCATCTCACCGAGAGCCCGATTTTGGTCATTGAGGTCTCAACCGGCTTACACTGAAGAAGTATTAGCAAGTTCGTTTCACGGCACCCGTAGCGTGGAGCGGGTTAGTTTCAGCCGGCACTCCACAAGTGGTTGCACTCTCCGAGTTCGTTTCATTGCTGACACCCCACGCGTGCATGCACTCGCTGCACCGAGAAAATTGAGATTGCGCCAAAATGCAATCCCGTCGTGCCTCGCTCCGGCTAGGCCGGCAAGGTGCTGGAGCAGATGACGAAAGTTTGTCTGCTACGATGTGTCGCAGAACTGAAAGGAAAAAAAGTAGATTTCCTGATAGAAATTGCGTCCCGCGGGCAACGGAATCAAACGCGAGCTTGAACTGTGAGCGTCTCCTATTTCATGAAGGAAGCAGTTGACAAACCGTGCTTTATTTGGAGGTTTTAAGTCACTCTGTTGCCGTAAAAACGCTGAAATATACCAGTGTGTAAAGAAATGCTCAGAACAAATGCATCAGCGGCCCCCCCGAGATATTTATCACCAACTTGTGCGGGTGAAAAATTGAACATTTGTCGACAAAACTGCCCCAGCAGAAACTTTGACTGCCCAATAAGCATCAGAGAAAGCTAAATTTAGTGATCTTACCCGAGGCTTGAGCAACATCATCATGTTTAACATTTACCTACTTCAGCTAACTTGCCCCGTCATATTTTGTTCGAGAAAGCTCTCGTTCTCGACGCCCTCACCAAAGCTAATATCTGATCCACCTGTAATGACGATCGAAATCGAAAAGTTTTGCTGGGTATTCCAGCAGACTAGTTTTAAGGCGTACCCTTTCAGTGGTCCACGCATAATGCCATGCTGAAATGGATCAAGCTTCTGCTCGGACAGCATCATCCATTTTCTTCAGTGTAAACGGTTATGAGAATTGAAAGATCGCAACCAGCTGCTTTGTAGACAGCTGGTTGCGGAAATTTACGCCGTCTGTAACTATCCCTATGACAGCCGAGTTGCTTGAAGTCATCGCAACTATAAACTACAGGCTGCAGCGACCAACGTTTGTAAATAAACGTTGGTAGCGACTGTACTCTCGCATTCCCACCCATCACTCCGAACAGCAAGGCGCCAGTTTCGGTTTGAGGTCGGTATTCTTTCTACAACATAGATGGCGGCAGCATCAGTCTTCCGCACTTGGTGCATTTGGCGAATTCGTCCAGTTCTCAGTGCAACACTCTGCGAGTGCGATGCATTCTGGGAGAGAACTCGAACGGTGCCAGTGCGTGTGAAGCGAACTCGCTATAAAATACCGCTACCAGACGCATCGTCTGCTAACATGAGGGAATAATAATGAGTTTGTTTGCTACTAGGTAGGTATCATTCTCTGACAGAAACAAAACAACGAACAGACTGGCAAGTCTGTTCGTCGTTTGACGAACAGACTTGTTCGTCGATTGTCCCTTTTTGGCTCTGCGAACAGAGCCAAAAAGGGACAATCGTCTGCTATGAATTGTGTGCTGCGCAGAGTGAGATCAAAAACTAATTGAAATATGGAACATCGGCTATTTTACGGATGCAATTGTCCTGTGCTTCGTTTGGCTATGCTGATTTGTTTTCTGGCTGTGTGTAACTTGACACCCACTGGTGCTAAAACAAGAGCTTGGGACAAGCACCCACCTTACCACGATATCAATCTCACTATCCGAAAGAGTATTGGATTTAATTACTGAGTGCCTTTTCCATTGACAAGAAGGCCCCAACATTTTCTAAGAACTCCAGTAGGGTTTTGTTGTTGCATCTTTATACTCGCAACTCATTCACTTTGCCAATTTCGTTTTTCTAGCCTGGCTCAGCTGGCAAGCTGAGTGGCGAGTCTGAAACTGTACCAATATAGTTTCCGGTCAGACTGTCCATTATTATTTATTGTTCTTCCCTGCTATTGTGATATGTCTGCACTGTAGTCATGACAGGGGCTTGAATGGTGGCTCCTACTTTCTACACATGGGTCCTAGGAAACATTTTGTAAGTGATGAGGTGCCCACAATCATGGGCGTCAGCAAAGTGGCGGAAAAGGGGGGGGGGGGGGGGGGGGATTATTCTGAAGGGGTGTAGCTTTCAAACCTATAACTTTGAAAGAAAACAAGGTTTGCCCCCCTCCCCCTCCTTTTCCTGCAAAACGTACTGCAGATGCCCATGCCCGCAATCTAGGCCAACGGTTCTGGAAAGAGGGTTTATGGAACCTCTCCGTAAAGGCATTTTAGGAGTCCGCAAAACTCTGCCGGCAATAATTTTTTTTTTTAAATATGATTTGGGGCATTGAGTTGAGCCCAGTCCGGCCATGGCACATTCACAGCTCCGGGAGAAAGAGGAATCTACAGAAGAATACCTCCTTTCACTCTTCCCCCTTTTTATTACTGGTAAACACGTTTGCAGTCCACCCCCTTCCCCTTTTTTTACACTGCCTGGCGTCTCCCATCACTTCTGCCAGTCCAAAAAGGGTTTGCTTGCCACGATTGGCGGTTTCCTTCTTTTCTCTATAGCATCCTTTATGCTAAAGTGGAAAGAGTGTAGACGGAGCTTCTTCCCCTCATCGTACCGTCTTAACCTGCAACATACTATACTCTCGGGAACAAGATAATAGCCTTGTATCTTTTCTGCCGCCACAAATGCTGTGCTTAGCATGTTTTTGGCAGAGCCTTTTGCTGCCACCACATGCCACGCTATGAAGTGGAGTGCCACGGTGTGTGCGTGCCACCTGTCGCATAAAGCAGTGCACTTTCAAGTTGCGTGGATGCAATGACGGCAGAAAAAACACCAGCAGAGCGGACAATACAGAGCATGTTATTAGCAGCACTGGTTAATTCCCAATAAATCACAATCTGGATCATTACTGTAAAACCATTTATTTTTGCAAATCGGTCACAGAGGACATAATCGCGGCCACTAAATTTTGCGAATTCCAGACGCCTGCATTCAAACTCTTAAAGAGATTATAAAAGCAATTTCGAAATTTTATTTGATGTCTGAAATGAGCGTCGGGCTCATCTCAGACACTGTTGATTAAGTTCCAGCCCGAACAGAAGTTTGTGTGCCGCACCAATCAATTAAACAGTTGTGGTAATATTTGCGCGGGGACAATGCCTGAGACCCCCCCCCAAGACGGCGGCAGAAAGGTGAACTAAAGTGCGCCGTCAAAGCGTGACGACAACGGGCTCCTCGTCAGGCGATTGCTTCAAACGGTTTAAACGAATGATGCGCTCTTGGTTTAGAATTCGGTAGTGAGATGTCATACAAAAAAGTAATTTGAATGTTGGATAATTTTTTTAAAGCTGTAGTTCGGAATTAATAGGTTTCATAGTGTGTATAGGAATAGGTTCCATAGCATGTGTAGCGTGTGGGATGACAAGGAAGATGACTAGTGGAAATAAATGACAGCTGTATGCTGTGCTGGTTTTGAGACGGTGGTGTGTATGTTCCTTTTTGTTTTCCTTGTCTCAAGGAAACAAAATTTTGACAGCAAATTTTGAACCCTGCTAGTGTACACGTTTCTGATCCAAAACTGACTTAGAGACCCAGTAGGTTTCAAAGAAAAAAACCAACGCAAAAGTCAACTTCGAAACCTGGGATGTTTTGAAGTGATTTTTGGCATTAGTTCCCGAAAAGATATGTCATCAGTTTGGTGGCCGGGAGCTAAAAGCATTTCATGCTTAAAATCATACTCATCAGTGCGGCCTTTATTATTGTCTGACTGAATCAATTCTGCTTTAATATGCAGGAGGGAACCATTTGGCTTTTCGAAGGCTTTACTGTGGTCATGGTGGCCTACTGGCTTTTCGGCTTCGCCCATGGCCAGAAGACGTACAATACGAGCTGCCTTCTTGAGAGGCTTTGTCTTATTCTAATCTACTCACAGCTACGGCCAGTTGCAATCAAGGTGATTAATACAATCAAGAAAACACCTGTAGCCTGATTGCTGATCACATAGTGCAATCGCCAAAGTCTGTGAAACTCCTGCCAGGATTGTTCCGATTTTCGAAATCATTAAAGGCTTTGTTTGTTTTTCTTGAGATGGCAGCTGCAAGTTGTGTGGCTCACATACCTAAGTATGCTTCAATTCATGACCAGCTTTATTCATTTATATTCATCACATTTCTCTAGTCCTCCGTGTTGTTTCCTAGTCATCAAACTATTAGGCACCTGTATGGAGTAGTTACATTTTGTTTTTACGTTTTTATCAAAACGGTTTGTGTCACCCTGTCTGGAATTCATCACCCTTGCTACGAAATGTCAAATTAATCTCACGTTGAGATACTTTTTAAAAGTGGAGATGACCGGCATTAAATGTTGTGTTTCTTTATCACTCCTGTTCATACTTTGTATATTACTTCAGTCAAAAGACACCTCCAGTGTTCAATACGCCCCGTCCGAGCACAAGCTTTTCAGCCTGGATAAGGTGAGCGTGAGTGAGCACGTACTAAGCAGTACCGAAGGCAATGAGCGTGCACTGCTGCATTTTCAAAGTTTCATAAATGCTCTTTTTTAGAAAAAAATAAAAGCCAGGCATTGTTGTGGTATATTCATAACATTGTGGCTTTCTTGAAGAATGCGGGCATTCTGAAGGTGTAGCCGAAGGCTTGCCAGGGTGACAGCGCGGTCGAAGGCGACAAATGCGAGCTAGTACACGCTCTATCGCAAGCTCTTGTTCTGCGAAAGCGCTTCTCAAAGTCGCTCTTGCATGCCTGTAGCCTTTGCTGCCCTACAGTGGTAATGGTAGGCAACTCCGGCTGACACAAGAAATCATCCCATCGCTGCCTTACTCCGTTTCCCTTTAAAGGGCTGGTGAACCGAAATTTGGATTTCAGAAAACGATGCAGAAGCCGTAGGCGGGACGCAACAATCCCTAAAACACTACTCGTAGTCACAAGGCGATATCTCGAATGGACGGCCGTATTTTTGGAGAAGGAGGTTGAGATTGAACGAGGCCGATGAGGCGCGTGACGTCAAGATATCTCGTTTTCTCCTCTCTGCTTCGCCCCCTCAAGGCGGCGAGGCGGAGAAGACGCGAGGTCGTTCCCTTTCCTTCTCGGAGAAACAAGACAAACAAATCTGTCAAATGTGCCTCCTATTTTTAAAAGTAAGGTCATCCATTCGAAATATCGCTGTATGAGTGATGTTTTGGTGTTTGTAGCATCTTGTTACACGCTTTTGCCGCCGTGTTTTATGGAATCCAGATTTCGGTTCAACATCCCTTTAAGTGCAAGTGAAACTGAAATGCCAAGAATGAGCACGTTGTCCTGAACGACAGTTGCACTGCACAAGCGCATATGCTTAGCAACATTCAAAGCATGGAGCTTGCTCTTAAAGCCTCTGCATCAGGCTTCCTGTTGCAGCTCGTGGTACCGAAGCAAGCTTTTGGGCAGACACTTTTTTATAAGCAGATACTTCACCTGGCACCGCAGAGCTCCGACCGGTACTCGGAGTACTTAGTTGCGGTATTTTAGATAAAACAGAAGGGCATTGAGCAGTGCAAACTACGATTATTGTCAGGTAAGAAGTATTCAGTTGCAGTAATTGTTTTGCTTTACATACAAAAAGGCTGGAGTATGCTTAAATGCTGGGCTAGCAACCGATTGCTACCAGGGGCCCTATGCTACACGACGGGACCAAGCGGAATCAAGGGACCGGGAGCCATCCAGCGACCTGGATGCAAAGATGGGTTCAGCTTTCACAGGATTGGTGCCACCTGGATCTTGTCCCAAAGGGCCAGCAGCAGCTGGATAGCCTCGCATTGCGATGCGGGGATGGGGATGCCGAGCGAGCTCGGGGCATGCCGCCCACTCAGTGTGAGGGCCAGGTGCTCCCACTGACTGGCTAGGTGCATGTTGATGAGTTCCTGGAAGGTGTTGTTTACACTTAGCCGCCGGAGCTTGGCGTTCGACGCGTACGGCGGCACCCCCATTGCCAGCTAGTACCCCTTGCGAATAATCACGTCCATCTTGCCCTTACCTCTCGACAGCAGGTCAGGTTGAGATACGGATTTGCACAGGCGATGTGGCTCACGACGAGTGGTTGGGTCAGCCGGATCAGGTCCGACTCCTAGAGCCCGTGTCTGTGACTCGTTATCCTTCTCACCATGCGCATGACTTGCGTGGTTGTCTTGACGAGTCGGTCGACCGTGTACTTGGCTTCGCCGTCCCGCTGGAGGTGAAGGCCCCAGTATCCGAACCCGCTTCACCACCGGCACGGGGGTACCATCCTTTAACGTGAGGCGGATGTCCGCCTTCTTCTTCTTCGGGAATTGGCTTGCCCGCACGGAGGAGCAACAGCTGAGACTTATCGGGGGCGCGCTGGAGGTTGCCGGCCTCGAGGTAGTTCTGCACCGTCTCAATGACTTCTTCGAGGAAGTCTTGCCTCCCGCTGTCCGATCCCGACGTAGCCCAAATCGTCAGGTCGTCCACATAGAGTGGCATAGAGTGTATGCTTCATCCGGGGAATCCGTTCCAGTAGAGGAGGCGGCTTGCACATCGCCAGGTAACAAGGTGGGTGACAGGACCGAGCCTTGCCGGTTGCCCTTGCTCGGTATCGGGATGGTGCTTGTGCGGATGGACTCGATTCCGATGGTGGCCATCCAGTTGCTCAGGAAGTCCCGCACATAATCATACATCCGGGGCCCGCGCCCAGTTGAGGCCAAGTTCTCGAACACCAGCGTGTGACTGACGTTGTCAAAGGCGCCCTTTATATCCAGGGCCAGGACCGCCTGCGTTGTCGTACAGGAGATTCTGTCAAGGATATCCTCCTTGATCTGAAGCAGGACATCCTGCGTGGAGGTGTGACCAGAACCCGAAAATGGTGTTCATGGTGGCATTGAGTTCAATACAGGATGGTCCCCTCAAATATCGCTGTAAACAGCTCATCAGGGCATGGACATTTAAAAAACTGAAATGGAGTGTCCAGGTCTGTGACGCTCGGCGGTATACCTGATAACCTCGATTTCTTTTGGATCCTTTTCAAGGGAGTATATTTTCCACTTCGGGGCACTTTTCTTGTTTCTGGCACTTACTACTGCAGGAACTGTTTCACCCTCACTTTCTTCTTTGCTTTCACAGCACTCATTTGATGTTAATGTGGAAGGGAATTGGCCGGATTCCACTCTTCGTTCCTACGTAAAATGTGCTGGCGTCCAATACCTGCCACAAAAAGGGTACTTAAGATTCCAAAAATGACTAAGAGTGTGTAAATATATGATGCCAGCATTTCTTTTTTTATTTCCAATGAGCAACATTATATTATGCCAAAACTCTCCCTAAATGCACACTGCATTTCACAGCGCGCTAAACTCTGCCGGAAAAATCGGCGCCTGCACGCAAAGGGGCGTCGTTTCCTCAGCAGTGTATTTTACCTTGTGTAATTTTAAGGCGCTCCTTTCTTTTGCAGCTAGAACATCCTTAAAAATACTAAAAATGCGTTCGCCACGGACGACCGAGTCTTCCGCTGGCAAACGCTGTCGTTTGCGTACGATACGCCTTGAAATTTTCACCCCATGGTCGATCAGGCGCCGATTTTTCCGGTTGCTTTCCCATACCTTGAGCCGCCCAGAAACACCGCGCGCCCCCGTAAAAAAAAAAAAAAAAAAAAAAAAAATGGAACGGCATTGAGTGTTTTGTTTACTTACCGACTTTGTGCGTGGACCGCGCCACGTTGCGCTGCCTGATGCACCCGCGTTTTGCTTCCCTCCGAAGATGAAGCCACTGAAGCCACGGCGGTAATCGTACTGGTAGGCTGTTCCCTTTCGAACGGGCGGAAGAAGACTACGAAGAATTCGGTAGCGAACGGGCGGAAACTCGATTACGTACAGCTTCAGTAGTCGACGCTTTGTTTTCTCGATTGCGTTCGCGGCGTTCACCGTGGACTCGCGCACTCGGCCGTAGCCGAACCAGCCGAACGGCCGAACCAGCTGGACGGCTGCCGGCGCGCGTACCGACAGCGTCGCCATAGCAACCACGCCGCGAGTGTGGTTGCCAGACAGAATTCACGCGATTTTTTTTTTCTCGTCACTCACGTTGAGTTACTAGAAGTTAGGCGCGTATCATTATAATACATTATGCTGTAAGAAGTTATTAAGGGATATGTGTACCTACCTAAGACAAATGCAGAAAAAATATTATTGAAAAATAAAATTGGCCTAATCTTTTCATATCTTGATTAAGACTAGCGTGGTCACTGGGCTAACCGATGCGCGAAATAGGAGGGCATATATACCGCTCGGGGCAGTTGTCGGTTTGTATTAGTAGGCTGTATGTACTATTTGTTGTGTGTTGTGCAGTTGTTCAGTGCTTGTATGCGCGTGTGTATGTACTGTACAGTGTTGTGTGTATGTCGAAGTCGTGAGTGAATGTAACCGCGCGGTGGGCAGCGAAAAAACTGCTGTTTTCTTTTTTCAAATGTTTATCACTTTTTGTTTTCGTCGCTAGATGGGGGTTGTCGCCGCCCAATTTGAAAAGTGTGGCGGTTGGTGATCTATAACTATTAGAGGGCTGGATGCCATTAGTCCATCCGTCGTGTTGATCGCTCCGAGTTGTTCGGTTCCGCTGGCAGCTGTGTCGCCGTGTTGGCCGTGTTATGCTGCCTGATTGCAACAAAAGGAGGTCAGGCGGCTTCCCCAGCGCGTGTTCTAGGTGCTGAATGCCGCTGTTCACGCACAAACGTTCATGAGTGGATAACGCACGTAACAGAGGTGAGCACAGGCAATAGTTAATCGAGAGCCACACGGAGCGCGAGTGCGATACCTCCTAGCCGCTGTCGACAGAGGGTGTCTGAGCGATTCGTTGTCAACTTGTCCACGGCAAGTGGGCGTTTTGTTCAATAAAGCCAGCCTGTCAGTGTTTTGTAAAGCTATCCCTTCTTTACAAGCGCTTCTGATGCGATGATAATGCGACCGGCATTGAGCAGGCCGAGCGAGACTTCGGCGACAGTCTCGGCTGTTCAGTCTCCAGCGGTTTCGGCCTTACTCGTATTATTTGCGGTGTTGGCGCTTGGACATAGAGATGTTTGGAAAGTTTTTTGCGCCTACAGATGACACCAAACGAGCGTGCGAGCCGTATGCTCTTGCTCCGGCGAGAAGCCGCGTACGGCTCGCCAGGCTCGTATCGCCCTGTCGCATACTGGCCGCCATATTGTTTTTAGGGTGTTAGCAGTTAACACGATTTTCACCACCTCCGGCGGCTAACACCCTTACACGAATAAAGGCGTTAGCCAGAGGACGAGCCATTTACACGAATAAGGGTGTAAAAATTTTAAGTGTGTATTCTGGGCTATCCCTGTCGGTTTTCATTTGGCTGATTGGATCTTTAAGCTCACCAGCATAAAGATGACACGCACGAACCTGATCAATTTGCGAACTGGAGAGATTCGCCGGCGGAGAATTGCGTGTAAAATAAACGTGTCGAATTCCGAGGGCTCGCTCACTGATGATTCCGAGGCAAACGCCGCGGCAGTCAATCGTCGCTCTGGCTCTTCCTTTTTGTCACTCCTGCACTTCATCTTGTAAACTGTATCGGACGTGCGGCGATAGTTTTCCTCGCTTCAAATTTGCTTCGATAGGCCTCTTGAAAAGAAATGAGCTAAAAGTATTTCAAAATGACGTATTAAACTGAAAGGCTCTACTATAAAAGTGGCAACCACTGCAAAATTGACAATAAAGGAATGAAACAAGGCCGAGTTAAACGGCAGTGCGCATTCGACAGCTATCCTAACCTCCAGTATTTGCCCAGGTGAGAATCGTCTACTCACTTTGTAAATCCTGAAACTTGTCTGCGAACTTCTTTTCTTTTTTTTAAGCGTCTTTGTTCACTGAGTTCCAGAGTGTTGTTTCCTTCTTTCGGCCTAATCGACATGACTAAGGAAATCAAGGACGTCGTGAAAGCACTTGAAGATCTAAAACGCGAGCTTCGGGCTGAACATAGGACTGTGAAAGACAGTGTCAAATACTGTAATGATACTTGAGACGGCGTAAACGAAATAAAAGATTAACTAACAGTACTGCGAACAGAGGTTTCAGCAATTGTCGGAAAAAAAAAAAAACAGAATTAACTGCCGAAAACTGCCGGCTAAGTGAAAAAGTCGACAAACTTGAGCCATATCAGAGGTCAAATAATCTAGAGGTTAAGGGCGTGCCCGACGCGGGTGACGTGTATAATGTTGTAAAAAGAATCGGGAATCTTTCAATGAGCCGATCTCAGGCTCAGACATTGACGTATGCCATCGTGTCCCAACGTTCAGATCAGCAGAAAAGAACACAATCATCCGCTTCACACAACGCTCGAAACGTGATAAAATCTTGCAAAAGTGCAAGGAGCAAAGGATGACAACGAAGGACCTTGATTATGGCGGGCGCAGCAGCCCCGTGCATGTAAATGAACATTTAACCAGTTTCAACAAAAGGCTTCTGGGTGCTCCAATCGCAAAAAGAAACGGGCTGTAGTTGAGCTTGTTGGTGCATAATACTATAATAGGGCAGCTGAACTAAGGAAAATAGAATATATAGAGAAAAATATATTTTATCTTCCGCAGTTCAGCTGGCCCCATTATAGCAAAAAGAAAACCGAAGAGTGGAAGTTTGTTTGGTCTGCAGGTGGGAAAATGTTTGCGCGCAAAGACGAAGAGGCAAACGTTATCAGAATTGCCAGTATGTCCGACGTTGAAAAACTTAACTAAATATTGTAGTGCGCACAAGACATTCATCAATCATGGAAAAGACACCATACTTACTACCTACAGAACTCGAATCTTTCCTAAGGCATCAACCTAAGAATTCTTTGAAGTGTTTCCACTTGACTTGTCAGTCAGCAAAAAATAAATTTGATGACCTAGAGGCTTTTTTCAACCTGCTTAATTGTCATTTCGATGTGATAATGTTCTCAGAAACTTGGTACAATGATGACACAGACGCTTTTAGGCTACACGCTTACAATAAGCATTGCTTAAATCGCAGCGCGCGCAAAGGGGGTGGTCTGTCTATGCTTATAAAATATAACAAAGCTTGTGAAATAGTAACAACCTTTACATGCGAAACTCTAGATTATGAGGCTTTAACTGTACGTTCGAAAAAAATTTTGTTTTTCTGTTTTCTACAGGCCTCCCAGCGGAAAATATAAGGTGTTCTTAGATTTCCTCGAAACGTTCTTAGCCTATGTGAATGATAACAAATGCGACGTGATATGTGGAGGAGACTTTAATATCAACGTGTTAAGCGATACCGATATGAAACGAGAAATGGATGTTGTTGTAAAAACTAACGGATGCCTAAATGTAATACATGAACCTACACGAATAACCTTATCGACTCCGACGCTAATAGACTTCTTTTTTTACCAACTTCGACTCGGAAAAAATTAAATCGGGAATTATAACTTCGAAAATAAGTGATCACCTTCCAGTATTCCTATGTGTTGCAAAAAAAAAAAACAACAACAACAACAACAACAACAACAACAACAACAACAACAAATATACGCTTGGAAAAATACTGGCTCCCATTCCAAGATATCTCAACAAAACGTTTAAATGCGTTCCGACAGCAACTGGCTAGTCTAAACTGGGACTTCTTATTTCAAAGCAACGATGCCAATGTTCAAAGATATGATACTTTTTTGGAGGTATTTAAACGTCTGTATGCGGGCCACTTTCCATGTAGGACTTTAAAGCTCTAAAAAAAATTAATTAGCAAACCATGGATTACTCCCGACCTTCTGGAGGAAATTCGTATCAAAAACATGTTGTATGGAAATTTATAAAGTCCCGTAACTTAAACGACCTCAAGGAATAAATAAAAAAAAAAAAAAAAAAAAAAAATAACAGAATACTTCGATCATTTCTTTTTTTTTTTCTACTTCTGATAATAGTGGAATTACATGGAAGGAAGTAAACTCCACACTGAATCGAAACTTATTACCAAAAGGAATCGGGAGTATTCTAAAAGGTAATCAGCTAGAGCGTTCAATTATTTTTCTTTTGTAAATGTTCAGGATAAAATTACTTCTAGCACAGGCCGTATGCAGCCTCTTTATCTTCCAATCTTATAAACAGCCACTCAGTTTTTCTCAACCCCACAAATGACACCGAAGTGATTTCCAAATACATGCAACTTAAGAATAGTGGTAACAGAGACTGTGATAATATTCAACGTCGCCCTGTGAAGTTTCCTTGTTTATCAGATATATTTAACATCTGTGCAGAAACGGGAGTGTTTCCAAAGCTTATGCAAACGCAAAACTATAGGTGTTATATAAAAAAAGGAAGTAAAAAATATATTAATAACTATACACCAATTTCTATCCTACCCACTTTTTCAAAGGGGTTCGAAAAGTTATTGCATAGTCGTCTATCGGCTTTTCTTGATAAACATAACACGTTTACCTCAAGCCAATTTGGTTTCCGCAAAAATAATTCAACTGAAACTGCGTTACTAGCCCAGAAGGAATTTATTTGACAAAATTTTGAGGACCGAAATATTGTCCTCTGAGTATTCATTGATTTCACAAAAGCATTTGATCTTAGACCAAGAAACTCTGCTTAAAAAAAAAACTCGAGCACTATGGTATGCGGGGACATGCACACTTATACAGTATCAAAAACAATACGCGCACCTAAATGGACACTCGTCTGAAATGAAATCGATTTTGCGGGCGTTCCCAAGGAAGCATACTTGGACCCCCTCTCTTTAAGATATACATTAATGATATTACTAGCATTGACCTCAAAGCAAAATTCATTATTTATGCTGACGATACTGGTATACTCTTCTCAGGAAAAAAAAGCTGACGATATTATAGATATGGCAAATAATACTTCATATAAATTATATAAATGGGCGTCCAGCCACCTCTTAAAAATTAATTCTGTAAAAACTAAGGCCGTTCTTTTTAGTCCTAGACATAAAGTAGTACAGATTTTAGAACCGCCTCTGTACAATTCATGTGCCATTAGAATTACCAACTCTTTCAGAATTCCCGGGGTAATATTTTCGGAACATATGACCTGGAATCAGCATATAGGTTTTCTGGCATCTAAGTTAGCCCAAACTGTTGGACTGTATTTGCAATGCTCCTTATGACTGCCACTCTTCGCCTTTATTTCAGAAAATTTCTATTATCAAAAATTGTGGCTTTTTAGCCGAATCAAGTCGAAATATACAAAATTTAGTAAAACTGGCTTTATTACTTTTAGTGATACGGCTTACGTTACCCGTCATACCGAATACTGGAGGGCGAATATATGCAGAAGCAATTATGGATCCCAAATGCTAAAGAACCAGTTGTTAAAGATTTTAAATAACCACATAGAAAACAGCATAGATATAATCTATGTTACTTTTCGAAACTTGAGGTCTATTTACTTGTGATCCCATGTATTCGTAAATTTTGTTCATGGCTGTACGTCATTCACATGTATACAGTAGAACCTCGTTGATACGTTTTTCAGGGGACCGCGGAAAAAAAGCGTATCAACCGGGAAAGCGCAGCAACCGATAACGCACTTAAAGGCACTCTATATAAGATAGAAAGCAGCTCTTATGCAATGGTTTATTTTATGCACTTACCGACTTCTTTTGGACTCAGACACGTTCACAAAAACGCGTAATATCCACCTGCCGCTTCGAATTAATGGTATGCAGTAAAAGTCGTTTCTCCAGAAGCCGCAGTCCCCTCTCACTCTCCGCGCAGTCATGAACGTTTACGTAGCGGCGCAAGGTGTCCAACGCAGCGATCGCGTCCGCAAACGTGGGTGCAGCGTAATCGTTGGTTTTTTGTTCGTCTTCTTCATTACTTTCTTCGTTGTCGGCAGTAGTGAGGTCGGCCACAATGTCCGCTATGCTCGATATCCGAACGATCAGCAATCTCTTGCGCCTTCTCTCGCAAAATCCCTCCGTCGATGTTGACACAAGATGCCCGGGCTTGTTTGAACCATACCAACAGGGCCTCCTCTAACTTTGCGTGTTTTGCCCCCCGAGCCTGTTTAAAGCCTGGTTGGCCTGGTTGGTAGAAAGGAGCCTTCGCCTCGATCTCCTTTCGTCTCGCGACGATACTGTTTAAAGTTGACGGCGCGAGTCCAAGCTCTCTTGCGACCTCAGACCTCTTCCGGCTGGGATTTCGATCCACCGTGCGAAGTATGTCAAACTTCTCTTTAAAAGAGAGTGCTTTTCTTTTCGGGATGTCATGGCCGTCGTCAACGCGCACGCACTCAAAACGGCACTGTTCACGCAGTCGAGCTGTCGAGCGGAACAGAAACTGGAAGTGCAGCCGTCGCGGCGTGCGTGCGGCGCGTAAACAACTCGCGCCGGAGAGAGAGGACAGATGAAAAGAAAGAGCAAGAGAGAACGAGCGTTTTCGCAGAGCTCAGCGGCTCAGCAAAGCCCAGTCGGCCCAGTGAGGAGACCGGGAAAGAGGGGGAAAGGAGTAAAGGGAAGGGGGGCGCCCGCGTGCCGCGCGGCCGCGCGATCCGCGCTGCGTGGTTCGGCTGTTCGGCTCTGCTTCGCTTCGCTTCAAGCCGGCGTGGCACCTTGGCGCACGGCGCGCCGAGGCGCCGAGGCGCCGCGATTCCGGCACTTTTGGACGCAACAACCGGGAAAGCAGACGTAACAGGCAGGAAACTAATACATGTATCTCTATGGAAGTAAAACGGGACCGGCGTTTTTGAACGCAACGGACAGGAAAACGTATCAACCAAGAACGTATCAACGAGGTTCTACTGTACATGTACGATTTGATAATTGTCGCCATTGCATTACATTATCTTTGAGAAATTGTACCCTCCTGTTAAGTGCCATTCATTTGTATTTTCGGAGCTGTTTCTTTTTTCTTTTTATTTCTTTTTTTCACTGAATTGCGTGTTTAGGAGGAAAGTATTAGCCCCGAGAGCGAACACAAGCGTCGCTGCGGTCGCCGCGCCCTGATTGGGTGAGGTGTACCGTGACGTCAGGCCGAGTACCCCGCTCCGCGATCTCGCATCGGGTCGCTTCCCAGCACCGGTTTCCTGGTTTGGCGTTGTGTGCCGCAAGCTCTTCGAGGAGCCGGACTTTGTTTACCCCGTGTACAAGACGTTGAGTTAGGCCGATATTAACGTGCTTCTGTACATTTTATAAGCCTGCTTGTCCCTTTTACCTTTAAAATTGGGTTACAAATCCCGAAAACTATTGGCGGAGGCAATTACGCCGATGAACCTCCCCGTCCGTCCACACGACGCAAGGCAATCTTGAGAGGGGTCGGTGAAGCGGTGACGCAGGTGTTTCAGACGCTGGAATTCTGTTCCTTGCATGTTCATGATTTAGGACGATATTACATCCCGCTTTCAAGGCATCTGAAGCGGCCTTTATATCATGGGCCTTTCGGTGGTCGGCAAATTAGCTCGCGACCCCGACTCTGCGCTGCCACTCTGCATGCGCTGGTTTGCAGATGTTTTAAAGGCCCTGCGTCTGATGATCTTTGAAGTGCTCATGAAACAGGGTTGTTTTACATAAATGTAGCTTCTTCCTGAATTAATTATATAGTTTATACGCGTATGCAGGCATATTTCTTAGAGGATTCACAATTACTGGAAATTAGTTTGTATGGTAGCAGCAAAAACGGCCGAATTTCCCCAGTTGCCTCTATGATATGCAGTAAACTGACCAAAATATGCACAGCAATAGTGCCGTAATTTGGAATGTTTATACTTTTTTCTGACATTCTTTATTCCAGCCTTTGGTATTCGGAAAATACACCGTTAAGTCTGAATTGTCATTTCCATTTAAGAGTCACTGCCGCAGGTCCCCAAAAGCTTCCTCAGCCTCCAAACTCCCTGCAACTGGACTCTCTGACAACAGAGGAAAACAGGAGTAAAAGCAAGCATTCGAACGTCTGTCCAGTGGTAGATGCAGCACTGGTAGCAGAAAATTTGGAACCTGTGAAGGGCGACAGTCTGCGTGAGAAAAGCTTCTGGTACTTTAGCTTCAGGACAATTCGATTTAAGTAAAATCTCAATTTTAGGGCTTAACGGACTAATAACGAGCTAGATACCTTAACTTACGTTTGTTATATATTACTTGAGGATTGATATAAACAAGTCCACAGATACCACCCGTGTAGTCCATTGAAATACTATCCGAATCCAGCAAAGGTCAAGTGCGAGCAATGTATATAATACATGTTCCTTGTTTTTTTTTTTTTTTTTTGCTTTGCCCCTGCACTTGGGCTGTCTTACTTGTGATTCTCTCCCCATGGCCGAGACTGTATTTAGCACGTTGCTCGAGCAGCATGCAGCTTTTCTGCTGCGGCGATCTTGTTTAAAGACAGAGATACAAAAAAATAGTATACATAACCTGCCAATTCATTCGGACCATCAGCAGCGTTTATTGTGCGAGATGTAAATCTGTAGTGATGCCCCTGCAATTGTGGCCATATTTCTTTATTTTCACATACCAGCTGCGGTTCATGCGTTGCCTGGCCTGTCAGCCATGCTTAAAATGTTCGTTGAAGTTTCGCCTGTAGCTACAGGCCATACCTCAATAAAGGCGTATATAAAAATTTACACTTCCTACGAAAAGCACGCCAAAAAAAATTAAATAGAAACGAGCGCGCCGACAGCTAGCGTCGTCACAGCGTCCACAGGGCGAGCGGGGCGAGTCGGGGAAAAATTCTCTCCTCGCCGTGACGTCACCCCGGTTCGCCGTAAGGGGGCGCCAGGCGAACTTCTCGGGGCTAATACCTTCCTCTGAGTTCCTGTTGAGTGCCGTGCTTTTGTATTCTCGGAGCTTTTTTTTTTTTTTTTTTGCCTACAGTTGAATGCCGTGTTTTTAAAATTTTGTTTTTGTATTTTCAGAAAAGTGGTTTTTGACGTGTCCGATTTTCTTTTCTGTTTCTATTATTGTAAGCACACTTCCCGCCACCGTAATGGCGCGTTCACACTGAAAGCGGATTCGCAAACGCGAAGCGGATCCGCGCGTTCTCAACCGCAAAGCAGCTAGGATCGAGCGGTTGGAGCGCGTTTTTGCCAACCGCTTCGGGACCAGGTGGGGAAACGGCCCATAGAAGCCTACCGCAGCGCCGTGTCGGGATTGTGTACTCGTCTGCTTGCGGGTACCCCCCAATTGCGACAGATGGCGCTGCGGCGAGAGGAAAAAAAATCGGAATCGGATTTGCGTGGAACTTTATAGGAGAGTGCGCAAAATAAACCGAGAGCACGACAGTCCTCCATTGAAAATCCACGAGAAACCGTCTCCGTCAGTTCAGCCGGTCGCCATCGGTCGCCCACCCGGAGTGAGAGTTCGCGGATCTCCACATAGATGGCGCCACAGAAAAAGAGAAAAACGTTTGTCTAACCCTGTTCGGAACCGATTTCTCCCAAACGCTTTCACGAACAGCAAAGCGGCAGCCTATCACAACGCGACGCTGACGTGACGTCAGTGACTTTCGAAACAAGATGGCACCTGTCGCTGGCGAGGCGTCGAAGGCGCTGTAGTCCTAGCGTTACAGCAGACAAATCAACGGAGAAACGAGATGTTCACATCCGTCACTTGAATCCGCCGCGAAAAAAATTTACTCGTAATTTTAACGGGTTGCGTGAACTATTGAAAGCTTTCGACACCGTGCATGACCACCACGAAGGCCGATAGAGACTTCGTGAGCTTGATTGCGTAGCCAACGCACTGCCGCGGAGCGGGCAGGGTAGCTGCGCTAGCTCGATCTGTAAACCTTACTACTAACAAAACAATTAAAGGGAACCTACTCAGGGAATAAAGTGTACGCACCAGACGTTGCAGAGGTAATCCATACGGTGTTTATTTGAGCTTAATGTCAAACAAACAGTAGACTCGATCGACGTGCGAGTGACGAGAGGAGAGTCCGCCATCAACGAAGCCACGACCGGCTAGCACCGAACGCATTCCACCGCACCACGGTCCACCCCATCGCTCACAACTTTGAAAATGATAAGAGCGAACGAAGGAGGAAAAGTGGCCCTCTATCCCGAAAACAAGGTCAGCTTTCATGCGGGAAGGGTCCACTTCGAAGAAAATGTCGGGGGCATCCTGTTCTGAGTGAGCGAGGCGCGCCTAGCTGGGTTTTGCTTGTGGGCGAAGTCGAGGGAATCACAGGCGAGTTTGGCGGGTCCATGCTTCTTTTTTCGCTACCTGAACTCGTGATACGTGCGAACACCCCGGAGAAAAATTTCCAGAGTGCCAAAACGGCAAAATTTTGTCTTTGGATTGTAGATTAAAGTGGATTTTGAATTGTAAAACAGGGTTGCCAAACGCAAGTCTCAAAAGATCACGCGTGATCGCCGAGAAACCGCCAATTGCCTCTCGGTGTGTCTGAACGGGGTCGCTGGCGAACCGCATCCGCAATCGCTTCGCGAACGCGGATCCGCTTCCAGTGTGAATGCGCCATAAAGGGGGCCGAGGGCTCGTCAAGATGCCTGAAGGCAGCTTTTTCTCCTCGGCCTCCACCATCAGGTGATGGAAATAAACTGATTACTACTAAAAGCAAGGTTCCAACAGGTACAGCGACTCTCTCGGCGGGGTCGAAGAGTGTTTTTTTTTTTTTTCTTCCTCCGATCCCCCAAAGGTCATCCTACGATATCCTATACTGCCTGGTGATAGTTAGAAAATGCAGAGGTGGAAAAAATTGGCTGAGAAGGCCGAGGGGAGGAATCTTACTTTTGGTTTCTAGGCTAGGTGGCGCACGCTACCGCCCGTTATAAAGGGTACAGCTATAGCATCTACCCATCCATCCCTCCACTATTGTAATGTGGGCAGTATAATTTGTTCACGAAACCTGACGGCTTATACGTAGTTTAATGGTGCAAAATGAATGCTGCAAGCTCACTACGGCAGAACCCCACAACCCCCAACCCAATCCCCCCCCCCCCCCCCCCAAAAAAAAAAAAAAAAAAATGCTCGTAATATTTTGTTTTTTAGACCGCCTTCTCGACCTGTTTTCAACGCGACATCACACCGCTGAAATGCGCCAAAAAGTCTAAATGCTTCTTCTTTGGCATTGCCTTTAATTATGAGATGATAGAGAGCAGGCCCGGTGCAGAGTCAACAAAGAGGCAACGGAACGCAGGGAAAAAAAAAAAAAAAAAAATAGATTGAAATTTGAATAATTATTTTAATTTGCGTTTATGATAGATTGAAATCGTGTCAGTTAGAATCTGGCTGGGTATAATTAGTAACCACTAAATAAGTAACTTTTAGAAATATTTAATACACGCGCAGAATTTTACCGCGTGAAAAAAGAAAACAGACAATTTAAGTTGATAATGTAAATCATGCAAAAGTGCAAGCGAGCTGGACAAGAATCACAATAATAATCATCCCCGGAGAAGGGGAACGAGGGTGACAAAGGACAAACACAAATCTCCAAACACAGCTATAGTTGCGACCGAAAAAATCCGCCTGGTCCACGTATCGACTGGAATCGAGAAGTCCCTGGTTCGACACCAGGATCAGGCGATTTTTTCCGGTCGCGCACCAGTCACCTATACTTCGTTTGGAGATGTGTGTTTGTCCTTTGTCACCCTCGTTCCCCTTCTCCGGGGATTATTATCATCAGACAATTTGAACGCGCAGACGACGTTTCGATTTCATTGGCTGCTTGTTCGCATCAACAGCCACTATGAAGCCGAAACAATGAGACACATCCACTTTATCTGACTGCCAACGGCCAATAGGAGACCGTAACAACGGTGAAATTATTCTTAAACTCTTTATTGAACTGACGTCAGCACGTAAAGACAGGCCATGGCCACGCCATACAAGGTAAAGCGACTCTACTGTCCATGAAGTGCACTGCACTCACTAACCTTTCCTCCAATGATGTCACGGAGTGGGGGAAAATTAATAGAATTATAACACTATTCCGTATGAAAAGCGATAAATGACTTAAATAGAAAAGCTAAGTTCGGACCGGTCACAAGCGAAAAGGTCCACGCCCGGTGTGGAGTCATCAAGGAGGCGACGGAATGCAAAGGTTCAGATGAAGCACAAATTTCATGATGCGATAAAAAGCCGCGCACGGCAACAACACGAAAAACAACAAAACGCTAACAAGCGTTCAGCACAAAATACAAGGACGAATCTTCGGGTATAGCATGGCCACGAAGAAATAAAACAACACCGCAAAACAACGCCGCGCTCTCGTCACAAATGTAGCCGGGAACAAGCCTCGCAGGCGCAAAGAAAACAAAAGTTCTCGTTAAAAAAAAAAAAAAAATCTCAATTGGTGGATTTAAAGTTGAGGGGAACGTTCAAAGGCTCACCGATGCTTGGCTGATGACTCGTCCAGAGGATCGTCGTTGTTTCGTTGCTCGGCGCACCGACGCAACTCCGCACTCCCGAAACGGAAAACGACACCGCCCGTAGGTCACAGCACGCCACCGAAGGCAAAAGCACGACCGAAGCCAGAAACACACCCGAAGGTAAACAAACGCCCGCAGGCAAGACACGCCGAAGCGGAGCTCTAGGGATTCGGCCCTCAAAATGAAAAAGAAGCAATCCTCAGGACAGAAGCAGCTGGGGGCGAGCCGAGTGACAAGGTGGGTTTTGGCAAAAAGGACCAGAACTATTTCTATTTGTAAACCCAACCTTAACCTTGAGGTCAGGCCAAGGCTGGAAAACGACGTCCCACGATTACCTTTCAAGGCATCACAAAAAGCCATGCACCCCCCCCCCCCCCTCCCCCCACGAACTAAAAATAAAGCCAACGAGAAGGTCACTTGAAATCGAGTGAAACGGACGACCACGAACAGGATTAAAATAATCCTTAAATGACGTAAACACGTCTACGAAGACTAACCGGAAAACCGCAAATCAGAGACGCGCTTAGGTGGCCCTGAGTGAAACGCTAGTCCACCAGATAGGTCACCGAATGGCGAATACCCAAAAACAGACATTGTAGTACCGTAGAGCAGTGGTTCTCAACCATTGATGTTTCGCGGACCCCTTGTGGATCGGCCGAGATGATGGAGGACCCCGCTCGAGGTGAGGAAAGATATAGGTTAAATATAATAATGATCTAATAAATGGATATAACCAAGGGATAGTGTGAAGTAGACCTCTCTTATTGACATATACACGAGAAAACGCACCCGAAAATTGGAACGTTTGTTCTGAATCTGAGAAAAGACAACTTTTATTGCCGGGCTCGACTGATGAGGCTGGGCTTCGCGGACCCCTAGAATGCCTTCGGGGACCCCAAAGGGTCCACGGACCCCATTTGAGAACCACTTCCGTAGAGGACACGAGGGATATAAATTCGCCGCTTAAAACGAGTTTGGTTTATCCCGCCTCATGTCATGAAACGAGGCTCAAGATGCAGGTGTGCGTCTTAAAACACATAAACAAAAAAGAACTGAAATGTGTGACAACTGCCCAGAAGGACAGGTCAAGCAGCTTTTGCGACAGAAAGGTCCAGTGCCCTTTGTGACAAAATCTCAGAATGGCACGATGGTGGTATGTGCAGAACGCTCATAGAAGCTCATCACCAGCTAAGATGATACCTACAACGCTCCGTGCTCAATGTAAGGAAATTGATGAGATCTTCCTTTTTAGGGTGACCGAGGTGCGCCTTCCTGGGGCAAAATAAAGACCGACCAAGGATGATACGCCGCGTTACAGAGCAGAAGTTCCAAAAACAGTCCCGATTCAATCACACACACGCACACACTACAAGAGGGTGGAATGGAGAGTCGCGTAATAGCCCGGAGGAATGTGCTTCTTTTGTTTAGACCGCCGCTTGGCATCCCTACTTCCAAACTCTCTGCTGTTTGTTCGACGAATGCGGAGCGAGGGGATGAACAGTACTGGGTCGGTAAGGACCCTCTCGTTCAATCAATCAATCCGCCCAGCCGAGCGCGATAGAGGGCGATGACGGCGCATGCTCCTGCCTGGCCGCGATAGAGGAGCAGCGAGCGCTTCCCGCGACATTTATCAAGTGGGAGCTGTCATCGCGCGATCACCTGCAGAATCCCAAATGGGGCCGGCACACCTCGGCCACTCTTTCGCGCCTGCGACCGGCAGACCCGTCAGGCCCCTCCGGCTCGCCGCGATAAGATCAACCCCGGCCGGCCTACCCGACGGCGGCCGACCTACCCGACGGCGGCAGAGCCCCCGGGGGCACCTGCGCCCGCCCCGGCCGCAATCTACCGAGCCGCTCTTCGGCACCTGGAGGCTACTCGCGGAGTTTATAGCGCAGATTCGCGGTGGAGATGGCCCGGAGGTGCAGCGCTTAAGTGATATTTGAGGAAAGATTGTAATCGAGTGGGACTCGAGTGAACTGAGGGGCCTGTGGCACGGCCTGTTTGTTCGATTAATACTGATCTCCTTTTAATTGGTTTAATTGCGGTTTGTTAGTACCGGCAGGGAGCGAGCAAATGCTCGGGAGAATGTAAAGACATCACGGGGCATAAGAATTTCGGAGAAGGGATAACTTTATTCTGTAAATCTTGATATGTATACTAGACATCAGGCACGTAGCCAGGATTTTGATTCGGGGGGGGGGGGGGGGGGGGGGGCAGCCCATGACAAAATTATGTATGAGGGGGGGGGGGGGGAGAGGAGGCCCCAGCAAAATGGAAGATTTCGGGCCGGGGAGGGGGGGGGGGGGGAATCCAAATACTCCAGGCTTTGAAACGGAGGCACCTCTTTGAGTTTGCGCTCTGCGAATTCTGTCTAGTTCCAGTTTTATTTCGCGCCTACCAGCAATAAAAAGAAATACTGCATCGCCACGAAACCCGGTGAATAAGCGCAGCCGAGTTATCGTTAGACTCAAAGAATTGGAAAAACGGGATTGAGCCTCGTATGCTTGCATTTCTGGAGTGTGGTACCTCTGTTTGCAACGTCCCCGCTTCGTCAACAGCTAAAATCCAAGCCATCATTTCGGTCCGAGGTAATCCCACCTGCCACGAAGCTGCATGAGGGCGGCGGAATTATAGATCTGTTTCCGCGATAGCACTTTGGCGCCACATCCATTAGGGGACAGGCGACGGTACTTATCGCAACCCCACGTGTTGGCAACCGCAGTCGGCGAACGAAGGCTCCCGACACCACGCGCTCTTGGGCCCGCGCGAGCGAGCATCGCGCATCACGACGGTCGCTGCCGGTTTCGGTGCCGGGCAAAAACGGCCATCGAAGAAGCGTGTCACATCTCGGGACTCCCTTCATAAGCATCAGTAGCCACCTCGTAAAGATAGGAAGCTGCGACGCGCTTCCGCGGGGCCCCTAAGTGGTTTCTCGTGTTTGCCCGCTGTGGCGTCTCGGGCTGGCACTCGGTGGCTCCGCCGCCACCCCGACGTCCTCGCAGCGCCTTCGGCCAGGGGGAGGCGACAGCCGACGGGACCGGTGAAAGGCACGTCGGACCGTCGCGCCGGCACTACCTTCGCGGGCCGGCTTTATGAAGGGGCGCCCCGGCTCCCAAGTCTCGGAGTTGCCTTCCGGTTTTATGTGATTGCGACGACTGTGCCAACGAAAACCGGAAAAACACCAAAAAAAAAAAAAAAAAAACCACACATACACACACACACACACATACGCACAAAAAAAAAAAAAAAGAAAAAAAGTAAACGTAAAAAAAGACGGGCGTTCGAATCGAATGAGCTTCGCGGGAGTCTCAATTTGCGGATTGGGCTTCAAGAGATGGCTTTCTTCCGATCGTATCTTTGGCAGCGGGAAATCGCGACTGGGTTGAGAAGGCTTTTAGTTTAAGGTTTCTGGAGTTATTTTTCTTGCCTGGTTCATGTCATCTGTCGCTGGAGACGGTTCGGAGTTCTGCATAATATTCTTGTCGTCGGGTTTTGTGGTCACTAACTATGGGAAAAACGTCGCATGTAACGCCCTGAGTTTTGCTTTTTTTTTCTGGTTAATTTATTGGTGACATTACGGAATATTCCAATTTCTTCGGGGATTCAAGAACAATACATACGCGTATTTTATCGCACAAGATTTCTGACTATAAATATCGAACATAAATACTTCCTCGCTCGTTCACAAATGGCCGTAAAATGAAAGCCTCAATGAACGAGAGAAAGGAGGCAGGGGAAATCTTCAAATACGAGCTGCTACCCAAAGTTTCCGAGAATTTTCTTGTAAAAACATGAACACCTATATTTTAAATCCTAATTTCCAATGTCAGCCTCAAAGTTGTCCCCTTGGGTGTGTATACAACAATTTCAGTGATTTGATCCAGTTTTCTTAACTCATTAAAGTCTGCCTGTTCAGCACCTGCTGCGGTTCCGCATGGGCCTCTTTAGTGAAGTCAAAACACCGCCCTTTCAATCAGAGTTTCATTTTAGGGAAGAACCAGAAATCGCAGAGAGTCAGATCAAGTGAGTACTGAGTGGGCAAGGGGGATTCGAAAAAAAAAAAAAGGGGGGGGGGGGTAGTGGTAATCTATTTTTGTTCTTTATTTTCAGGTAGTCAGTCACAACGAGCAAGGTGTCTTGAGATGCATTCTCATGGTGCAGCAACCAGACCCCATTCCTTCGCATCTCAGGCCGTTGTCACCTCACATTGTCCCTCAGTCGTCTCAATACGGCGCAGTAAAACTCCCCGTTAATAGTATAGTCAAACTAGGTGGAAGCTCGAGCTCCTTACGCACAATTCATCAAATGTAAAAAACACACACACACACGCACACACACAAAAAAAGCTTTATTGTGGTGTGGTCTGGCACCCTTTCAAACGCTTAAACCTCTCAAATTTTCTTGCTCGGCTTAAATCTTGCTCACCAAAACCCTCCTTTATAATTCGGTGAGTTTCGGCCTTAGTTTGTAAAGTTTCAACTTTCAAGCATAATTTAATGCAAAGTTTCGCTCCTTAAAAGGCCACTGAGAACTTCATATATCGATTTTGTTTATCGCTTCAAGTGCTTCAAAGTCGCGTGATCATAAGAAAAAACTTTTTTTTTCGTTGCGAAAAAACGATTTCCACACCTCGTTTTTAAGTCCAGACGCAGCCGACGCTATACGAACTGGTGGGACCAACCAGACAGCGTCAAAAGCACACCGTCATGTTTCTCTACGTGCTCTATCATTGCTGAACCAATCACGTACTAAAAAGACCTAATGACTTGCGATTTTGACGCTGCTTTATTGGGCCCACTAGCTCGTAGCTTCGGTGCGCCTGGATACTTATGCTGAAACCAAGTAGTGTGCGAAAGGTTCTGTCAAAAATCTGCCTCCTTCTCCCCCAAGCAGGGTTCATCTTCGCTTATTTATTGGGATAACGAGGCGAAGACATTTTTCGCACATTTAGAGGTGTCGCAAGTTCCATGATGGCGGCGCCCGGACGCTGTGCTGAAAGCGTTGAGAGGAATAGAGACCCCTCCCCTAGTTCAAGGCCACTCAAGCGACCAAGGACGTCATGAAGGAGGTAATTTTTTGCTTGTTTCTGTCATTTCAATTTGCCTATAAGTTTTAAAATAACGCGAATTTCGAGAAAAGAAAAGTTTAAGTTACTACGTTCAGTCCGCTCAGGTTCGGTGCGAATTAAAAACCGGTAAAAAAAGTCCTTGCAGGGCCCCCTTCAATAAAGAGAAACGCGCCAAATATGCGGACAGTTTACCATGAAGGATTTTCTTGAAGCCTTTAGAAAAATGGGATACTATTTATATTGGCCTATAGTTTCCTAACAAGTTAATATCGCCACCCTCAAATACCAAAACAACCTTAGCAGTTTGCATAAGCTTTGGAAATACACACAAAGACATCGAACGGTTGAATATGAACGTTAGTGGGTGCAGCCAACAAGTCAATAACAAATTTGATTGGTTCTATATTCAGGTAAGTTACATCTCTCCTTTGTTATTATTTATGCTTCAAAACGCTGATATTACTCCATTTTCATCAGTTTAGGAAAAAAGATTGCATACGTCCATGAACATAGCCATATGGGTCTTTGTCACACTCGAAGTGTTGTTGGCTAGGTTGACTAAGTAGTCAATGAAAATATTTGCAAGCGACGTACCATGACAACTTTTCTCCCGTGCTCAATTTCAGTTAACATGGCTTTCTGATCGTAGGGCTTCAAGATACGATTAATATTTTCCCATAATGTCTCTAGCTTATTTTTCTGGATATAGTATTAAAAATATTTAGATTGGACAAATTTATGGTACGAAGTATTTTTATGTTATTTTTTTTTTCAACAGATCACGGGAAACCCAAGGTTCGTTTGACCTCCTGCCAGGTTTGATAAAATAGTACGGAAAGCTCTCACTATAAATTTCGTGGAATGTCTCCAGATATGTATCGTATGCTGTATCAGCTGAATCATTAGCGTATACTATGCTCCAGACTCCAGTTAGTGGTTTCGATGGAGTTCCCGAATGACTGCAGTGCGTACGCAAACGCTTTCACGTTTTTTTTGTTTTTTTTTCGAGGTTGAGTCGGAGGAGTGTTTGTTAGTATAGGAGGAAGATGGGTAAATGGTCACTAATATCACAGCTATAATTACACCTAAAGCAGAAATATCTTCCTGGGCACAATTTGAGACAAAGTAATCTGATAATGCGGAGCCCTGGTCTGTTATCCTCGTAGCTCCCGTAGTATAACACGTTCAAATCCATTTGATTCGACGACAGAAAATAGAGCGTCGCGTATAGTTGATGCTTTTAATAAGTCGATATTAAATCCCCCCCCCCCCCTCCCAAGCAAAAATAGTATAGTTGTTCTTTCTAACAAACTAAGCAACCTATCAAGTACAAAAAGCAAGTCGCTGACATTTCCAGACGAAAATCGGTATAATACAAAAAAAAAAAGACAAACGCAGTTACCGCAGAGTATTAACAATAATTCAAAAGACTCATTCACTTCCGTAAAATCAGGAATAACACAGCAATCGAGACTGATTAACATGCATTGAAATGCCTACCCCCTCCTGATATTTCTTCGTAAAGTAAAATGCTTGTAATTAGGCAAAACAAAGTCATTTGAGTCAGAAGTGTACCATGTTTCAGAAAACATGAGAATACTAAAAGAAAAACGCAAGGTACAGTATCAAGAAGAATTTCCACATCATCAACTTATGATAGTATAGAGCGGATATTCATGTGAGGAAAATACAATGCAGATCGTCCTTGATTTCTTGTGGCTTTTATGAATTCTTCAGGCTTGAGACATAAATTAGTCAACAACTTACTTTCCATTAAAAAGAAAGAGATGCTGTTCTTTTCTTTCCTATTCGAGTTATCAACCTGTGCATGGGCGTACCAACCGGGGTGGCAAGGGGGGCACTTGCCCCCCCCAGTTCTCAGAGTGGGGGGGCAAGGCATGCGTTTTGCCCCCCCTGAAACGGCCGCCACTGGGCAGAGCAGACACAGGCCGGCGGCGCCCAAGGAATACCAAGGGCACTGCCCCCCGACCCGCGCGGGCATATTTTTAACGCGCAGGCGATACAAACCCTAGCAACGGTGCTCACGCACGCCGGATTGGCTGGTTTGTGGAGCCTTGCCCCACGAACAAGGCTACACGGTAACCTAACGGAATCCATCCGCGAGGCATGGGCCGGACGGGCCGTCCAGACCAGGACGTAGGCCCTTACTCAAAATAAAGTTTTGCTTGGAGATAGGCGCTGCCGCCGTCAACATAGGCAGCGGATACAATGCGAGTTTCCGAAGAGGTAGCGTAACTTAGTGGTGAGATGTCTGCCTCATACGTGTCAGACCCGGGTTCTATTTATGGTGTGGGCCGGCTTACTTCTTTTTATTTTTTTTCTCGAACATTTTGTTTTGTCGAGGCATTTGGCGATATTTACATTTCTTTTTTACCATTAACACTAAAAAAACGAATGTTGTTGACGAAACATCGCTAAACTAAATCGTATCGACTCTATTTACGGAAGTGCATGGGGGACAGCGGGGCTTGGGTTGCCGACCGGACGCCGCAAAGCGGCGTGTACGGGGGGTGGGGGGGCTAGGTGGGTTAATAGATTTGTAATTAGCAGCCGCACGCCGTCACCGCGAAGCGGCGTGAACGCAGGCGCGGGGGTGGGTTA
The DNA here is from genome assembly GCF_016920785.2 of Ixodes scapularis. Taxonomy (NCBI): domain Eukaryota; kingdom Metazoa; phylum Arthropoda; class Arachnida; order Ixodida; family Ixodidae; genus Ixodes; species Ixodes scapularis. The sequence goes on from NW_024609884.1 coordinate 55,489,568, forward strand.
ACGCGCTTCGAGTGATACACGAGCAGCCCATCCGGCGTGAGCGTCGTTGTTAGGGGTTCTATCGCCTGCACCGTAAAAGGAGCAGTGTGTGCACCTCCTGTAGTGGGCAAGAATTCCTACATTGGAGAGAAGCGGGGACAAGCCCTTTCTTCAAATGCGTCAAGTCTCCTTGAGCTTCGGAATACAAAGAAACGCCACTATTCGGAGCTAATCCCACAGTTACTCGACCTCTCTTGCGTCGTGTCTGTTCGCTCCCCGCGCCTCGTAGCAGTGTTGTTGCAGTGGGGGGGCTCGTTAAAATTTTGGGGTTTTTTGGACTATCTAAATCACTTTCTTCCTTCCCATCCCCCCCCTTTTCTACTCCGCATGCTTCCCCCTCTGCAAATATCAGCTGACCTTCCGACATCTTTTCTATGTTGATAGGCAAAACAACCACTAAAATTAGAAAGTAATTTGTAATTTGAGTGGAAGTCACTCGGAAAAGTAGTTAAAGTAAACTACGAATTACTAGAATATAAATGTAATTAAAAGTTACTAAACTACCCAGAAAAGTAGTTAAACTACAGTAACTTGAGTAAAGTAGTTGAACTACGTACAAGTCTGGCCCGGCAGGCGCTCTGCGTAAGGGTTTTCACCTATCTGCCTAGCCCCGCACACCATCACATGGGCCAAGAAAGGTGTAGTTTTACTGCAGAGGAGAAATCAGCAGGGTCCAAGATGGTGACAATGGAGGATGGGGGACTGTTCCAGTGGCTGATGGCTTGAGAAAGGAACGACCAATTGAAAGCCTTAGTAGAGTCAGAAATGTGCTTGATGGTGCAGACGTTGTTGAGGCGAGAAGATGTTCGGTCGGGGGGTAATAACAAAGTGGTTTTGAGGTCGGGAATGTGGTAGTAGATTTTGTGAATAAAGCACAGCTGAGAGACTTTTCTGCGAAGCTGCAAAGAGGACATGGTTAGTTCAGTTTTTAGCGCTGAGACACTGAAAAAAAAAGTCATAAGTGGATGAAATGAAGCGAGCAGCTCTGTTCTGAAGTGCCTCTATAGGGTATTGATGAGGTACAGTCGATGGGTATTCCAGATGGTTGAAGCATATTCTATTTTTGGTCTGACGTACGTGTCAAAGGTTAGCTTACGGACAAAGGTTGGAGCGTTTTTTAAGTTACGTCTGCTTAGTCCAAGAGTTCCAGATGAATCGGTAGTAATGACTTCAATGTGGTTATTCCAGGGAAGGTCAGATGTTAGTCTTACACCAAGGTATTTATACACAGTAGCGGTCTCAATCAGATCGGAGTCCAAGAAGTAATTAAATGACAGAGTGTTTTTTTTCTTGGTGAAGTGGATTAGTTTGCCTTTAGACTTGTTTAATGACATAATCCACTCTTTGCACCAATTGTTAATTTTATCTAGATCTTCCTGAAGCTGGTTATTATTTTGCACACAAGTTACTTTGTTAGGGATGACGCAGTCGTCGGCGAAAAAGCGTATTTTGGAAGAAAGCCCAATAGGAATGTCATTAATAAATATTAAAAAGAGTAAGGGCCCAAGTACGAACCCCTGGGGAACACCAGAAGATACATTTATTAAGGAAAATTCATGATCATTATGGACGTGACCTGTACACGGGAAAAAAAGAAAGTCACGAATCCATGCAAACGGTTATTGGTCGAGACAAACAGATGATAGCTTAGAAAGAAGGCGTTGATGAAGGACACGGCCGAACGCTTTGGAAGAAAAAAAAATCTTTGTCAGTCTGGGTGTGCAAGTCATGGATGAAGTGTTAGTGTGCAAGTCATGGATGAAGTCGCAGAGCTGTGTTCTGCAGGAAAGTACCTTTTGAAAACCGTGCTGCTGTTTAAAGAAATGAAATGGGATGATAGGTGCCTCATGATATTGGAGTAGAGGATATGCTCAAGTAGTTTGCAAGAAATTGAAGTCAAAGAAATAGGGCGATAATTAGATGCGGAAGAGCGGCTGCCCTGTTTAAAGACTAGGAATTACCCTCCCCACCTTTTGGTCAGATGGAAGGCAGCTTTGAGATAAGGACTGAATAAAGATGAGTTTCAAATACTCACTAGAAATAACAGTGGCGTTCCAGCGGACGAAGTAAGTTTTAGTTTATCAATCAATGTTTTAATACCGGCGGAGTTAACGTTAATAAGATGCATGCGGTCGTAAAGCTCTCCAGGGGAGTGGGGACGGAGTCCAAGCACTCGTTAGTAAACACTGATGAAAAGTATTCGTTAAACACAGAACTATAATGCTCGAATTTGCACACCCGACATTCCTAACTCTCCCCACCTTCCTAAACGTCCGTGTGTGTCCTAACACCAGAAACCGGAATTTTAAAGGTTAAAAACGGCACGTTGCGAATATGGAACGCGCACTTTCATGCAAAGCTGACGTCAAGTGACTCAAATCGAAGAACATGCATATCTACAATATTGTTATCTCTTCTGGTTAACGCTCAACAACCGTTGCATCCGTTTTCGCGCACGAAACGGTGACTCCCAGAGAAAGTAAGAACGCCAGTGATTGCCTTTATTTTAACAATATAAACACACTTGCAGGCGTGCGCTGATGAAGCCTCAAAATCAAAGCTCTCGTAGAGTGATTCGTGACTGTGCCGGCTACTACCCAACCTCGTTGTCACGCCACTTTCTGCAAGCAAGCACTAAAATTGCCAGTAAACACACAAAAGCGACATCGATACAATTATCTTCTAGAATATCACCTTATTTAGTCATAACTGTTTCAATAGGCACTACAAGTTGTATTTATTTTAAGAAGAAGCAAAATTTTTTTTGTGAGAGAAAACAAAATATCAATGTTAAGTCTGGTAACGTTGTAATTTTGCCGAATCATTGCCAAATCTTTAGAAAAGTTCGACAAAAGTTGCGCCGAATTTTCGATTGCGGGGGGGGGGGGGGGGGGAGGGTCTGGTTTGCCCCCCCACTCAAAAACAAGTTGGTACGCCACTGAACCTGTGCTTTTCGTAGGAACATCTTGCCCTCTCTGTGCCATAACTAATCGGTACCCCTTTTCCGCAGCTTTTGTTTTCATCTGCCAAAACAGTTTTTTTTTATTATTTTTTTTTTTTATGCCGCTAAGTTTTCATAGATTCGTAAGGTTGCCCTCTCTTCTTTTAGTTGAGCATTCTTTTGCAGTCGTCATATGTTCCTTATAACACGAAAAGCAAATCGCACCAAGATAACCGGCGCTTCCTCCGGTTTGGATGGAAGTTTGTGCATTGAGTCGATATCCTGCTCAGTCAAATTTGGCAGTCCTAGATGTTATGATAGCGCCTTTAACCGATTTAACGGGTTTTCGTTTTCGGCTATCGCTAATCCGTGCACCTCGATGTTTTGAATGCTTTGACGCCTGGTGTATTGCTCCAGATTGATAATTTGATGTTTGAGTTGTTTTATTTCAGTGTTTTTGCTCGACTCCAGTTATGTGACACGTTTCTTCAAATCTGTTCTTTCTTTTCCTTGCTGTTGAATTTGGGAGAGCAGCTTATCGTAGTTATCCGACATTAGCTGAACTGAACGCTCGATGGCATGCATCGACCTGGATGGGCCAGTTTGAGGTTGCATTAATAAGTTTTCACAAATCGCTTTCGAACACCCGCTTGGAACGCGCGCTTCAAAGCACGCCCCGAAGTGACGGCGGTAGCTCCCGATACCAATAGCGTTCTACGAAAATCCGATCTGCTCGAACTCTCCAATGCACAAGCCTCAACGCTACCGCCTGTTGACGGTGCGGCGGGAGCGACGCGCTCGCCGGACCACCTGACCCCACTCTTGGCTCAACCGACAATGGGCGGGAGCGTGATCACGTGGCGCAAGATAGACGTCTGACTGGTTCAACGAGCACGTAGCTTCCACCGCACCGTCATTTTTTCTTTTTTTATAGCTGTTGGGCTTCGCCTGCATTCTTGGTACTCTAACCAGCCTGTGTGCACTGTGCACCGACAGGCCACCCCCGCCTCAGCGTGATCGAGGGACAAAACACGGTGCATCCCGGCACCACTTAGTGAGCTTCACGTGCTAATCTCGGGATCTCTGTGCGAGCCTCCCCTACTTTGCCAGCCCCCCACCCCCGCATTCCCCCTCTTGGTCCTCTGTGCACCTGTCTATTTGGAAGTGCAAGCTCTTTTGGCGTCCGTTGAGCTTGTTTGTGCTGCTGGGCGTGTGGACTGCAGCAGGAAGACCCACACGCTGTGCGACGACACGACAGGCGGTGGTCCCCAAAGAAATACCACGCTGTAACGTATTGGCGACGCCTGCGGAATAAATGACGCCTACATAAAGTGGTCCCCTCTATTAAAAACAAACGTGTTAAAGAAGGTGCCCAAACGCTCAAGCGCGTGCTTAAAAGCCTCTCATACAGCTCTTGAAAATGCAGCTGATGCAAGTCCCAGAAACGCGGACTATTCTGACAACGAGGTTTCTTTTCCGTGTTCTTTCCATCAGCTTCGTCCGCCTTCCTGTTTTCTTTAAACAGCCCTTATCGAACAACTAGAGAACGCCAGTGCCTTCCGTTCAGGCAGAGAGATTGTGTTTTAAGATCTACAATTTGCGCAACAGCATTTGTCGTGCGGGACTTGAGCAATTAAAGGCCTTTTGCCTGTGATCCGTACTAAAGTTCGTTCACCCCAAAGCTTACAGTGTGGTAGAAGTGCTCGTTGTAATCACTCAAACGGCTTCACCACATGATCGGGCTCCCTGCCCAGCAGCTACGTCTCGGGACTGCGTGACGTGAGCAAAGCCCCCTACATCCGCATGTGCATTTAGGCGACGCGTGTCTTTTCGTCACTCACCCGTGAACAAGGGAGTGAACTGGTCCCGAAACGTCGCGTAAATGTTTATGAAATTTTTGGTTAGAGTCCCTATTTTTCGCTTCATGTCTATTCCTAACCAGGCAAAGGGCTGCCGAACGTTTACCTTCAAGCCCATACCCACGAGCAGAGGGCGGGATCACGTAAAAGGGAGGCGGTTGATTGGTCCAGCGAGCGCGTAGCTCCCAATGTACTATCAGCTTGAGTGGTGTCGAAAGCGTGTTCCCTCATAGCAAATCAGGTGTTTTCTAAATTCACGGCATGTGCATAGCTGCCAAGTTTTTTAGAAACCAAATCCGGAAGAATTTTTAAGTCGGGGGGGGGGGGGGGGGGGGGGGAGGGGAGGGGCGTAGAAATTCTCCCCGTTTAAAAAAAAAAAGAAGAAATATGGATAAGAAATTTACATGAAGACAACTTCATTATGTTTATATTGCATTGCTCATGGGAGTTGTCCATAATAGCGAGACAAAAATGCATGTAAAGGCTGTCTGAAATGTCGAGGCTCGATCTAAAGTGAGCCGTAAAAATCGGCGCCTCCACGTAGCAACCTAAATCTTTCGTCCAAGGTGTATTTCACAGGTGGGTTTTACCTTTTAAAATCACAAGGTATAGCTTTCTTTCTGTAAAAAAATAGGACCAAAATACTTGCCAGGGTCAACGGCGAAAGCGACGCAGCCGAGTGGCGGGGCGCGTTTGGCGCACGTATATGTTGGGAGCATTGTTGGAAGGTAGGGAGCCTGGATTGTAGAGCGGGTCCATCTCAAACCAAGGGGAGCGTCTGCAATTTAATGGCGGACACCTCCCGCGCCGATTGGTCGCAAGTGCGCATGCGCTGCGTTGTCGCCTGTTGGGGAGGAAAGCAGGCGGAAAGGCAGAGACTTTCGCAGACGCAATCCGTCGGCAGCAAGAGCGCCGACGGCAGCAGAGCGTACATTACAAAATGACTATGTGTATTTTAATAGATCACGGTCGTCGAGGCCTGTCTCGATATTTTTTTAAAAGCAAGCCGGAACAAGCAGGTAGCGCCATCCATCAATACGGGCGCCAAACGCGTCCCGCCGCTCGACTTGTTTCTATGTGTCGCCGTCCGCCGTTGACGCCGGCAAGTTTTTTTGCCCCATTTTTTACAGAAAGGGATCTACGCCTCGAAATTTTACAAGGTAAAATACACCTTCGACGAAAAGTTTAGATTGCTACGTGCAGGCGCCGATTTTTACGGCCCATTTTAGATCGAGCCACGGGATTTCAGCCGCCCTATATTTACCCAGGTACTCTTTCTCGCGTTAGCTGAAACGTGGTGGCGCCAGTGTACCAATAGCCCCCAACCACTTCCGGTTCTGAATTAAACGGCGGGTTAAGCAGTATTTGCGAAATCAAATATACAAAATATCTTCTAGAAATGGCCACTTATAGCACTCGCCGACTAAATTCATATGAAAAAAGAATGATGAGTAAAAAATTAGGAAATATTTGTGAACCGGAAGTGTGCCGGGGCTACCCAATAGATGGCGCAACTGAGTTTGTTGCCAAACAAAAAAGGGCCAATAAGATGAACATTGTGTACACACACCTACTTCGGCTTGGTGTTTGAATTAGGACGCAAAAAAACCTCGCTACATGCCGGGTGGCGTCACAGCTAGGACAATTCATTGCCGCTCCAAACGGTGCTTGTTCGTCTTTGGACGTTCGCTTATACAGTACATACGAACGAGAACACTCAGCCGCGCCGCCCGCCGCACTGGCAAAATTAGACAGAAAAGAACAGCGACGACCTCTCGCGCGTGCTCGCACATCGTATACATGTAAATTCGCGCGTATGTAAATGCAGACACCTCTTTCGTTTATAAACAGGGGCGGCCAGCGCTGCCTGAATGAGCTCTCGCGCCGAGGAGCGCGATGCCGGAGAGGCCCGGCGGGGAGAGGCGCCCGTGTCTGTGCGTTGGCATTCTTGCAGGCAGCCTCGAGCGCAACACGATCTCGGGATGAAACCCGCAGTGTTCAGCTGGCGTTCACGCGCAGCCAGTAAAGCCGAGGGGAACAGCCGCGACGCTTAGTAGAGATTCTCCAGTTACCGTCATGCGCGGATAACGGGAGGCCTTTAATATCGATCGACAACGAGTCGTCGACCTCACGCTACATCAAATGTTGTTGTTCCGAATATCGTGCACCATAGAACGCGTGCCTTGAGACGCATGGAGTCCCATGATGGTGTTACGGTCTTCCTGCCCAACTTCTTCGGTTAACATTGCCCGCCATTCACCAGGTCGCCTGTTCTTCGGCCACTAGCCTCCAGCGTGTTTCCCCTGACTACCGTTGTTCTTTGTTCTTTTCGTGCATTAATCGTAAATACACAGTTGTTGTTGCGCCTCTATACTTTGCGCCCAACTAACGGCCGAGGTCGGTTTCTCGCCTGTCCGTTACACCATCGTAGCAAAACAAGTTTTTCGCCATCCATCTGTGACCGACGTTATAGTTCTCTATTTTCCGTCACTAAAGGAGGAGTGTTTCTAATAAAGGAGCGCCCCCTCCACGGGAGTGTGCCCCGCCAAGACAGCGCGGGGCGAAGCAGCTCCAAAAAGGGCAACGGCGCGCACCACTTGACGCCGTTGTTTACGTTTCAGTCGCGAGGCCCTCGGAAGGCGTAAATCACGAGCTCCAACCGCGAGCCCCGCAATTAACCCCTCATTTGTGCCTGTGTAAACAGCGCAGATCGCCTGCATCACCCGCAAATCTCACCACCAGGGCTCGTCTACATAAATTGGCTAAATTCGACCTGTTTTTTTTTTTTTTTTTTTTTTTTTTGTATTCTTTGCTTTTTACTCAGCCAATAGACTTCTTCCAAAATCGAAGCGCCCCATCGCGGCGAAGTAGCACGCAGTGCATTCTAGGAATTAGTTGGCCACTCAGTTTCGGTTTCGTTTGAGCAGCTTCATTTCATGCCTTCACGCTGTGACCGAATGCTCTGCTTGCGTTTTCGATTATCTGACTTTTCACGAATGCACAATACACTCATTCTGGAGCGACACAAAACGAAGGCCGGCGCACTTTTCTTGGTCCCCGAAACACCGGATATTGTGTGTGCGTATGCAAACGTAGTAAGACTAACTTAGTCACCTCAACCCACGAGTGCATCTTTGAGCTCAATTTCAATAATCCCGTCAGATATCGGTGAACTACAACTGAAATTTAGTCGCCTTGAGCCTTAAAAGTATTTTGTTTGCCAAATGTCTACTTCTTGTTACTTCATTGGGCTAAAAGCAAGCCGCATCCTCACAGGAGTATCAAAGTTGAGCCCAGCGTTACTACGATGTCTTCCTCGTGTCATCACATATCTCACACTCAAATTTTATGCTGATAGGAGATTAAGTTTTCGCAAACGCTGAGATCGGCTAGTTATGACGGAGGCCCTAACAAGCGTCCCCTACTCCTCGCTAAGCCTTTTTGGACGAGCTTTTATTGACGCCCAAGATCTGTGACTGAACGGTGTGTCTGAAATTATTTCGGCATACTCAGTCAGGAAGATAACAAACACATAACAATTAAATATTATGGCCATTGGCAACCGTCAAATGCGCTTTGAATAATTTCGTTCGTTTGGCGCACCGCATAGGTGTTCACGCCGGCTCTGGTTCACGCCCGTCCTCTGCACTTCCGGCGAACGTTGCGACATTCTTCACACAAGTGCTCGACTTTAAACGGTTTGTGTGTGTGAATGTGCCTATATGATTGTGCAGGATAACTTTATGCGCATATACGATGTTGAATATTTGTGAAATGCAAGCGGGTGGGGACTTCGCTTCGTGCAGTGCGTGCCGGTCAGTACAAATAAGAAATAAGAAGTGTGTTCGATTTGAGCTTTTCAATAGCGCCTCCGGGTTTTACCTTGCATACTCAGGCGTATTAAGAAAAAAATGTAATTCCAAAAAGTTATATTTCGTCTATGGACGCACGAAACAAACTTCCTGACCAGCAACACTAATGTAAAGGTGCGAGCTCGATGTATGCATACTTATTGGTTGTTACAGCGTGTTGACTCGTACACAAGCAAGATCCCCGAGCTTCGCAGCGTCGAGATTCCCAGCACTGGCTCGTTCACATACCTTGAAACGCCAACAGAAAGGCTAGAGTACAAGAATATACAACAAGCACGTGTTAAGGCAAGCTATACGTCTCGGGCTTGTGCTAAAGCTTCGAGGTCTGGCCATTTAGGTCAGTTTAGAGACCACAAATGACGCCCTCAGGACCAGAAAACATGAGATACGCTCTGTGTATAATCTCTTGTCGACGTGTCGATCGAAACAAACCATGCCACTCTCCTCCCTGGCTAACTAGTTCCCAGAGTGCAACGCGCGCAGTGTTGCATGCAGGGGTTTATGGAAGTAGTCTATTGCTGCTTTGAAGATGTTTTTTTTTTTGTTTTCTTTTCCTTGAAATCTGTATTATTTCATGTCGAACTTATCCGGTTCATTCAACAGGTCAGGGAAATACGGGACACCAGCAGGGTGAATTCTTTTTTCTCCTTGCCCACTCCTGTCCTCCTAAGGGAGTATTCACTGGCGGCCATAGCTGTGTACGCGACTGCTGAGCATGTGCTGACGGCGAGCTTTCTCAGTTCTTTTGCCACGTGCATTCCGCATCATCAAGATTACCGGGCTTCGCAGCCTAGTAATGTGAGCTCGTTCTGAGCAAGTGCTCTAAACATCGCCCTCAGATACGGCGTCCACTGAATGCCCCTAATAGACGCTGTGCAGCAGCTGTGCACGGGCGCCGCCATAACCAACCTTTATTTTTTGTTTCCTCTTATTTTATTACGTTTCATTCACTTCATCATGACCACAGCAGGGCAGGTTATTGCCATTTTCGATTCTACTTGTGTCCTTCTCCCAAGCGTTGGCCTTTGTGGAAGCTCGTCAACGGCCGCTTCACTGACTCAGCATCTGGGTGTACAGGAGAAGGTCGGCAATGGCGGCTGTAATCTGGCGCGTTTGCAAAGCGTTTATAGCCTCACGGACAGGGTTATTTTAATAGAACCGTAAAGCCGGGGTCACAATGCTCATACATCATTCAAGATACAGTCCACAAACATAAGTCCCCGCAATTTCCGTGGTTCGAATGCCGTGCCACGTGCCAAGTTTTCTCCTTGAACTCATAGCCACGCGGCATTGGAAGCACGGATCTCACGGTGACTCGCGTTCGAATATGTATGCAGACTGTCGTTCGTATGATGTTTGCCTCTCCCGATCCCCAAGTAGTGGATTCAAACTCTGGTTGAGGTGCATGCAATCTGGCGGATGCTTCTTGCTTGCAATATGAGGGAGCAGTGTAACTTAAGAGGTTGACCCCCTGGCCAAACGATGCCCATGGGGCTAAATTATTCCTCAGTCCTGCGCTGGTTGCGCTGGGGCGAGTCAGATGCCATTCTTCGGTTTGGCGCGTAAGCCATCAATATATGCATTTGATTTCCCAGGAATAAAGAAGAAAAAAAAAAAACTTTCCTGGCTATACACCTTTTCTACGTGGGCGCCGCCGTCTTCAATTTTGGAACTTCCGGTATGCATGAAAGCATCACTTTCTTTTCGCCTCGACAGTAGAACGTGTTAATATTTCAATTGCAACCGCCAGTCCTTCTGGTTATGACCCTTCTATACTTTTTTACTTGTTCGAGATTGTAATATCCTGCTTTTTTTTTTTTTTTTTTTTTTTGCTTTTTTTTTTGGAACGCATAGCGGACAGGGGGTCAACGTGGCTGGATGCGAGGCGTAACGAAAAAGGTGTATAAGGCACACAGGTAGAAATGCAAATTTCCGAGGTCGGAAGGGTATAAACAGACTTGTACACGTTACTGAAAAATAGTAACGAATTACATTTACAATTACTCAAGGCTAAATTGTAATTTATTACAATTACAATTACCCTCCCATAAAAGTAACTGACCGTTACCCCAAAAAGTAATCCGTTACTTTCGTGGCGTTACTTTTAACATTTATGTCCTCAAGTAAGAAACAAAGGGAAGAGGGTTATTCAAGTTCTTATTGTTGTAACGTGTTCCATTTAATGACCTTGAGTATTTTGAGCAACAGCTGGCCCTTAAAAGTCTCGTCAAACATTTTACGTTATTTCTTACTCAATATGTCGACTGCTACGCTGAACACCACTTGAGATGAGGCACTGGATGGGAGTGCCATATTGTTCCTCACGAATGCTTCAAGCTCTGCTTTGAGATTTTTTAGCGAAGCAAGGGAAGTACTATTTACCTCGAATGTAGAGCAAAGCTTCGTCGTTGCAGCCGTCGCCTGCTATTCGAGAGATTTAGTATATCCTTCCGATACCTCCGATACCCGCGATAACGATATGATGCATACGCAAAGACGGCGGCGAAGTATCGGATATTGTGATCGGAGTCATCGGACCGACCTACTAAAATTCTCCATTGCCTAAATCGCGAAGCTGTGGAAGTCATCAATAGCAAAACATAGTTGTAACAGTAAGGTGATAATTAAATAATAAATAATGTATGGCTCGATATTCTTCTGTCTTTGGTTCTGAAGAGTTCGAGCCTCACTTGAGACGTTGGTGAATGAAAGAAAGTTTCCAGTATATACATAAAAGTAATAAAAAAAAGAATGACACTCATAACAACAATTAATTAGAACGTCGCTTAAAACAAGGAAATGTAAACGCACGTTTGCCGTGTGTACCTTTCTGGGTGCCGTTCAAAAACGCACGGAGCACGAACCGACTGCAGTTTACTCCGGTGTTCTCCAGATAAACGTCCGCTGATGCCACGGGCAGCAAAGGGTAGAAGTAAGCCGCGCTATGGCCCCACTCACGAATTTCACTCTTTCCTCAAGCCCAGTATATTAAGTCTACGTCAGCCATCATTATGTTTTATTTGTAAAAATATCTGCTTGAGATAAGATGGGCCCTGCTGGGGCAAAACAGGAAGCAGAAGAAGGGAAGACTATTAGCATTTTCTAAGTGCTCGCAAAAAGCTGACTCACAAAAAGGGTAGGGTAGACGGAGCGTTGTCTCGTGTTGTGAGATTATGAAAATGGTCGTAGAAGGACAATGTTCATTCTTTTCAGTGCATTTACCGCCTCGCGCTTCTCGAAGAGGCGCACAATCACTTGGTGTCCTCCTCTCCCCGTCTTCGATCGCAAAGAAAAAACAGAGGGACTAAAAAAAAGCGGAAATACCTTGCCCCCTCCGCCCTCCCCCCCCCTTTTTTTTTTTGTAGAAATGTTTATTTGGATTTTTGTGACATGGTTGTTAGCGTCTAAACAAATTAATTCAGGAACTTGGTGTTGCAAAAAAAAAGGCTTTGCGGAATTGAAGTGCCAAGCCTCCCTTTGCTCTCACTGGGCTCAACTATACAAAAATAAAAAAAAAAAAATCTTTATTTAGAAGGGGATGGGGGGGGGGGGGGGGGTTTCTGACAAAAAAATGTAACGGATTACAATGAATCCGTTACGTCAAAAATGTAAGGGAATTACTTTAAAATTACTTTAGAAAAGATGTAATTATTCCGTTACTAAATTACCGATAATTGTAAGGGATTACAAGTAATTTCGTTACTTGTAACGGATTACGTACAAGTCTGGGTATAAACATGTTTTCATATAATCAAATTTGCCCGGTACCCGAAGGTTTGTGGCCATGGCTGGAATGTAGCGAAGGAAACGGCATCACGTGAGTAGCGCAGGCTTATCAGTGAAAACATTATAAACGGCCTTTGCCACGAGTGATGTTCTCCCGGCCATTGTGAAATCCCGACTTAAACGCAATTAATAACAAACAGGGTAAACTAGCTAAGGTGAACACTACAGCTCTAACGTGCAATATTGAATTCGATTCTATTATCAAATGAACGGCAGATATACAGCGGTGAAAGTGGTGAGCCCTAAGTTAGCGCGTTAAGGCCGGCATTGACACCGAGAAAGTGAATAGAATTTCCCGCGTTTCGGGAAGCCTTAAGAGCCACTTGGGTCTTAAACTGACAACGCCTAATTAGAGACGATGCCCGGTGTCCGACGACAAGCTGAGCAATCCAACGTTTCAGAGCCATCGTTCCAAGTGCTCCTCCTCATCATTGCGCGTGGCTCATCTCAAATAGCAAAGAAAAAATAAAGAGAAAACATTTCCTTTGTTTTTCCGTCGCTCGTTGTCTCCGTCCCTGGGTCCCGCTTTATCCCCAAGATTAGAGAAAATGACGGCACGTATTCCTGCCGTCTGCCATTCGCTTTCTTTTCATTTTTCTTCTACTTCCCGAGAGAATTAAAACCGGGCTCATCGCCAGTCTCCGCGAGGAGTTCCCCGGTGGAACTTAAGCAGGCGCTCAAAGTCGGCACAATGCCGGAGGAGCGGGGTCCGCTCGCAGGCAGGCTCCCGTGATAAGGGGAGCCCGAAGGGAGCTCTCCTCGGGCGCTGAGTGGGCCGTTCCATTAGGAACATCCCCGCAGCGTTGGCCGTCTCGGCTCATCATAGTTAACCCGGTGGGGCGGCAGCCAAGGAACCGAGCCCGTCTTGAATATGGAATTAACCTCCGGTTAGATGGCTCCCGTGCCCAGCCGCGCTGAGAGATCTGGTTGGCGGGACGCCGACGGGACGCGTTGTTTTGGCCTTAAATGATGATTGTGTTGCCTCGCGCTGGGGGCCCTACCGTCGTTCCGCAAATGCCCCCGGCCCTGCCCCCACCCACTCGCCCAAATGGGCGTAGAATAACAATAAAGTGGATGGACGCGCCCTTTCTCTCGCGGCTTCTGTCTTAATATGCATCCGTGCTGCCTGCCCGTTTGCTTCGCTCGCGCGCTTTTTCTTGCTGCTGAGAGGGCGCCCCGAGTGGCCGGGCAGGCGCTCCCTGATCGCTTTAGAAAAAACTTGGTGCAGTCGTGGGCTGGGCTCCGGGACTCGGGTGGACACTCCGCGTTCTGACGGTTGCCCCATCGCCGTTCTTTATCCAGTGCGCCTCGGATTGAAACGATCGCGTTCACGCGACATTCCTTATTTTTTGATGTAGAGAACGGGCGTAGCTTTTATTCTGCAATCGGCAATTCTCTCCAACATAATACAGCCTGATAATATTTACACCATCTCCGCGACAACCTACGTTTCTGGAATGAGTTTTTCTCTCTATTAGGACGGAGAAAAACAAAGGCGAACAAAAACACGCACCAGGCGTACAGACGCATTAATCAGTTTGGTTCCCTCAGTGACAGCGAACAAACACCAATCCAAGTGGCGCGAGTTTCGGAACCAAGCCGACTCCTGCGCTGGCAGCGACCCCGCGAGCGCCGAGTGTCATACAGCTGGCCGAGCAGTGGTGCACAGCTGTTTGAAGAGCCGCCCACCCCATCTATCCGAAAGAGGCCGGAGTGGCAGCTTCGGCGCAGCGCTCTTTCCACTTCTTTTTGGAAGAAACGCGGCGCGCTCGCAACACCAACCCGAGGCGCGAACTGGGCGCACCGAGCCATGGCTCAGCGAGCCGACAAATGTGGTTGTCGCGCCGCATTACCTAGAGGCGGCAGCGGAGCGCGGAGGTCCCCAGTAGCGCGCGGGGGCTCATCAGGACCCCGTCTCAAAGTCCCTTCGGTGATCGATCGTGCCGCGGCGTTCGATTGCGTTCGGTCGAGGAAGCGATTTGCCAGCCCTCGCGCGTCGGGCGTTTGCTTATACGGTGCACGCGCGCGCCCAAACCGCACAGACGCCACCGGCGTTGAGAGCGTCTTACCCGAGAAGCTCGGGGGGTGTCCCTGTGAGACAGGTGGGAGCCGGTCCACAATTGAAAATGACACATTCAACAACAGAATGTACCCTAATTACTACCTATGGGAGATATCATATACAGAAGCAGCATGTTCGAAAAGTATGTGCTGACGTAATACCGAGACATAGTGTGACAGGACGCCGCAAAGCACATTGTGCAGCTTATCTCAGCCGATTGTTGCGTGGGGTCGCTCGATTACTATTGCGGCGGATATTGAACCTTGCCAATAATCGGCAGAGCGCTTTTTTAATGCATTAGCATTAAACGCTCGTTTTGACGAAAACCCGACGGTGTCTTTCGTTTGTCAGCGCCTGGGAGAGAGGGAGAAGGAGGGGGAAAGGGTGATGCGTGGGACGCTCCCATTGGTACGAAGCGCTGACGTCAGCTCGCGTCAACCTCTCCCTCTCTCTCTGACGCTGACAAACTGGCAAACACCGCCGGATTTTCGTCAAAACGAGCCCTTTCGTTTTCGACAAAGTCACGCGCACAGCTGGCGCGGTGCCAGGGAGGAGGAGGCGCCGCGCAACACCTCCGAGATAACAAAGCCGAATGAGAAGGCCAACGCTGGACACAGATTGGAAGGAAACGAGTGCTGCGTACGCGCTCGGCTTCGAGTCTAGGTTGAGTCGAACGTTGACGCAGTTGTAGTGTCCAATCTGTGCCCAGCATTGGCCTTCCCTGATGATGCCATCTCATTCAGCATTACGGCTTTGGTATCTAGGAGGTGTTGCGCCGCGGTGCGGTGGAATGCGTGCGTGCTCAGTTGCCGCTCTGCCGTCGCCGGTTGTTCTTCGCTCTGGGTTTCCGTAGTAGCGGTGCGTGGGCTGTGAAATGTGTGTGTCTAGTTAAAACGATGGATGCGGTTCCCTCTGCGAGTGGTATGGATGCGGGTCTTTTAACGAGTGGTACATGTGTGGTTCGTTCCACGAGAGGTATGGATAACCATATCCAAAGACATCGACGTACTCTGCTAGGCAGAGTACAGAAAAGGGGTGAAAAAATTACAGGAAGATTCATTGGTGGATTCTTAGCGAATTCGTTAGCATGACCCTCGAAATTGCCAGACACGTCCCCCTTTTGGGAAACGCTAACACTGACCCCGTAACGAGGCCAAAAAGAGGCAGCGAAAAACAGACGAAGCAAATGAGAAAACCAAAAAAGAAAGCCAAAAGGCTTTCTTTTATTTTTCTTCTGAAAAAATTATTTTTCAGTTTTTGTAAAAATACTAAACTGTTCAACAAAAAGTGGGCACGCTCCTAAATACATAATATTGTGTTTTAAAATCAGCTTAATTACTTTTCGAACAGACCTGGTGGCGCATTTCAAGAAGCTTTTGCAAAAGAAGCAAGAATATTTTCCAGTCTAGACACAAAATTTTAGTCTATACGTAATAGGTATGTTATTGCAAATATTAATATTGCAAAATAAAAAATAAATAAAACATTTCGATAAGCACAAAAAATAAAGCTATAAAATAGATGTTGCTCATTTTATCTTGAGTACGTTCTACAATATTTGTTGTTAACGATATAAATAAACATCTGGAAGCATGGCTGTTTTCTATGAAAATAACAAATTAATTACCTATTGATCAACATAAGATAGTAAACTAAAGTCAATGTCGCCAAATTACCTCTTTAAGAACTTAAATGTTTATTCTTCGGGAGAATGACCTACTTGATAGTCGTTCCTAGATTGAAGCGATACTACCGCTAATCGGGCTGATAAAATTGATCTTCCAGAGCCTTCCATACTCTGGAGCTCCTCTCCCTCAGTGCGCAAAGGTGGTCTATCTCCTCCTCGCTTACCCCTCTGGCCACGTGGCCTCCCGTTAACCAATCAGCGTAGACAACCTCACTCCTCCTCTCGCACCCATCAGCCAATCAGCGTCGAGCCTCGCGGCCACGCTTTTATCTGGGCTTCACGAAATGCTGAACACCTAGCCAAAGAACGCTTCCTGTTAAAATACCAGCGCATGAAAATACACCAATCCTTTGAAAGGATGGAGAAATTTGGTTAGTCACCGATTCCCCCCGAAGTTCGTTCTACACTTTAATACACACATCTGAACTTGTAACCCAAATTACAAGTCCCAATAATAATTGTTCCCAAAGCTACTGAATTTTCAAATTTGGTCTGGGAGGGTGAGAAAAGACAAGTACACGTTACTGAAATAAAGTAACTAAGTGCGTTAACGCTGAAAATAACGCATTATTTTCTCGTTTTTCAGAATGTATCGTTTTTATGAAGCAGTAGCCGTTTCTAATATTTTTCGTCGTTAACAATTCCTTGCTCTTAAACGCGCTCATTCGGAGATAACCGCGGCTGTACCACATGCCTTGTGCGAGCTGGGGTGCGATCAAGGTTGGGTACTTACGTTGCACACGTTCCCCTCCACAAGTAACTGAATATCGTTATTGAATTCTTCATCATAAAGTAACACGCTACTCATTCCTTCTCTTAAAAAAAAATGAAAGACGTTTACAAATCTCTGTAATGCGAAATTAGAGCGCAGCTCTTGAGGAGGAGGAAGGGAGGGTACGGAAATGAGGGTGTGCCCCTCCTCTTCCTCCTTACCCTCTCGTCCTCCCCTCCTCCTCCAATGACGCCACATGACTTGGTGTCACGTCACCTATGAACAAATTCAGTTTTACCGGGCAACTGAATTGGTGTTGAGGTCACGTGACGTCAATTTTCCCGCTAAATTTAGCGCGGTTACGCTGAAGCTGATGGCGACGCCGCTCAACCCGGAAACGGGCGCCTAAGAGCTGAGCTCTAAAAGTAACTAGGTTGTTCTTTTGTTACAGAAAACAGTAACTATATTACCCTAAGAAGTGCCTGCGCGTCTACTTACCCGGAAAACACTCAAAGAGCCAATTTCTGCGATTTACGAGATCAACTCAGTGAATGTTGAGGGGGAACCTCCGTTTAGACTTAAAAATGAAGTCTGCGCCGTGACATTACGCAATGCAAAGCGTCATGCTTGCATTGCGTAATGCCACAGCGCAGACTTAATTTTGAGGTCCAAACAGGTGTTCCGCCTCATCATTCGCTGAGCGGATTTTGTAGATCGCAGAAATTGGCTCTTCGAGTGTTTTGCGGGTAAGTAGACGCGCAGCCATTTCTTAAGAGTTTAGGTTCAAGTAACGCGCTACGGTACGTAGCGCGTTACTTGAACCTACCCTCTTAAGAAATGCCTGCGTAATGTGCCTGAAATGCTTGTCTAAAAACAACTCACATCAGCAAAATTTAAAAAAAAGGCGCACAAAATCTTGTGTTTTTAGACTGCCTGCTCGATTTGCAAGTTGAGCAAGCGCAGGAAACTTTGAATGCTGGCTTTAGCATAACCTTCATTCGCCGTTTTCTCGACAGCCATATTGAATTTAGAAATCATGCCGGGAAGAGTAAATTGCGAAAATGTGAGTTTGGGTAGCTCAAGAAACCATCGAAGCCTGCCCTTCAAGACGATCAAATACACCGAAGAGATGATATACTTGAGATCGGTGACCACGGCTATTTTGTAGAATCTGGTAGAACATGCTCTATCCTCAATATAAGCTCGTGTAGATTTCTGGATTCTTCCTGGGAACGGGAGACTCGAGGCCTAGAGTAATTACTGAGGCCCGAGGATCAACTCGATGCCTTATTAATTCGCGCTTTGTGCGAATGCTCATGGACAGCCAAGATTTCAACAACCAAATCAGACACTGTGGTATGCTGGGGCCGCCATGCCGAGATGCACCCTGCTTGTTAATGAAGTTTGATCAATGAGTGCTCCGTATTTTTCCAGAGGTCACGACCACCGACATTACGAAACACTGAAAATACGATATGCTAAAACTGTAACTCCGCATGCAGCTGGCGTTGGTTTCCTCGCGTTGGGATAAAAGGGGAAAATGGGGAACACGACAAACTCTAGCTCCCCAAAAAAAAGCTCCTGGTGCTCATAAAACATAATCGATGCTCAGCGAGTCCAAAGGCACTCGTGCCCGGAATCCCGAAGATGGGAACCGCGATTTGTCGTCAAGAACGCGGCCACCCACAGCCATGGTCGCCGAGCTCTCTAGAAGTTGTAACAGCGAAAACAGCGCGCCCGCTCGGACACGAGTCTATACTTCGCGTCGGGCACTCGAGCTGCCCGCGGGACGAGAGGCCGCCGCTAACAACGCCATTCCTCTCAACCGCGTCGTCCCATAAAAACAGACGGGCCGATTCGCTTCCATTTGGTTCCCATCGTTGGCGAGTGTGGAGGCGCGTAGTTCATGACGCGCTGCGGCCGCAACAAAACAGGGCGGCGGCGAATCCACCACTGAGATGAAGCCCAGCAAATCGGCCGCTCCCTTTCCGGCGCGATAAATAAATGGGGTCTTTTGTGCCGGGCCTAACGGACTCTTTCGCGTTTTCGGGGCCGTGTTCGCGTCTTCCGCCGCGCAACCGAGATGGAAGCAGTCGAGAGAAACAGGAGACTTTTAAGGGGTACGGAAACGAAATTTTGGTTCTATATTACTTTGTTTAGCCAGAAGCTAGGTTGTGTCCGCATCTTCGAAACACCAAACTTCCCGTAGTAAATGCACGAAAACGAATTTTAAAGCGAATAAAACGATTTATCAATACCACCATGCTAGTTTGGAGGCCGATCTAGTTATGACGTTGGATGTCTCCCGCCTCAGAGCCACTCACGGAAGTAATCGCGAAGCTTGGTGAAGAAATCCACATTGTTTCCGCAACGTGCCTTTCACACCATCAAGGTCGCCGTTCTTTGCAGACGCTATAGTAGGAGCTTGATCTGAGGATGATCATGAGGGGACCTCTGCCACGTCAACCATATTACCACTCTCCCCTGCATGCGCTGTCAATAACGCGCTCAAATATGGCACCTCCCTCATATACATAGCTTGCAGGTATCGCCATTGCTGGGCACTGACGGTTATTTATAGGAGGTATTCACTGGACGCCATATTTGAGGGCGATGTTTAGAGCGCATGCTCAGAACGATCTCACATGAATAGCCTGCTAAGACCGGCAACCTTGACTTGATGGTGCTAAATGCACGCTCCAAAAGGACTGCGGAAGCTCGCCGTCAGCACGCGCTCAGCAGCAGCGCACACGGATATGGCCGCCAGTGAATACTCCCTATATTTACTGGTTCCCTCGAGCTCCTACCTTCTGCGGTGTGAAACGAAGACGGTGAACCGAACGCTCGCAGCACATAAAATACCACCTGGTCGCGAGTGACGCTACGGGCAACTTATGATATTATAGCCCGTAGGGTACTTCGTTTCCGGGTAAAACCCGATATTTTCCGATATTCAGACCCCGGAAATGTTTCTTGAAAATCGGGTAAAACCCAAGTTTTCTCCGAATCCTGAAATTGAATTCCAGCATTTTCCGAATTGCTCTTCTCCAAAAATGTTTTCTAGCAAACCAAGGGTTGGTAGTGGCACGTGCGTTGGCTCCAGACCTTGGAAAGAATCTTAGATTCTTTCCGGATGAGTGAACTGCAATGAAATAGATCGAGCCCTCGAATGTTGCCTTTATGTTTATTGTGAGGTATGCTTTGCCCTTCTCCTTTTTCCCTTTCAACCAGCGCAAAAAAAAAAAAGAAGTGAAAAATTACGTTTTTTAAATGTACGTAAGCTCTAATGCCGAGAGAAGATTCTCTCAATTCAGATACTATGTGCGAAAAGGGGTCAGGTCTAGGATGGAGAAAGATGCTGCGCATGGAGTCTATTATGTAAGCAACACGGATTCATGAAAAATTGAATAGCCCAGGCCAGCTCTTACAATGTCTCAAAGCTATGTTGTGTACAGTACTTAATTATTACTATCTCTATATTCAAACCGATCAATTGTTAATTATACTTGCACATTTCTATACCTAACCTGAAAACCCCGAATTTAATAATTTTTTAATTAAAATAAAAACGATTTCGTCCCGATAATTATTTTGGCTCAAAGCGGCCGAGTTTAGCCCCCGATTTTTTGAAAAATACAAAACCGGAAAACGAAGGACCCGACGTATAAGCCATAGGACGCAGTCCTCGGATATTACTATTAAGCGAGATTGTCACGCGTTGACGCCACAAAGCGGTCATGCTCGCCACTACAGTACCCTTGGCCGTGCAGAGGCCCTTGACGTCACGAGCGCGATACGCATTGCGGTTCTTGCTGGCCGGTTTTGAAGGGGGAGTTAGGTCGCCGGCCACGTCATTTCGTTTCCGTACCCCTTTAGAACCGGTCTCTTAATTTTTTTTTTTTTTATCGGCCCTATTGCTTTTTCTTCGTTCCCCTTTTTCTTTCTTGCTTGTTTCTCTCTTCTTTTTTTTTTTTCGCTCTTTTTCGGTGCCAGTTGTCACGTGGAGTGGCAGCGACGAACGTGTTAAAGGCTTGGCTCCGATTTGCGCAGAAGGACCCTTCATGTGCCGTCGCGCCCCTCTGCCACGGGGAGAACGCGTCGGACGGGAAGCTGCACAATTCCCCGCAGCCACCGATACGCCGATGGCCGTCTTGAGTGACAGCGACCATTGTCACGCTGACGGCCCGGGGCAATTCACGATGACCGGCCGCTATTCGAGGTGGCGACGCTTTGTGCACATCACGACGGGGGTTTAGGAGAGGGGGGGGGGGGGGGGGGGGGGGGCGTTTAACGCAAATTTAAGCAAACATGCGAGCGCAAAAGTAACGGACAGAAAAGCGTACACCCCTCGCTAGACGGCTGCGCAAACTCATAGGAATGTTTGTGTAATTTTTTAACCCACGCCCTTAGTGATTTCGAGTGCGTAAAAACGCGACAGGTTAAAGGAACATATGGACTGAATATTCTACTCGTATTTGACGATCAATATTTAAAGATGCTATATTTGCAGAGCTGCGGATGGCATGCAGCTGTGTGAGAAAAATCGGTGGAAAAGGTTCAACAGATATGCCATCGGTGGCCACGCGCCCTAAAAATGACATCGGAATGGAAACTGCCTTGGAGGCAGTCCAATTACGAAGACTAAGACACCCTATGGCAATTATCATCACGTGTTCTTGAACCTATCTTTCATGGCCTCGTTTTTTAACCGCCAGACGCAGTGAATATCTGATAGGCTCTAGTAGGCTGGACAACGAACGTGCCGCCATAGTTTCTGTTCTGGCGCTCTGTGCCGTCGATTTCACCAAAGGCTTGTTGGCCCGTTCATTACGAGAAAGGTAGAAATCATATTCAGCGTTCCTTTAATGTTTATGCGGGTATTTTATGCCGCTCAAAAAAGGGCGTAAAATGTCTTATTTGGTTTAAGAGTACAAACCACACCATATCATGCATGATAATAAATAAAATAAAAACTTCATTTTGCAAAACTTCGGTATAATACTTATGCCACACGGCCAGCCTAAAGGTAACTTTGCAGTAGCCGAATAAGCTCACTGATAGCACGGGCTGGTGCACCGACTGCAAAAAGAATATATACTGACACGCGGCGCGGTTTGATTTACCAACACTAACGGAAGGCCGCGCACGCGCAGAAGCTATGTGGGCAGAAGCGGCCAGGCTCTCCGTGTTTTCGTCATTGCGTTGTGTGGCGTGCGCTCGCTGTTGACGTTGTAGAGACGCTTCTAGCTTTATTTGTGCGTCGTATTTCCTGACAACGTATGTCGTATGTTATGCCCGACTATTTGAGCTCGCTACCCGAGCCTGAACGGCAGCGGTATCGAGACAAACTGTGCGTGGATGGCGTTGCCTCAGACGATCCGTACGCCGTAAACAAGGCCTGCTGGACTTCTGACGTGAAGCTGCTGCCACTGACGTCGATGGCTCACGTCGTCGTTTATTTGGCTTTTTTATGCCAAGCCAGTTCGCGGCCGACAAGGCGCAGGCGTACAAGTCTCGAGGTCTACGATTACTTCGAACCGGTTTCCGCGCTGCCGGCGGGATCAGCAGACTGTGGGTCTGCGGAAGTGTATTTATTAATTGATTAAATACACACAGCGTCTTCAAGTCAAGGAATGATTTTTTTTTTTTTTTACCCTCGTGATTACAAGGCACGACAAGAGGTAACGCCTTGTCCTTTCTGCCACCGATCTCCTTCCACTTGGTATAGCAAGGGCGTGGCGAGCCACCGACGAGCGCTTGGCCGGTGCTTTGTACTCGAACACCGTGGGAACAAAATCTGGTTGGTCTCGATGAGACGACAGTTTCCCTGTACATAAGCAAGCCTCGGGACCGAGATTGAAATGGAAGCCACACTTGCCTTCAAGAAAGTACTTGCCGCACAAACGGTCGTCCGCGGGAGGCGACCATTATTTACGATCCACGGATATTATATCCACCTTCTGAACCTTTCAGAGTCCACCGGAACTTGTGGAAACTCACTCGGCTACTTTTGCTGTATCTTTCGGTACAATTAACGGCTATACAGCTTCGCGGCATGCTGAAATGCTATCACGCCCACGCAAAACGTGCGCCCAATTCTGCCCACACCCCCCGGCTCCCGCGCGATCGCAGCGCCGCCGCAGCTCCGTGACGTCAAGCCCGCGTGTCGGTCGTAGTAAAAATTACCTTATCTTTTTTTATTGCTTAGATTTTGAAGGTATGTGCGACACGTGGAAAAATGAACTTATCTGAGTTAGTTGGAGCCTAGAAACAAACAAACAAAAAAAAAGCTGAAGTGTAGTTTTCTTTTATTTTTTTATCTAGAGAAGATGTAACGACTAACGTAACTACGTTACCTATTTCTCGAATAAAGTAACATAAGTACTTTACCCGTTATTGTTTTGAAATGTAACGAGTACGTTAATACCTTATCGAAAAACGAAGATACCTAATAAAGACTGCCTACGCGTAGGAATGCGAAAGCACTCCTATACGCAGCGCATTGGTACAAGTGCGCGCCATGTCTTCTTTTTTCACACGGTGAGACGATAATGACATCACGCTGCCCCACTGCGCAGGCGCGGCGGCCCCGCCGACTCCATCGCTTAGTGACGATGCATCTGCGTTAGTGTGATTTTCTTTTATTTCTGAGGGGCGTTCGTTCAACATTAAGCGCCCCGCCAGCTTTGGTGACGAAGCATTTAGGTGCCGTTTCACTCAGCCAATAAGAATTCAGGTGCCGTTATTCGCTGCTACAGACAACGGCTACAGACAACGCCGGCTTCACTCTATGGGACCAGTTGATGCTTTCGCATTGAAAAAGTCGGGCTCCTCGAGGAGCATTAATAATTTCCCGCTTTAATTTGATAATTAAGATATATGTGGGTGAATTTTAGATTAGACATATGTTATCTTATCAAGGCGTACACGTCCCAAACGCCAAAAGCATCGCATTTTCTTCCGACAACGAAATCTCGTAAAAACTACAAAATGTCACAAAATATATATATATATATATATATAATTTTTTTACCGTATAAATAAAGTAGGCATCGGCGAACGCTCATTCTTCGCCCAGAGGTCACAACCAGATGCCAAAGTTTCAGCGCGGTCCGATACCTTATTCAAAAGTTATAAGTGATTTTCTGAAAAATTCAAAGAGAAAATGGAGCCCATTTTTGCCCGTTTTCTGTTTCTGGTGCCCATAGAACCCCATGTATTCGAAAACTCCGTCGGCCGCCATTTTCCCATTGAAATTTTCAGGAAATCACTTATAACTTTTGAATAAGGCATCGGATCGGGGCTGAAAGTTTGGTATCTGGTTGTGACCTCTGGCGCTACCTTTGGGCGGAGAATGATCGTTCGGCGATGCCTAGTTCATTTTTGCAGTAAAAAAAACAACAACAACAAAACATGTAGTTTTTTTGTTTTGTTTTTTGTGACACTCTGCACTTTGGTTCGCGTATGAACAATGTGCAAAACTTGTTTTTTCTTGAGGTGAAAACGCAGGCATGCGGCCTTTCAGTCGGAAGTATTAGAGGTGTTCCCAATTTGAAGTGAGGCGGGTTTCGTAAAGTTACTTAATGCTAGAGTTAATGATCGTAGAAGAACGTAGGCGCTTTTTCCCTCGTGACCGTCACCCGTATCGAGCTGCCGTGGCGGTACTACTGTCCTCATTTGTAATCCTAATCAAAAGTGGACCTTGGGATATCGGGAACTAATGCCCCTGTTTTACGGGCACTAAAACGGCCTTCGCACTGAAGGTCAAATCTGCGAATTAACTGGCGGCACAGAGAGAGTCGGGATCGTTCGTACTAAACACCTTTTAAGTGCTCGTGAATACGAGTACGGACAGTCCTCCCACGGCAGGCATGTAGCCAGGGGGGAGGGGGGTCCGTGGGGCCTGCCCCCCCCCCCCCCCGAAATCTTCTATTTTCCTGGGACCTCCTCTCTTTCCTCCCCCTCATAGAGCATTTTGTCATGGGCGCCGCCCCCCCCCCCCCCCCCCCCCCCCGAAACAAAATCCTCCATGGCTACGTGCCAGTCCCACGGTATATGTTTTATAAATCTTAGCGAGGCTACGTGAAGAGCGAGCTCTTCCAGCTGCCCCTGTCTTATCCTTTGGACAGAGCCCAGCACAAAACCACTACGAGTGCCCGGAGACTCGGCCGAAATGCCCCACTAGCTTGCAGGCTCAGTTCACGGAGAGGATCGCCCACGCACGGGCCAGAAATGTCGACCAAGAGCGCGGAGAAAACAAGGCTCGCGGAGGTCCTCATCGTAATGATCATCTGAGCAACGAGCGCCCGGGGCGCCATAAGGCGGCGTCGGAGGAGTCGCGGGCCCGGGTCGGATGCTGCGGGAATGCTCGCGGGCAGGCGGACCGTCCGCGTTCCCTCCTTGGCGTCGCCGAGAAGGTCGGGGCAGGCCGCGCTCAGCGGCGGCGACTTGGCCCACCGGCGAAGCCGCCGAGCCCGCGTGAAATAAGACGGAGGCATCCAGCCACAAGCAGCCTAGTGTTCCCGCGAGGGCCGTAAAGCGCGCGTTCGGTTGCGCGAGGAGACTGCCCACTTGGCATTTCGCGGAGGGAGTCGGCGTCTGGGCCAACGCCCCGTGTGCCGCGGGTGTCCCACGTCCCTGCGCTCGGTGCGCCGCTGAGTTACGGCCAGCGTCGCTCCAGCGTCCGCCGCATCCAATTGCCGCCGCCTGCGTCTACTACATACATCAGGAGACAGTGTGTTCCCCGTCCCGGTCATAAACTTGTCCGCGGTTTCGCCCCCTCCTGGCGCGACGACGGTGCGCGAGGGGAACCCGTCCAGCGCGCCGGGGAAGGAGCTTCCTTCCGCTCGCCTTATGGAGGCCGCGCTGGTGCGGCCAGATGCATATCCATAAGTCTCGATTTTTCGTGGCAGGAGGAAGGGGAAATAGGGCGCAAATCGGAGAGCACTCGACTTCCCAGATGGGCGCGGACGCGCTCCTGACGGTCCCTGTGCACGTCGATGGCCGCCATTCGAGTGGGACGCCCGAAAGGCGCGCGACGAGCCGCACCAAATGAGGCGCACTCGCGCAGATGGCTCGGATCTCCGAACTCGCTTCCCCCGCCAAGCGGCCAAAGGACGCTTTTTCCGTGGCTGCGGTTGGACGCGGCGATTGTCTGCCTTCCGCTCGGAGTTTGATTGGCCTATCCCAGAATCTGCGGCGCCCAGAGAGAGCAGAGTGCAGCGAAAACGAAACGTATATCAACAGGGCCATTCGACGCGTCGTCCTTATCGGACTCACTCCCATGATTAGGATCCGAGGCTTCGGTTGCTCTATCATTCGTCTCTCATGTCCCAACTATCACGTTGAGTAAAATATTGGTTTTATGGGAGCCTTTCTTACGAAAATGCCGCGCTTCGTATGCTGTCGCAAATCGAGGACGGCGAGCGCGGCGGGCTGCACCACAAAACGCCTCACTACTCGGGGGTGAAAAACGTGAATCGCTCGCGGTCGAGAATTCTGTCATTTAATTTGGGACACTACATAGGCCACAACCTATGCACAAAAACCAAGGGTGAAACCAGAGCGTTATTTATCTTACGAAATGTGCGTACCTATGTATGTACATTTGGTAACATAAACAATGGTTGACGACCCTTGAATAAAAGAAGAAAAAAAAAGAAAGAAAAAAACATTCAAATTGGAAAATGTTTCCGCATTGAATTCGCACTTCACCTCTAAATTACGTTCTTAATTAAAAATTATATAAAAAGGTGTAATTCCATATTAAAAGAAAAAAAAACAAAAAAAAATGAAACGAAGACATTTAACACTGCTTACGTGTAGGAATGCGAAAGCATTCCTACAAGCAGCGCGTCACGTCTTCCTTTTCCACACGGCGCTGCGGCGGTGACATCAGGCTCCCCCACTGCGCAGGCGCGGCGAACCCCGCCGGCTCCACGGCTTCCGTAACGATGCATCTGCGTTGCTGTGCTTTTCTTTGTATTTTATTTCTCAGGCGCGTCCGGACCTTGAGCGCCCCGCCGGCTTCCGTGACGAAGCATTTGCGTTGCGGTGCTTTTGGCCAATGGGACTGTAGGTGCCGTTTTGCTCAGCCAATGGGAATTGAGGTCCCGTTTTTCCTGCTACACACGGAATTTAGGTGCCGTTTTTCGCTGCTACAGACAACGCTGGCTTCGCTCCATAGGACAGTTAATGCTTACGCATTATTAACATCCCTCGTCACACCTAACATTACACAACCCAGTACAGAACACGCGCTCGCTCCAATGGGGAGCCCATGCGCCGACACTTTGCCGGCTGTTGGGCGCGGCGGAAGTTCCCCGTAAGCCCCCCGCGTCTCGACCCCGACCACATTCCGGGGACCGAGGGGCGCAACGGCTCCCGCTAACCTCGGCCGTCAATCGCCGCCAAACGAGTGGGCGGGGCGCCGGGAATTACGGGACTACGCGGTCGATGGCCACCGCAGCGCGTCTCGGGGCCCGAAACGTGGCACCTCGGAGCGGGGCACGACGCGGACACCACGGTTCCGTGTCGCGCCGATGACCGGGCCCGATAAATCGGCCCCCCAACTCGCGGTCGCCACTCGCAGCGCGCGCGGAGGCATCTAACGGCGCTTGTCCCGCGCCACACGTTGCTTTAATTAGCGACGCCTTGTCAGGGTTGTTCTCCGTATAAATCAGCCCGGGCAGCTCGCCGCTTTCACCGGAAGCCACTTTAGTCTCGTTTAGGAGCCGGGAAGTTTGACCCTTCATTCGGGCTCTACACATCGGAATCGGGGCGTGAACAGCGATGCCTATAATCATTGTCACCATGTGTGAGGGGCTTATTATGTGCCCGACCTAGCGGCTGCGTAAGCTGAATTTTATTTTTTTTTATTTTTTTTTTTTATTTTGCGTTTGAGTATTGCGAGCGCGACATTCCCCGAAAAAGGGCGCTCCGTTAGACGGTTGTGCTAGAGATAATTGTGTAATCTGACGTCACAGACATTGGCAGTTAAGGTCTGCCCATTATACAGCACATTCTAGACGGTATGGTCTCGTTATGAACAAACCTGCAGCGTCTACTTTACCGTGAAACATCTAAAGGGAAGTGAAAAATAAAAGAAAAAGTTCGAAGAGAGCTCATATATATAGGTTAGCTAATTTTCCCGGTTAACTATGCGGAGAGCCAATCTACACCGTTTACGGGTGGAAGTTGGGGTATGACGAGTCACCCGTTATGCCTGTATTAAGAAGGGAAAAAAAAACAAGCTTGTGCTTGGACACTACGCGTAACGTTTACCGTGCTCAGAATCCTATTCACCTCGATATTCGACCGCACTTTTCGTGTGGTGGAAAGCAGAAATACGCTATGCTTTACACTTACTTGGAGCAAATCGAATGATACCGACGCGAGGCCGAAGCCATGGAATCAACTTCTAAGAGTTCGTGCTCCCCTATAAAAATTATTTGTGACTTTTTATTGAAAATGTGTTGACTTCTTGTTGACTCTGATTACTTTCTTTTGACTTTGACTTCCCGTTGACGTGGTCAACAAAACGTTTGTTGACCATGTATTGAAAATCTTTCTGATAATTTTCGTCAGCCTGATTAAAAAGAAAATCTGATGACTTTCTATGGACTTTACGTTGATTGTTTTCTGCTGACTTCCTGTTCAAAGTGTCATCAGAATGACTCCAGACGTTCTGTTCACTTCGTGTTGAAAATGTTCAGTTGACTTTCAGTTGAACATTGTACACCTCGACTAGATGTCAAAAGTCATTAAGTTTCTCAATAGTCTCTGACAAGTTGAGAACGGTAGAGAGCAGGTTCAGTTGTCCCGCCTCCAGCGCAAGCCTACAACTTTTGCCAACGATTCGGCGTTCGTGTACCTCGAGCACACGTGTTCAGTCAAAGCACGACGGAAGGCATGGGGCGAGTGCTGGAGGCCAGGCGTTCGGAAGACACGCCCTGTCGATTTGCGCTTGCCTTTTCTGTTCAATGTGGACTTCTTCGGACCCCTGAACACCTTCGTAGCGGCGTTCAGGTGTCCGTATATGTTCTGCGGTATGGTTTCTTCAGGACTGACACGACGTGCGCCTCCAGTTGTCTCAGCGGAGTTGGACACATTGCGTTTAAATTTTCTAATGAATGCTTATACAGTCTACATAATTATTCATTAGAACTATTTCGATATTCTTTTTTTTTTTTTTTATTATTTCAGCTTGATCGGGTAGAAATGAAAAGCAAACACGGCGTTATACTTTGTCTCATTTTACGATGGACTTTGGGCCAAAGAAAGCCATGGGCCGCCAGGTCCAATCACGTTCCACGGTAAACTCTGACATGCTTAACATTGATTAGGGATGGACGAATAATGCTCCGAATCAAAGAGCGCTGCATCATTCCCATATCTTCGACACTGCAGAAAGCCTGCATTTCATGGTTTTCTTTGCCATGTAAAATTGACGAGTCACTCAGTGCTATTCAAATCGAACCACTGTCCACCCATACCCACAAGTGATACGAGACGCGGGCACCGATACGTGCGTCGAAGCGATATACTATGGAAATTGTAAGTGGCTCGCGATTGGATCTGGCGATCTGAGTCCATCGTAGGATGAGACGAAGTATAGTGTTCTGAACATGCCTTTTGCGGTAATGTTTTCTTTTACATTATTACTTTAATAGTAATATAATGGTAGCACGAGAACTTATGCGCCGGTTTTATTTGTTTTATTTTGAATCTGAATATTTTATTTTACGTTTAGGGCATAAATATTGCGTTTTAAAGCGAAGTACTGCCAGTCGCTCTACGTTCGGTGCTACACTCTAAGAAAAAAGGGAGGAGAAAGGTAGCAAAAGCGACAGTTCCTCCTTGTTGCGGACAAGTTGCCCAGAGAAGGGAGGAACGGCAGTTGAGATGAAAGGAGGAGGACGAGTTCCTCCCTGTTCAGTTGGCGCAGGGGTAGCACATCGCGCTCCTGACCAAGTGGTCAACGGTTCGATCCCCAGAGAAGTGTTTTTTTTTTTTTTGGAAAGGTTTTTATTTTATTTTTGTTTACCAAAACACACATAAACAAACCCAGACCGATGAAAGGAAAATTAAAGTCCTTATTATTCTCCGAGACGTTTTCCTCCTCCAGGCAGACCGGAGAAAGCTTTCGCCCTCCCGACCCATCTTCTTTCGGTTTCGTTTTTCGAGCACATCGCGCACGTTGTTTAATAAATTAATGTTGAGTTGATTGAGCTTCAGCGGCAGCGAAGGCCGCCTGTAATTCCGTCTTCTAGTCCAAACGTGCAGAACATTTCGGTTGCATTGACGTTTTTACCACTAATTTTATCAAACGAGCTAACGAAGCCGCTAGAAACAGCGAAGTTCCGGAGCAGTGCCAGCAGCGCTACATACACTGGGTAGGACGGCCGTCTCCAATTTGCGGGACACACGCGGAACTACAGCAGCGAAACCACGAGGAACTGTGTCGACGTTTTCGACGTTATGGAAATCGCGGGAACTGCGTCCAAGGAAGGCAGGTTTTCCTGCCGGCTGCCTGGGTGCCTTCTATGCTGAGTTCGGTTCCGTTGTCCCGTGCCGAGTGCCAATCGGCGTTCAACGTGATTCTTCTGCGTGTCAGCAACATCGTCAACGTGGTTCTGTATTTCTTCGTGTCAGCGACATCGTGATGGCAGTGTTGTGGGTTGTGAACAGAAGACTGGAATTATCGCCGATGTGACCGTCTGTTCGCGTATCAGTGGTGTAACAACAAGATGAGATGACGTAAACTGTCGGGCATTGATGCCGCTGGTCGGGCCGTTATCGGAGGGGCCGGGGTGTCGCAGGATGACGTTCCGCTTTACATTAAAGAGTTTAAAACCACTTGAGGGATTAGGTGCAGTCGATCGACGTGTGGATAGTCATGTTGGAACGCTGGTCTGAACGGTAAGCTCCTATCGTACAGTGGCCAATGTGACTGCCGGTCCCCGAGAGCGATTGCGCTCTGGGGAAAAGAGAACACTACGAAAGTATGACGGAAAGTACGTATATTTATAATGGAAGTTTAGCATTAAAAAAAAGACAGGCAAAATCGAAAAAAAAAAACAAAAAAAAACGCTATCCTTTATTTTACTGTTTAAATATATTACGGTTCCTGTAGAAACTGCCCTCTAAGTGGCGCGCTGGGATGAGCGCTAGAAGTTTTCGAGCTCGCAACGGCGCAGCTCCGTACACTTAACAGTTGTCGCAAGTCGCGGCTTTGACTGCATTCAAGTTGATCGAAAAGCGATTTCTGTGCCCGTGAAGCATCACTTCCAGCTGAGTGGATATCCGCTCTACAGAGATTAATTCAAGACGGCAATTGCAGCTTTGCGCGAACAGCACAAATAGAAACACGAACACTACAATATAAATACTGGCTACGAAGGGCCATGCGGGAAAACAAACTCATGGCTTGGAACCACATTGGAGCGGCTCGATTTATTGGCTTTCAAATAATTATGGCATGATCGAGCGTCTTCTTTTTAGTAAGAGATTCATCCCCTGAGCCATTAAAAATAGCCTCAGATGTATGACATTGCTGGAAAAAAATGAACATGTTCGGAATATTGTTTTTTGCTTAGGGAGTCACCGAAAAATTCCGTACGTTCAAAACGACCACTATAAAAGACGGAAACGCAAGGCTCGGTAGTAGTGATCGGGGTAGTGTGCTGTTGTAGTGATGTTTGTATGTGCGATGCCTCTGTATGCGTTCAATATATGTTGACCTGATGTTTGTAGTGTGCGCAACGTGTCTACATGTGTTAGAGATTCCGAAGAAAAGGAAACGCAATTGTGGCGTAAGGAAATAAAAATATTTTTTGTAAAACATGAATTGGGCGGTACCTAGCGCCACCTAGCCTAGCTACGTGCGATTACTCTGCTTGACCCTGCCATCTGGTGGCAAGCGATTTAACATCCTTTTACGCTACCCGGCTACGCCATAATTTCGTGTTACCGTGCTGAGATAAGCCAAGAGGTTGCTTCGGATTTGCTTTTTTTTCGAGAGCGGCTTTTGGTTTTGCGGGCGAATGATTTTCACTCCTCCGTGATGTGCGGTTGACGCAACGGTTGACGAAGGAATTGTGGCTCGAGGAATAGCAAAGGTAGGACATAAAGTGCGCGAACTGAGTGCCGGTTGTCTCCGTTGAACATCGCAGTGCTGACGATGAGAAGACTGAGTGACTGCATGCTTTCGAAACGTAAGTTTCTTTACCTGCAGGGGTAAAGAAACTTCGGAAATAAATAGAGTTCGCGGAAAGCTCGTGTTACGTTTTTATTTCCTGCTCCTCTCGCTTCGTGCAATGGACTTAGTGTTCTCGTTAAGCCTTACCGAGCTCGATTTGCTCGATTCGTGGCCGCCATAATGAGATGCAGTCGACGGAGGAACTTTTCCTCCCCTGCGTAAGGACGAAAGTTTCTCCCTTTCTGAAGGAACATATGTGTCAAGAGCGTTCCTCCCTTTAGGGAGGACTATACTGACCCTTTTTTCTAAGAGTGTATAATGGTGGCCCAGCAACTACGTGTGTCACGCGACGTGCTCTTGAGTGCATGAGTTTTGGATACACATATATCGCCGCGTATCCCCAGGTGGTGCGTCATGCGGAGCGCCGCGCGGCGCCCAGTTTCACCGCTTATGTGTCCCCTGCTTTATGGCGCGTTCACACTGGAAGCGGATCCCCGCAACCGCAAAGCGGATCCGCACGTTCTCAACCGCAAAGCGGCTGGAATCGAGCGGTTGGGACGCGTTTTCGCCAACCGCTTCAGGACCAATTTCTCCCAACCGTTTTCGCAAACCGCGAAGCGGCAACCAACCGCAACGCGACGCTGACGTGACGTCGGTGGCTTTCGAAATAAGATGGCACCTGTCGCTGGTGAGGCGTCCAAGGCGCTGTAGCCCTAGCGTTGAAGCAGAGAAATCAACGGAGAAACGTTATGTTCACGGCTGTCACTTGAATCCGCCGCGAAAAGGATCGACCCGTAATCTTAACGGGCTTCGCTCCGGTGATTTGGTTCGGGTAAGAGATTTTCTTTTTCTTTTTTTTTTTATATTCAGGGTGCCAAAGACCGTCGCTGTCTGCCATGTTATCCTTTACCCGAAGAAGATCGAAACCCGTCCCCGATCGACTGAAATGGTAGCTTTTGTAACCATTAAGGCAGTCGCGTGAACTACTGCAAGCTTTCGACACCGTGCATGACCACCACGAAGGCCGATAGAAACGTTGTGAGCCCAATTACGTAACCTACCCAACACACTACCGCGGAGCTGGCAGGGTATACCTGCGCTTGCTCGACCTGTAACGTTTACTACTACCAAAAGGAATGAAGGGAACCTACTCAAGAAATAAATGGTACGTACCAGACGATGCAGAAGTAATCCATACGGCGTTTATTTGAGCTTAAAGTCAAACAAACAGTAGAATCGATCGACGTGCGAGTGACGGGAGGAGAGTCTGCCACCAACGAAGCCACTAGCACAGAACACATTCTCCCGCACCATGGTCCACCAGTGCCGCTCACAACTCCGAAAATGATAAGAGTGATCGATGCGGGGGAAAGACTGTCCCTCTATCCCAAAAGCAAGGTCCGCTATTCATGCGGGTCCACTGTGAAGAAAGTGTCGGGGGAATCCTCTTCTGAGTCAGCAAGGCGCGCCTACGCCTGCCCGGGCTTTGCTTGTGTACGAAGTCGAGGGAATCGCAGGCGGATTTCGTGGGTCCATGTCTCTTTTTTCGCTGCCTGGAATTCATAATGCGTGCGAACAGCCTGAAGTACAATCTGCAGAGTTCCGAAACAGCTCAATTTTGGCTTGGGATCGTGGATTAAACTGGATGTTGGATTGTAAAGCAGGGTTGCCGAACGCAAGTCTCAAGAGATCACGCGTGATCGCCGAGAAAGCGCCAGCCACGTCTCGGTGTGTCTGAACGGGGTCGCTCGATCGTGAACCGCATTCGCAAGCGCACCTGAACCGCCAGTGTGGATGCGCCGTTAGTGTGGATGCTTTGTCTCCACTCGCATTGTGGACAGATGGAATCACCACGTGCCTCATAGAGAACCATGGATAAACAAGGGCACGCTTCCCCATAATTCATTCGGGGTCTTGAGGCGAATAGTGCGCATCGTATTTTCGAGACCGAACGGTCAGTCCTTCGTTATAAGTTGCTAATTAAAGATAGTCATAATTAATCCAAGAGATACCTGAAAACTAAGAACCAATTATTAACTCCCTCTTACAAAAAAAAAAAAAAAAAAAGAACAGCGCGAGCTAAATAAAGCTTGACATACCCCAGGGATCATCGTTCGATCCCCGCTCCGGCCGGTTTGGATGAGCATCGCACCGGTGTGCGGTCGTGCAACCACTAGGAGGTCAGCAGTCAAACTGCACTGGCTAACCGGCCCTTATACAGCGGCGTTTGATGCCATTTCAAGGCAGACTAACTTTTTGCTCACCAAAGTTCCCTTAACACATCAAAGTGTAACTTCTTTTTAATGTTTCTAATAAAAAATAACAAAAAAACAGACAATGTGTGGGAAAACATTTAGCAATGTGCCTTAGGAAAGCGTTATGGCAACCTCACCACGAAAGACGGCGTCCGCATCATCCCCTCTTGGTTCCTTCAATAACATCTTTTGAAGCGCCATTTAGATCAATCAAAAACGCTGTTACGTCACCAAGGGTGCAGCTTCAAGTTCGTGTATCGAAACAAGTAGGACCACCGAAAAGTGAATTGCGCTAGAACATATACGACAAGCATTTATAAGTGAGGGTATTTATTGCTAGCACATGGAACAAGTAAATTGCTGGCCTGCTTCAGAAACTTGGCAATTTACATGTCACGCATGCAATTTGTAATGCGTCGGCCATGACCTATAACTTACAGTGCACCGGTCCTTTCACATCCTAAATACCTGAAAAAGTGGCGTACGTAGACTGTAGGGAGATACGACTCCAAAGTCCATTGAATGGCTGAGTCTACATATCTACGGCTCCTCGAATTTCACGACGAAGCTAACGAATTCAGAAAACGGTTCGTATACGATAGAGTCAGATGTGTCAAACGCGGGGGCCAAAAACACCCAAAATCGAGGCACAAAATAGAGCTGCCGTAAGGGAGTGAACCAACCAAATATTTGCTTTGAGTTTTCCCGCAACGTACATAACGAAAAAAAAAAAAAGACAGAAATGTTGGAACCGGTGCGGCGGCTACGGAATTTCACTTTCTCCCATTTTTGCTTTGTGAGTTCAGCTCGGCCGAAATGGCATTAAAAGCCAATAAGAGCCGAGTCCCGAGCGCTGTGCAGATTTCTCAGCGAAGCCCAATCTGCGCCGTATCTGCTTCCTCTAAACTTTCCGAAAAGAAAGCCCGCTCCCCATTCGCGATTGCACTCTCCGCCGGCGTATTCCTCCCGCTTCTATTTTTCCACCCGTCCGGTCGGTCTCTTTTATCTGTCGTTTAGTTCTGTTTCTGTATAATTACGCGCGATACGAAAACGAGCCGAAAACAGGACGTCCAAAAGCAATCTCGCACCCGAAGAAAGTAGAGCCGCACATAAAAGGGAAAGAAGCGCCCGGTGGCGCAACCGAGCCCGAGATAGATACTATGCTGTGTGCGGCGAGCATTGGCGGCATTACAGAGAATTAAAACCAAGCGGTGCCCTCCGCTTCTCCGGCGGCCTCCTTCCCCGGTGTACCCGCGCTTGCTTTCCTCGGCCGATCGATGGCTTGACGCGCGCGCTCCCGGACAATCGCGCCGAGAGGAATGCCCGCCGATTTATCATGTCTGGCTCGCCGACACCGACGTCCTGGGGACCGACGCACGGGGGCCGGACCATGCCGTTCGCCTCGGACTTGTGCCGCGAGGGCATCTGGACCACGCTGCGGACCCGCCCCGAGACGTGCGAGTGGTTGCGATCGACAGGTTGCAGCCTCGGCTCGATGCGAACTTGATCGTGTCTACTGGGAAACTGAGCGTCACGTGGAACGTTGGTGTGGCTGCCCGTACGCCACGTTTCGAGAAAAGCTAGTGTTCTACGCGCGCGGCAGAATGAGAAGACTGATGACGGCGATTCAAGACGGAGGCTTGGGAGAGTTGGCGATTCATCAGGGAAAGCAACACAGCAAACGGACAACAAAGCAAACACACAGAATGCTTCTTTCAGGAGAAGCGGTGCCACGAAACTAAACAACACCAGTCAAATTCGCACACGTCACATTGACCCTCTCGCCAAATGCAGAGTGGTCGTAAGTGAGCGCCCTTGTTTGTCTTTCTGTATGTCTTCTCTGCTGTCCCTTTGGGCTCTTGCTTCCTATAATGATAAACTCGAATCTAGACGACTTCTCTACAGCGGAGACTGAGGCGAAGCAGCACTATTTGCTTTCTTGGTCAGATGAGCCGAGCGAAACCGTAAGAAAACCATCTGTGAAAGAAACAAAACAAAAACGACCTTCGATTATTTCATTTACAATTCACACGCGCGCGCGCGCACGCACGCACGCACGCACGCACGCACGCACGCACGCACGCACGCACGCACGAAGAAATATATATATATATATATAAATTAGTGCGTGCAGTTTTGTCTCGGCACGGCGACCAGTCGAAGTGTACGGTTTCCCCTTTCTGAACCTTTCAGGTCAGACGCTGTTCAGAAGAGGGAATACCGCAGCTTCAAAAGCCCGCGGTTCAGTACTGGTCACGTTGTAATGTATATCCCCAAAAGGTCTGCGAGTACGACGTTCCCGTTTAAACGTAATCATTAAGTACTAATGAGCGTCTTTCCCAAGTGGATCGTATACATACTATGATATAGCGGACAGTTTCATAATCCCGGTTCTTCCTTGGCTAGATGACACAATGACGAGGTCGGTCCGCGGTGTCCAAACACGTGAAGCACGCTCATCACAGGCACATTTGACCTAATTTCAATGAAGACAGGCGCTTCGTTGCGGCGCGAAGAAATAAAACTGCTCATGCGTTAGTCGTGCTGCCTATGGCGACGCCCTTCGCACCCGGGTAATGAATGGAACGGTAGCGTGACGCAACTCTCGTCTGGGGATTTGGTGCCAGCGTTTCGAGTCTTCTTTTACACACTGCTCTGCGTCAGTGGTACGGCGCTCGGTTTTGAGAACAAAAACCCTCCTGAGAACGCAGATGGGTGTACTGTGTAGAATGTGTTACGCACGGTGTGAAAGGCGCCGAGGAGTGTAATCTTCGTCGGTTCATAACAACGTAATTCATGTACCCTGTGAAAACAACGATGGCCCTCTATTAGGGAGCCCACCACGGCTGACCATACAACAGTCAAACGCCAAGTAAAAAAAAAAAAAAAAAAAAAAAAAAAAAACAACTTCATTTTGACGTTGCGGCATTGTTTCCAACGAATGTTCTTTGTATGAGGAAGCTGATAGGCTGTTATCAGGCGATGCTGACCAGATTCAACAGTAGAAAGGACTGCAAATTGCGATAATGGTGTTTGTCTCGTTTCGAAGTTGCCCTTAATTAAGTAAAAAGTAAAGTTAAAAAGTTAAAAAAGAGTACGGTATTCCCGAATCCAATCTGAAATCTCCATGTAGAGCCGCACCAGTTTGTGTATCCGCTTTAATGAGCGTCCACTGAGAGACACGGAGGACTTTTACGCCGCTGTGGTGTTGTTTTAAGCCGGCGTCACACTGCTTCTACATCATACAAAAGACAGTCTGCATATACAGATTCGAACGTGAGTCACCGCAAGATCCATGCTTCGAATGCCGCGTGGCAAGGTGTTCAAGTCTCAAGGAGGAAACTTGGCAGGCGGTATTCGAACCGCGGATATTGCGGTGACCCGTGTTTGCAGACTGTCTTTTGTATGGTGTATGAGCAGTGAGACCCCGGCTTTACGGTTGGAAACTCAGTGAGTAAATCTCACTGAATATATTCTTACGTGGCTAAGACTAACCGACCATTTTGGACGGCAATCCGATGTACGATGCGTGATGGAGTCGCCGTGAATAGAAGAAGCGATTCGTTTCTGTTTAGAATTGTGCGATTTCAAAACGCAAAAAAAGCAGGGTGATAACAGAAGAGGATAGGTATCGGCTGCGCTCAGTTTTCTTTGTGTTGTTAATTCGCATTGATTGGAGAGCTCATATCTAGCTCTATCGCTAGCCACTACACGCGGCATACAAACCGGCCCGAGCGTACATCGAAACGGCCCCATAATTCCCCGCGCCGCACGGTGCAATTGGGGTCGACGAGAGGCCTGGTGGAATTATCCAGAAAGCTCTAACACTGCCTACGCTCATAACGTTTTCTTTTTTCTTTTTTAGGTTTAAAAGAGCCCGGGTCTGTCACGGCAAACACGCTAGTTTCGTGTCAGAGTAAGCACCTTTAGAGGAATGCATCGTTAACCCCCTCAGTCAAGAGTCGTCGCGACTATTTCGAGAGACTAAAATTATGTTCTTTTTGCAAACAGCCCTGTTTTTTCTCTGGCTCGGCGCACCGTGTCGCCTCTGCCCCGCGATTCGTCTCGCCTCGGTGAAGAGCGGAGAGATACGCGGCTTCGGAGACGGGTTGGCCTAGCGTGCGACGGGGCCACAGTTCATTTTTCCGGCCTCCATGCATTGCGGAGCGCGGATAGTGCGAGCACCCAAGTCCGGACAAAGGGCTCCCGCGGAGCGCTCCATCAACGTCGAGCCAGACAGCTGGCTGCGCGCGTTCCGGCCAACGTTTCCCCACACGCAGGTTTGCGCCCGGGCTCACAGCCGCGTCGCACACTGCGCCTCCTGGCACACCGCTCCCGCTATATGCGGCAAAAAAAAAAAAGAAAAATAATAATAATAAATAAATCAAAAACAGTCAATATTTGCTTGTCTGGCAGCCCAACTATTCGGCGTTAATAAAAACTTGCGAAACGAATTTCTTCCGATATTTTTGTCTCCTGGGAATCAAAACGTGCTATGTGAAACCTGCTACGTAAAACGTGCGTCTAAAGAAAAAAAAAAAAAAAGTCTAGCGGGACAACACGAGACAGGCTGAATTGCTCGTGTTTCGTGTCTCTACTAACCCGTAAGAAACATGTAACAAAATAAATCTTAGTTTAGCCATGCAAACATCCCCTTGTGTGTACACATACAAGCAAAGCTTTCGTCCGTAGCTTTCTACGCTTTACTCCTCCCGTTATGTATAAACAAAAATTACTGACTTCCCTCAAAAAGAAGAAGCAAGAACTAGCAACGATAAAATACAAACATAAATCGCGACATTTGCGTAATCGCAGTATCTTCGAAGCGGTATTCGATTACTCAACCGGCAATAAAGAGGACAAGCTTCGAAACAACAGCAAAAATGAGGCCGCCCGGAAGCAGGAGGCAGGGGTGGATCTGATTGATGTTTCGCGCTGAAAACGGCACAAGAGAGCAATTTCCGGAAGATGACAACTCGAATTCAACGAAAACACGCATGGTTGGTGCGCGTAAGTAACTTGATGGATCGGTCGCTCTTCGACGGATTGCGAAGCGGTTCGGCGAAACCGCACAGCCGACAAAAGGCTGGCAGCAAGCGAGGGCACCGGAGGTCCTTGACACTTCGCTCAAACCTTTACGCAGGGGGATAGGGACCTGTCCCCAGCGACACTGTTTCAAAGACAACTCGAGTCGTTTAAGTACCAGTGACGGCGTCATTTAAGAAACGCGTTCACACTGACAAAAATCGCTGCTTCAAGTTCTCTATGTTAGAACGAAGATATGCGTTGTAAGTTGTCTCTAATGGCAGTATACCCCAGCCTGCGCAGATTACGCTGAGAAAGCTGTTAAGAACTGTGCACAGGAACTGGGCATGCGCTCGTCAATAGCTGACATGTGGGAACTGAGCTTCAAAAGGGAAAGGGCGAATTCTTACAGTCATGGGACTCCTTGCGTTACTCAGATAAGACCTGCAGCTTTCAAAACAACAGTCCGAGCCCTCTCCGCGACAATATTCCGTCTATGAGTTATTGTCCTCCTACGATGAGTCGATCTTGCACTTGACCTTTAGCTCCCCAGGTCCTCCACAATTCCCCAATGGGCGATCCGATACCACGAACTCTGCGCCCGTCTTTTGTCTCCCGAGGTGGAAGCACGCCCGTTTGTTTTTTCTGCTTCCCGTGCGCCCGTACACTCTTTATAAGGAGTATTCACTGGGCGCCATATTTGTGTGTGCTGTCTAGAGCGCATGCTCAGAACGAGCCCGCATTAATAGGCTGCTGAGACCGGTAATCTTGAGGGTGCGAAATGCACGTTACAAAAGAACTGTGGAAGCTCGCCATCAGCACGCGCTCAGCAGTCGTGCACACAGCTATGGCCGCCAGTGAATACTCCCTATGCTCTGTTCACTGCAGCAAAGCTAGAAGCGCGAGCTAGCACACGCTCCTGCAGCTTTGAGACGTGCGTTTCTAGCGCGAGTGCTCGTTCTGCGGAAGAACGCTTCAAAGCAGCGACCTCGAGCTCTCGTGCTTGTGGCATTGGCTCGAATCTCAGCTTAAGGGTGAACGGGGTATAGTACTGTCCCAGGCATAAAATAGCAGTTCGAACCGCTCAGCAGGTTTGTCCTCGTGCGGCATCGCTGAAAGTGATATTACAGAAAGAGCCCCATGAATATGCAAGGTCCCCCTTTCGAATTCTTTGCGAGATGCGAACCGTGCTCGAGAGAAAGCGCCAACCAACATCTGGGCAAGGATCGTTAGGAAATTCAGGTTAAAACATTACAAGCATAGTGGCGCCATTCCGTTCGAACAAACCGCGCCCATAATTTATTACGGGCGTGCTCGGAAGCCCCATCTATCATTTCCTCGTTAGTGTATCACCCTTTCGCATAGCTAATATTTCGAGGGTGCCAAACTACGACGGATGTGATGGACTCCACCCTCCTCGACCCAGCGGAAGTCGAGCACGCCCAGAGAAGGAAAACGAAACCACACAAAGCGAAGCCCGCAACGTCCGCACAACTGCGAAGGGGCCACAACTCGAAACAAGTGTCGTGTGGCACGAACGCGAGGCTAGAGAAACTCGTAGCGGAGACCGAGAGTGTGCGGGATCGGGTGAAAGGAGAGGTAGCAAGTATCGACATTGCGAAGAATAAGAAGGATGTATTTCGACACGGGCCGGGACTATCGATTTATCGATATCCCCGGCGTCTTTCCTTTCCTAGGTTGGCGAGCGCTTCGGCTCTTTGTTGGGCCGTGCAACGTCGTGCCAACGACCGCGGCGCAGGCTCCGTGTGGGCGGACATCCCTCTTCTCGTCGTCTCCGCAGCGGAGGCTCTCGGAGGCCTCGCTCTCCCCGCGGAAGCGCGCCGTCTCCGCTGTTCGCGACCGGGCTCCGCTGCTTTGCATGCGCCCCTTCCTGCCTCTGCCGGGGACCCCGACACCACGTTCGGATCACTCTTAACGCGCCTGGAGAAACGCTGATTCCACGGGTCTGCTTGGGCGTAGGCGCTTCACTCCGTCCTGGTCGATGAAATTCCACACTACTCCCAAGGCCGACACAGGTCACCCCCCCACTATTTTCTTTTTTTGTTTTGTTTCCACCGTAAATACCCGGTGTTCGCAACGTGAAACGAGGCGGCGCTATTCTGCGGCAAAGGCGTGAGGTGGAAACACGGGGAACTCGTGTCTATTGGATTGTGCTACGGAAGCTGGCGCGCAGCCTGGTGGCTGAAGCGTGAAATAGAGCCACGGGCATCAGAAAGCAAGCGGGCCGGCCGATGAAATGCCCGAACCACATACTTCCCCGTTGAGCTTTCGCGAGATCAGTGATTGCTTGCAACGGATGCGTTAAGTGATATCGTCCTGACGGCCTCTTCAAAAAGCGGACCTGCGCCGCGTCTTGGTCAGTTTCACTGAGCCTTGGCGTTTCTCTTAAAAGTTAACGTTTTTCGTGGTGTACATTTGCGGGCGATATGAAAAATCCCAGGCGAGCGCGTGGCTCCGAAGAGTTCCTGTGCTAACGGCAGAAAACTTGAGCTATAATAATAATAATAATAATAATATTAATAATAATAATAATAATAATAATTATTATTATTATTATTATTATTATTATTATTATTATTATTATTATTATTATTATTATTATTATTATTATTATTATTATTCCGGCTCAGGTCAGTCGCGACGCCGCAGAAAGGCCGATGGCCCATACCGTAGAGGTCTGCGACGCCGCACAATACAAGGTTGAACAGTCATGAATGTGCACGAGCGACATTTTAGTGGCTCTTCGATTTCCGTCATTACTCCTCACATGGTCGGCAAACGACTGCTGAGTCAACACCGCTTTCAGCGCTGTTTTTGGACCAGCTTGCGGCTTTCCACTACAAAACGCGAGAGCCGGGATCGTAGAGTTAAGCACAATGTTTGTGCGTTGCGTGATAAAGTCTTGAAATAAAAGACGTTGCAAGTTTTTAGTCTATTTCAGAGAGCACTATACTGATCGTCTTGTATCCCGCGATTTAATAAACGCCCGATAACGAATTGCTTAACCTGCCGATTATGTAATTTCAGCCGCGCTTGATTTCGCCTTTTGTCGCGGGACGCCTCTAAAGTCGGCGCTGATATCAGCATTAAATAAGCGAAAGCTAGTCAAGCTGAATGTGACGACAGAAATGAAACAGCCGCGGAAGCCTCGATAATTGTCGAGCTTTCTTCGGATAATACCGCTGCAAATCTTCTAAGCCACGCGCTCGCCTGGGCTTTTTCATATCGTCCGCGACTGTTATACGTAAAGCCAGTCATGACTACACTCGAAGAAAAAGAAAAAAAAGAAAAGGGAAAAGGTAGCAACGGCGTGTCTTCCTCCCTTCTACTCACGCGCCTCCAAGCTGACACGAGAAAAAGGATGGCCACCAAGACGGTTTCTCTCCTTCTCCAGGCAGACGGGAGAAAAGTTCCGCGCTCCTGCCTCGTTTTTCGGTTTCGTTTTTCGAGCACGTCGCGCGCGTTGTTTAATAAATGTTGTTGAGTTGATTGGGCCTCAGCGCCAGCGAAGGCCGCCTGTAATCCCGCCTCCCGGTCCACACAGGCAGAAAATGTCAGTTGCAGTGACGTTTTAACCACTAATTTTATCAAACGAGCAAACGAAGCCGTTAGAAAGAGGGAAGTTCCGGAGCTGCGCCAGCAGTGCTACATACACTGGGCTAAGATGGCCGCCTCCGAATTGCGGAACAACGTTCGACGTTGACGACGTTATGGAAACCGCGGAAACTGCGTCCAGGGCAGGCAGGTTTCGCGGCCGGGTGCCTGGGTGCCTTCTGTGCTGAGTTCGGTTCTGTTTTACCGGCAATCAACGTGGTTCTGTATTTCCGAGTGTCAGCAACATAGCAGCAACATCGCGATGGCAGTGTTGTGCGTAGTGAACAGAAGACTGAAATTATCGCCAATGTGACCGTGTGTTCGCGTATCAGTGGTGTAACAACAAGATGAGATGACGTAAACTGTCGGGCATTGATGCCGCTGGTCGGTTCCGCTTTACATTAAAGAGTTCAAGACCGCTTGAGGGATTACGGTGCAATCGTTCGACCTGCGGACAGTCATGTTGGAACACTGGTCTGAAGTCTGAACCGTAGTTTCCATTGTACAATGGCCAATGTGACTGTGCTCTGCGATGTCCTGTTCTCTCCACCGCGGCATCGAATGCGCCCTGGGGAAAGGACTGAACAGTATGGAAATATGGCGGAAAGTACGCTATTTGCAGTTTGGAATTTTAGCATTAAGGGAAGAGGGTAGGTAAAATCGACAAAAAAAAGTTATCCATTATTTTGCTGTTTAAATATACTACGGTTTCTGGATAACTGCCCTCCAGGTGGCGCGCTGCAGGATGAGCGTTAGAAGTTTTCGGGCTCACCACGGCGTAACTCCGTACACTTAACACCTGCCTCAAGTCGCGGCTTTAACTGCATTCAAGTTGATCGAAAAGCGATTTCTCTGTCCCTGAAGCAGCGCTTCCACCTTCCACAGAGATTAATTCAAGACGACAATTGCAGCCGCACGCGAACAGCACAAATAGGAAAACAAATACTACAATAGAAAAACTGGCTACGACGTGTTGTGCGGCGAAGCAAACACATGGCTTGGAACCGGAGTGGAGCGGCTTCATTTATTGGCTTTCAAATATTTACGGTATTAGCGTTTACTTTTTTACTAAGAGATTCATCTCCTGGGCCGTGCAACATACTCTAAACAATATGACATTACTAAAAGAAAAAAAAAAATCAGCGTGCTCGGAATATTAACTATAGCTTAGGTGGTCACCGAAAAAATTCGTGCCTCAAGGCGACCAGTATAAAAGGCGGAAACGGAGAGCTCAAAAGTAGTGATCGGGTTAGTGTGCTATTGTAGCGAACTTTGTACG
Organism: Ixodes scapularis; assembly: GCF_016920785.2. Classification (NCBI taxonomy): domain Eukaryota; kingdom Metazoa; phylum Arthropoda; class Arachnida; order Ixodida; family Ixodidae; genus Ixodes; species Ixodes scapularis. The sequence goes on from NW_024609884.1 coordinate 55,533,899, forward strand.
TGCCATGCATGTGTATGCGCACAATGTATATGTTCAGTTGATGCTAGTGGTATGCGTGATGTATCCACACGCGAGTATATAATAAATGTGCCGGAAGCGCTATGGTGGCGCCAGCAAATAAAAATATTTTTATAGCACATGAATTGGACGGTACCTAGCTCTATCTAGCCTAGCTACTTGCAATTACTCTGCTTGACCCTGCCATCTAGTGGCAAGCGATTTAAGGTTCTTTCACGCTTCGCCATAATTGCTCGTTACCGTGCAACAATGAGCCAAGTAGGCTGCTTCGAATTAGCTCTTTTTAAGAGCGGCTTTTGGTTTCGCGTATGGTTTACCACTCCTCCGTGATGTGCGGTTGACCAAGGAATTGTGGCTCGAGGAATAGCAAAGGGATGTCATTAAGTGCGCGAAGTAACTGGGTACCGGTTCTCTCCGTTTAACATCGCAGTGCTGACGATGAGAGGACTGAGTGACTGCTTTCGAAACGCAAGTTTCTTTACCTGCGGGGGGAAGCCGGCTTCGGGAATAAATACAGTTCGCGGAAAGCTCGTGCGACGCTTTTATTTCCTGCTCCTTTCGCCCCGTACAATACACGTAGCGTCCTCGTTAAGCTTTATTGAGCTCGATTTACTTGATTCGGGGCCGCCATATTGAGATGAAGGCGACGGAGGAACTTTGCTCCCCTGCTTTCAGGACGAAAGTTCCTCCGATTATAAAGGAACACAGGTTACAAGAGTGTTCCTCCTTTTAGGGAATACTATAGTGACCCTTTTTTTTTTTTTAAGAGTGTACACCTCAGTGTTTTGAAGACAAAATAAAAAATGTTACATTGCGCCACAAAGTGAGCGCGAACAGAATATCGGCACTGTTTCGCATATGGTCAGAGTATCAGCAGGCACAAACTTTTATCGGCTGAGTTGGTTCCCAGCCGAATTCCTTGACACCTCTAGTTTTCATTACAAATTTCCGGTTGTGGGAGAAAAACAGGAAGAACCGACAGCAGCCTCCCCGTGCACTGTTCTGCTTCGTCTCACCTTCCAATCGACTATAGTCTATTGGCGACGTGAGCGATCGAAAGCGTCGCAGTGGTTGGTCTGCCACGAGTTGCCGAATGTTGACTATGACGTCAGCAAAGGATATCTCATCGACGAGTAGGTAAGAATTTCACTTTTGACGGTGCTGGCAGTGTTGCTTTCAGAGCGCAATGATTTCAAGCTTCCACCATGCTAGTTACAAACACCATCGAGCTTGTTGTTCGTGAGGTAATGACGTCAGGAGAGAACAACATACACGAGGGTGCCACCAAAACATCTCGCCGTTCATTCGCGGCAAGAAGTTCGGGTACCGCCGCCTGGGGGAATTTTTGTTTCACAACCCAGAGTGAGGATACTTGCTCAGCAGGTGCAACGTGCAATACCAAGCTTCTATGCAATTTAAAAATTAAAACATAACCGCGTGGGTAGCACGTGCAGGACCCATAGGAGGTATTCACTGGACGCCATATTTGAGGGCGATATTTAGAGCGCATGCTCAGAGCGAGCTCACATTAATAGCCTGCTAAGACCGGCAACCTTGATGGTGCTAAATGCACGCTCCAAAAGGACTGCGGAAGCTCGCCGTCAGCACGCGCTCAGCAGCAGCGCACACGGATATGGCCGCCAGTGAATACTCCCTATAGCGAGGAAAACAAAAGCGCCCCTAACGCGCTTCTCACCACGAATCGTGTATGACTATTGCGTGGTGCACATAAAAGACCCCAGGCTGGCGGTTGTGCCGCACTGGCTAAATTGCTCATCTACAGCTGGGAGACTCGTCGCCCGTTGAGGCAGACCAAGTTCTAGGCTCTATAAACACACACACAACCCAATTTTTAGGGAGCCAAAGCCGCAGGCCACCAGGCACGTTCGGACGTTATACTCAGTCTCTTCGTCTGCTGCACTGATACGCATAATTTAGAAACCCAATAAGCGCACTGAGTCGTCAAGTGGTTCCCGAACTCCCCCGAACTGCAACTGGTTTCTAAGCGCTGCTGTATAACGTTTTATTTTAATAGTTTTCATGACGCCCTATTTTATTTTCTCAAACAAACTCCTGTTTCGCAAATAGTACCGGAACATCTGTTTTCCTTTTTGCTCCACTATCTCTCTTTCTTTCTTTGTGTGGGCACTGGAAGGTTTATAGGTTGCATGCGTAGTAGTAAAGGAGCTCATGGCTGGGCTTGCCCAAGCTATTTATGTCTTAACTGCAAACATTTGTAAAAAAAAAAAAAAAAAAATGGCTAGTGACTTTTTTAAGGGGCGAAGCTTCAAATATGTTTAAAACCGTATTGTTTTACCTTAGCTATTCCCAGTAAGTACAAGGAGGGAAGTGGGTGCTTTGCGGAATAAACTAGTCTTAAATATTGCGACACGCAGCAACACAAGACAGGCGAAACAAGGGACGCATAAGGAAGTGTGTGCATCCACAGGATTTTGATTAGATTACTAAAGTCTTACAGAAATACGCTTATAGCGTGATAGCGTTCTATCTGGTCATAACAGTCCGGGTACAATGGCGAAAATAGCGCAGTCAAATGACATTATCGCCAACCGACTTCGTCATTGTCGGCGCTCTAGTACAACGGCTACAACACTCTCAGTTTATACCGTTGCCGTTTCTTATTAACGTTCTCACACAGCACGCGAAGAGAGGCCGCTTCCACTGGATGGCGTAATAAGGACGGGGGAGAGGGCAGAATTCGGGAAACCCACTCGCGCTGCGGTTTTCCGGAGCCCGGGCTGGCATGTTTAGAAAATACGCCCTAATGAGTAATGAAGCGAGCGTTGTACGCGTATTAATGGGCCGCCACGGAAGCAAGATTAATGCGCACCGAGAGCCTGCACTTCCGGCGTCCATTTCCAAATTTAGGGAACACGCCCGCACTGCAGCACCGACTCTCTGGAGCACCGAGGGGAGGCGGCACACGCCACGATTCTGTTCGAAATTCCGGAGCATGAAGTAGCTGAAGATATTTTCCTGTCTTTGTTTCGTTGGTCACTCTTTCCTGCACAAGCGCGGCTTGCAAACAAACTTTATTTTACTTTCGCGACGTATCGTACTCGAACCACTCAAGTTTTTACGTGCTCCACTCGGTAATGTACAGACCATTGCACTTGAGTAGGTAGTCTGTAAATTACCAAGTGGTGGTGCCCGCGCGTTTGGCAACTTCTGCAATCTATATATCTTCCCACCTACCACCATTGCGACATTTACACCGTTTCCATTGCGACACGGAGCGTGCAAATGTGTCTGTGGCGGCAAGCCGGGTGTGCATCAGTTGATTCCGCGCTAGTCGTCGCACTCACATAAAAAGAAACAAAGAACGACTAGGTGATGTGAGCCGTTCTTTTAAGGTGGAGGTATATGCATGGATGCCAATTTCTCCAAATACAAGGCCTATTTTATTCTTCTTTATATATATATATATATATATATATATATATATATATATATACGAATGAAAGAGCTTTATTCAAGGGGAACCGCATTTGTTTCGATAGACTGCTCAGGTTCTGCAGTATTCGTAAGCTCGGATTCGTTATTTTCTTCAAACAGTGGCGAAGTGCTCACGATTTGACGATTGCTTATCGCTGAGTAGGTTTCCGTAAGCGAGTTTCGTTTGCGCGTTAAAGATCCACAAGTGGTTTAAATAGATCTCTAGTTCTCCGCTAGGGCGCGTCAAATGTCCTACGTCGGTCGTATACTGGTCCTCGCGCAGTGTGCGCGGTCAAAATTTTGTTTTGTTCATCCGAGGACCGTTCAATTCTTACAGTGTCAAATGCTGATTGGGTGGAAAAAAGATGCTTAACAAATCGGACGCAATTTAAGAGACTGAGGCGGGACACGGATATGGCCGATAGATGGCAAAACGCGCTTCTCTAGAAAAAATAAATAAATAAGTTCTCAGAAAAAGGGGCGAACTAATCTTTTGCGCTTCGTTGATCTTCAAATTACTTGGACGAACCATGGGAACTGTTACGATTGTAGGACTTGCGGACTCGGCCACTCCGCGCTCTCCTTACGAATTGATTATTAAGGATGTCGTCCAGCTGCGCGCCATAACTGCGAGTAGCACCGTGAGACGAGCACCGTTTCTCGTCCTCTGAGGCCTCCCTGCCGAGAAGGCCGGTCATCTGCCTCCCAGCGAGCGGCACGACAGCCCCAGATCCTCGTGCGGGAGCGGGCGTCCCGTCTCGGGAAGAAGCGGCGCATGTGTGCTGCAGGCGACGGCATGGAAATTGGGCGCCCGAGAATCGCGGCCTGTCGTCCGAGATATGGATGGCCGTCTTAGCCAGGACGGGTTCCTCGGCGTTGGGAGCGCTCCCCACGATCGATGGTCGTTAGCGGCCCGCTCGCAATCCCCGTCTCGAGCCCCGGGCACGAACCACGGTCCTGATCCCGCTGTCTCTCCACGAGGCTGTTTGCTTGCCGCGTCCGGCAGCTCCCCGTCTGTTGACCGTGTGCTTGTGGCCTGGCTCCGCGTCCACCACTGCCGGCCGGCCAGCCACACGCGCCGCCGCTCGAGAACCCGACGGGTCGGACGGACCAGCGACAGTACAGTCAGTCGAACAAGGAGCGCACAGATGGGACGCGTGAGATCCAATTTGGTCGAAACGTCATTAACGGACATCCGTAACCAGAAAGAGCCAAAACGACGTATTCGCAGTAACTATCAATGAGGTAGGTCAATTCCAAGTTCATAACGGCAGCAATTGAATTTCGCGTAGTTTTTGGTGGACTTTTCCTATGCCCTCCGAATCGGCTCCGTGCTCCAAAATGGTGTCTTCGCCCGACTGACTTGTAATTACTTACTCCAGTACTACTACTAGAGTCACTGTACGAGAAGGGCAGGGAGGAGTTTAAGTTGTCCTGCACTTCGAGAACGCTTCGACGTCTTGTGAGACCCGAGCGTGCACGCGCAGCCAAAGCACAGCGGAAGGAAACGAGCACATGCTGGATGCCGGGCACCGGAAGAAGACGCCCTGCCGTCCTCTGAGTGACTAGAGTTGGCACAGCGTCTACACACTTTTGCCCATCAGAAGCTAGAAATTCTAAGGCGCACCCATCGAGCGTCTCACTCCCAAGGCGGCTTGAAACTGGCGCCATGCGAACTCCCCGGTTACAAGAGAAGTTTACTTTATGAATACCCCTCTCACGAACACAACTACCAGCGTGGGCAGCTTATGGTAACAGCTATGAAGTTTTGATTTACATAGGACAAGGTTTCCACAAAAAACACACACGGCTGTGGACCATTCGAAGAAAAAAAAAAATGAAGCCCATATAACCCGCATAACAGGCTGGCATTGAGGGGTTAGCATATTTTATGGATTCTCCTTTGCTACAATTTATCAGAACCACGAGCTTGCGTCCGTAGCTCTCTGTCTACAAAACAGCAGAAACTTAATACGTGTTCCTTGTTGTATAGATAGCAATACACTTGCCAATGTTCCTTGAAACAACGTCCTTACGTCGTGAATCATGCAGAACGTGTTTAGTAATCCTGTCAGTTCACGCGCGTAGCAACAACAGTTCCAAGTTTCGTAGATGATCAGATGAAACGCTGCTGAGCCGCACGCTTCCCTCCAGCCCGATTGGCCTGTTTCCCCCGAGTTGCTCAAGCCCGATGCGGATGCGTGTTCCGAGAAGTCAGTGAGCAGAGCCGTAGTTTCAGTCAGCGCCGCGGAAGCTCACGATGGAAAGGAGGGTGCGAAACTCCCGACTTCCTCGGGTTCTTTGATGCGAAAGTTTTCTCGCTAAAAGCGGTTTGTTGATCTTCGGCAGCTGCGGTCGTCTTGCTCCGGAGAGTCTTTCCGCTCGAACGAAAGCGGCCGTGGTCCGTCACCGAGGAAAAGCGTGTTTCTGAAAGCAAGGTGTCCCACCTTGACACTAGGTGACGCGCGCCGCATCTGCTACGAAAAATAAACACCACAGCGCCTTGTACAATAATAATAATATTGAAACGACGGGAAATAAAAAGAAAAGAGCCCGAACGACTACATATCCGCGATACACGTGGAATTCTAGACAAACCTCAGAACATTATGGCATCTCGACTAGCTGCGAACAACTTTCCTCAGTGCGGCAGAGGGAATTAGCTAGCCTATCTGTGCATCACGCACGATGCTTTTGATTGATAATAGTAACCTCACGATATTCACCACCATCTAGTTACTACTGCGTTATATCCCGATCACCGCCCAGCCCCGTAGAGGGTAAAAGCCTCCCATGAACAAAGCGCGCGAGTCTTTTTGGAGCTCGAGGAACCAAACTTCTCATGAGGAGAGCTGCCAATGAAGATGCAACGTTCGGTTTCGAAAATGCGGTTGGTGCTAAGTTTCTGAGCACGTGAGCGTGAAAGATTATGGGACCCTGAAGTGAGGAAGCAGCAGTCTTGACGTAAACTCGTATGCAAATGTACCCGCCGATAATGATTATTGCCTATGTATCCCATATGTCATAACTCTCATCGCTCTGTAAAAGAGAGCTCTATAAAAAGATTATTGTACAAACCCAAAAAAAGAAAAAGAAACGTAAAAAAAATAACGTATTGTGCACTTTCAGAGAAGGCCAACTCAGCGACCAAAAAGATGGAGCGATGAATAATTTTCTGTACTCTCGGTTGAGTGACAGGACCCAGCAGAAGCTCCACCTCCGGCACGCGCCCGTTGCCTTCTGCCGAGCTTGGGCTGCGCGTGCGACCAAGTGTTACTAAAAGGCAGATAGCTCCAGGCGTACTGGGTTCATAGCCTGTCACTGACTACAGTTCGGTTTCACGCTCCGACTACACGCTGCTGTTTCGAAGAGATGGCTTTCGGCTCGCTCTTTTCGCACTCGCGTGAATCTCACGTCAACTCGTTGCGCCATATGCAGCGCGATGCACGCGCGCGCGCTTTTCCAACGGGTCTGTGGCGGTCCACGCGTCGTGCGCACCTTTCCTAGCACAACACGTGCCCCGCGGTGCGTTCTCCCCGGGGCACTTGGCGCGTCGCGGTCAGGCACCCCGAGGATCCGCGGCCCAGCTCTGGGCGCGCTTCCGCATAGCGGGTCGCGCACCCAGGCGAGCCAGCCGGCGCGAACCTCGGGTCAGGAAGGAGGCCAACGGGCGGCATTGTGCACTCACCAGCATGCCACACCTTCCCGCGCTGCCGGCTCGGTCGCCGGCCGGCAGAGATCGATCTCGGTGTCTGCTGCCTGGCCTGCAGCGTCGGGATGGCCGAGAAGTTGCCGCTGGAGATGCTGCTTCGCGAGGCCCCCAGGGGCTCCGTGGGTTTCACGCGGCGCGTGGGATGTCCAGCGGTGTGGTGGCCGACGGGGGAACCGGGCTCGCCGCGGTGCAGCCACTCCCAGAGTCAGCGACCACTCTGGCTGTTCAATAGAGGCGGCTTCTCTGCCTGACACGGACGTCGCATCGCCCTCTCCCGCGGCGACGGTGTCGCCTCTAGCGCCGGGAGCTCGAGGCTCCGTTGATCGCCATGGCAACGGAGCGGCGGCTCTGCGTTGTCGAGGCAACAGCACGCTGAGAAAATCTGCGTCTCGGACGTCTCCGGCCGCGGAGACGCGACCTGCAGCGGAGGATGGGAGAAACCCGCGCGGAGCGCGCGAGGTCCCCTGGCGTCTGTCATCCGACGGCAGAGGTTCTTTACCGCAGCATTACCATACGTGTACACGCGCTACTCGACCGGCTGTAGGGATGACCAAGTGTCGCCTAAGAGAACAATTTTCAAGGTAGTTCGAGGAGTCTACTTGCTAGTCGCGCGGGCCCCTCCCTTTGACACGTGTCACTCGTTGAATATATAACTAATGTACGCAAAAAAAAAAAAAATATATATATATATATTTAGAGAGAGAGGGAGGAACGCCGCGACCCCCGAAAGCCCTTAAAAATAGTACTTATGCATCCAGGGGTACTCCTACACTTATTTCGAGACGACTGACCTAATAATGCTGCATAAATATCGCGGCGACCGACTAGTTTTCTTTTGTGAAGAAAGATCCATCAAGTCAATGTTAATAAGCAGGCGAGCCAGTAAGGTTATACACAATTTAAGCCCGAAACGAACGGACTACAAGAAGGCGACAAACACACACGTCTCAAATGCAGTTGATTAAAGTTTATTTACATATCATGTTTATTCGTTTGAGACTTGTCTGTTTCTCATTTTCTTCACATCCGTTCGTCTCCGGTTTAAACTACGTGTAATCTATCAAGTAAATCTCAAAATCAAACTAAAAAAAAAAAAGAAAAAAAAAGAGCTTGGTGACAGTTTTTACTGTACTCTTTTCTAATTACCATCTGAACGTATTTCGGGAATTATATAATGTTTAGAGAACCCGATTTATATGCTCATCTATGCATGATAAAACGATAAATAAAATTTAATTACCACACGTCATGGGCTACTTCGATATAATCAATCGTCGCGAAAGATCTATGGAGCCGATCGTGTTGGATCCCTTTGACTCGGGACGTTTTCTTCCGAAAGAAGCGCACATTTAAGCCCTCAGATTTATGAATGTACACATAAATAACACACAATCAGAAATGTACACTGCACAATAAAATTGCCAGAAATATTGTTCGCTTGAATATTTAAAGGGAAGCTACGGAGCTTCTTGGAAAAAATGAGTTAGAAGTGAATTCTAGTGTATTTTTACCCCGTGAACCCGAATACCCAAACCATTTGCTGCGTAAGTATTGTTAAACGCGAGAAAAACGCGAAAGACAGTCGCTGTCCGTGACGTCATCGACGGCTCTTTTGGCTGCCCAAGGCTACGGAGGCGGGGCTTCAGTCCTATTTTGAAATTGCTCGTATGGCTCTTCGACGCGTCGCATTGAAGTAAAATTTTGATATCTGTTAATCTAAAGGCCAAATGAACGCAATTTAAGCATTTTTTCTCAAATGTAGAAGTGCCCCATCTTCCCTTTAATCACTTAACCAGGAAATAACATTGCAATGAAATAAAACTAAAAGTAAAAGAGACCTTCACATTTCAGGAGTTTGCATTTTTGTCAAAAGTACTGGATAACAGAAACTTCAACTTTCAAAGTTTCCAGCTTGGGAGGAGGGCCACGGAAAATATATTGCATTCAAAAATCGCGGCCGTGAAGAGGTGGAAACGATTTTCTTAATTGCGAGTTGAAGCAACTTTGGGGGTCACAGGAGCTTGCCACACCGTAAATACTTTTATTGAAAGCCTATGCAAACTCTTCTACTACAATTAGTTATTAAAAAAAAAAAAGTTTCAAACTTGGCATCTTGAGTAACTCTTTCATGCATGTTCGGCTAATTGTTCACACATTTTTGGATCAATTATTTGAGCTGAAACATTTTTACGGAGTATTTCATGCATTGTGCACTTCTAACAGCAATAAAAAAATAGTGTTCTAATAGAGTAAGTTTACTTTATTTATTTATTTTTGCAAATGTTTGCCTGACAATTAAAACAAAAACATATCATCTTTGATTTTCTCCGAAATTCACTTGATTAACACCTGAAAACCTGTAATTCGTAATCTGCAAAAACTAACCGCATTATTTTGCAAAAAAAAAAAAAAAAATTTTGTTGTTGTTGCAGTCAATTACCGTTAGGGTTAAAACCACCGCATTTCAAAGTGACCGTACTTGGTCGCGTTATTGTGCCGACACCCAGGTGATGGATGGATGGATGGATGTTAATGGTTATACCCTTTGTACCTGGCGGAAGCTCGCGCCACCTAGCCTGAGTCTCCCAGCGGTTATCCAGTTTTGCCAACCCGTGCATAAAAACGGTTTGTCTTGGTCCTCACACAAGTCACGCACAGTGCCAATGGCCGCGTTGTCACTGTAGAAATGCTGTCCTTTCAGATGTCGTTTGGGTGCAGGTGTAGAAATTTGATGTCGGTTCTACAAATATTGAAATTATTAAGCTGATTCATTCTATCGCCAATTTAGATGCCAACGGATTGCGCGTCCGCTCAGGCCGCTGGTCCCAAGCCGCCTCATCGCCATGCTCCTACACGAATCGCTTGCGTGAGGCTTTCCAGCGACTGCAACCAACATCTTCTAAAAATCCGGCTCCCTGCAAAGTTCTCATGTCCCAGGACGACGTGCACCCATGCTTTTGTCCGCCACGATCTTGTCAAGAAGACCCCTACGCCGGAGCGGGAGGGACCGTCCTGGAACGCACATTTAAAACAATGAACTTGAAAGTCAACGGAAAATACCAGGTCATTACAATCGATCGCATCAAACCTCTATAGAGGGAACAGATGAATGACTGGCGGTACCAGATGAGAGAATAAAAATAAAAAGTATTAATTGATTTAAATGTGACTTAAATCTTACCGGTTTTACTATGATGATTTAAATCAAACCTTTCGTGTAAAAATAATCTCGAAATACTTCTAATTTTCTGTTTGCCTAACATTTGGTGCTTTCTGTGTGCACTTGTTTTGTATTTAAATTAAAATTTTAAGCAAAAAGATTTAAGTCAGGTTGAACACAGACCGCTCTTCTAAGCAAATCAGAGCGTTGACCTTTTTCTCTGCGTTGAACTTCATTTGTCGGTTATATAATGTGCTACTGGGTGATTTCAGATAAGATCGACCAAAAGGTGGCTGGTCGACATTTTTAAATCAACTGATATTTTTTTTTTTATTTTATTGTCAATTGTGTGATATAAACAAACCCGCGCTTAGTTTTGACCAGAAAAAAAAAAATGGCGACAGGCAAAGTTGTAAGGCATGAAAGGTGGACAGTTGCATCAAATACCTTGTAAGCCAATACTGGCAACTCCCGCGGAGCGCGGGCGAAAAGTGATCGCAGCGCCCCTGGCGAGCTTGGTGTCTCCGCTAGCAGACGAATTCTCTACAACGCATTGGTTTTGCCTATCTCCATGCGAGGTGAGTAATGAAAAACATTGTCGCGGGTATTCGCTGCTTTGAATGTTAAATAATAGGTGCCACCTCATGAGTCAAGGACATTTTCTTCGCGTGGGAAAGATGTTACAGCTTTCGAGCTGCAATTTTCGGGCTCTCCTGAAGAAAACACTCTGTCAGAACTTACTAAGCCAGGCAAAGCACGAATGTACCTTCGCCCTGTTTTTTGAAAAAGGGAAATGTACACAACTTTCAGAACATAGCTACGTTTTAACTTTACTGTTCTTTTCGATCAATTTGTTTTCTTGTTGCTATTCCTATTTCTCAGGAATGTATTGCTTAAAATCGTTTTGTCGAACATGCGAGCTGGCTAATCTCGTTAAGATCATCTCGGAATGAAGAAACAAAAGGCAATTTCGAAGAGGTACGTTACTGCGATGTCAGTATACTCTGGAACAAGTGAATTGTGCACATGCACATCTGACGCTATTACTGAAACTAATAAAAGCGGAAACTACAAAAAAAAAAAAAAAAAAAAAAAAGCTGATTTCTCGTTTTGAAATGAGTGATAGGCGCGGGCGAGCTGGTTTACGTTCATGATTTAAGACAACCCTGAGACTGGGGAAAACAAGACGGACAAACACGACGAAATCTCAAAATCTCAATTTGAGATTTCGTCGTGCTTGTGTTTCTTGTTTTCCCCAGTCTCAGGGCTGTCTTAAATCATAAGACTTCTCGCACGTGCAAAATGAAAAAAAAAAAAAAAAAAGTGGGGAGCGTTGTTTTGCAAATAAAGGTGATTTCGGACGCGTTATATACGGTCCACAAATTGCGATTGTTAGTGGCAGGACGACTAACGTCTTCTGCGCCTTCTTCGATCATAGGCAACCACCCGTTGGACGGGTGCAACTACTAACATTTTTCAAATTCTACTTTCTTTTTGTTTGAGGCGACGCTACGCCGCCGCGTTCTTCCTCTTGCTTTTATGTGTTTTTTGTACTTATTTTTTTTTCTTTTGTTTACTTGGTGTTCAAACGGTCACGTATTTTGCCTTGCCTTGTTTGGCTTAGCTTTTACTTTCTTTCGTTTCGGCGTTTCGTGCCGCCGGTTCGTCTGCTACTGTATGTCCGGACATCTTGAGGGCCGTCTGCAACCTTTGTTGTTACTGTTTTAGGAGCGAAGCTCCTTAGGGTTTAGCCTTGTCCGTCCGGCGTCCGTGCTCACATCGATTGTCATCCCATCTGTCTTCTTAAAAAAATAAAAAAATAAATGTTTCCGCAGTCGACAGGATTTGAACCTGTGCGGGGAGACCCCAATGGATTTCTAGACTATCGCCTTAACCACTCGGCCACGACTGCGGGACGAGTAGGGGGCTCTAAGATGTGGTAGTAACTCAAGAGCTGGGGATGTCATGGATGAAACGTTGTATGTAGCCGCTCAACGTCTATACAGGAGAGGGCGCTGCGGTGAAATGCGTATATAATGGCGTTAAACTTTGCCTGCATTGGCTCAACGTTTATAGACGAGAGGGCGCTGCGGTCAAATGCTCAAATGCGTATATAACCGCGTTCAATACCACACATTCTCTTTCTGACATGGACCGTTGACTTAAAGGGATGGTGAACCTAAATTTGGATTTCAGAAAAAATAATGCAGGAGATGTAGGCGGGACGCGACAATCCCTACAACACCAATAGTAAGGCGATATCTCGAATGGACGGCCGTATTTTTGGAAAAAGAGGTCGAGATTGAACCAGGCCGACGGGGCGCGTGACGTGAAGATATCTAGTTTCCTCCTCTCTTCGCTTCGCTCCCTCAAGGCCGCGAGGCGGAGAAGACACGAGGCCGTTCCCTCTCCTTCTCGGAGAAATATGACGTGAACATTTCTGTCAAATGCGCCCTCTTTTCTTGAAAAATACAGTCATCATTAGATATATCTCTGTATGAGTGATGTTTTGATGTTTGTAGCATCCCGCTGCACGCTTTTGCCGCGTGTTTTGTGGAATCCAGATTTCGGTTCAGCATCCCTTTAAGCGGTGGAGATCCTTTCCCACGGCTTCTAGTGGATCCAAGCTGATCCGCTAGAAGAACCACTGGCTCTGCATTTCACCGACCATAAAGCAGTAATAATGAAGTCGAAACGGCAACCCGGAACTCAGCACTACCTATGAGCAATAAAAAAAAGATTAGCACCATCAGCACTACCTATGAACAATAAAATCAGCATCATCAGCACCACCAGAGCTTCGCCCCAATCAACATCATTCACCACGTGGAGATGCGGTCATTTTTTTTTTTTTCTTTCCACTGTCGTCTGCGATAACCTCCTGTTTTCGCCTTCGATCGGGTTGCTAATTGTAAATTTTCATATGTGTTTTGTGACACTTAATAAATATATTAAAACGTGTAAGCTTGTTTTACATTTCTATTCGGATTTTACTTGAGTACGCCGGCACGTCTGCTATAGATCATCGTGTGTTGATCAACCGGTCGCCTTCGGGGATACACCAGCGCATACTTGGAGATGGCAGGCATGCTATGTGCCGCCTACCACTACAAAAACAAGTTTTTGGGATGTGGTAGAAAATCCTTCTTCCCTTTCCCGAAGACTGAACAAACGTGAGTAATTGAGTTACTTCAAATTAAACTGAAAGAGCTATTCAAGCCTGGCTTGAAAATCGCCACAGACGCCTGAACAGACGATTATGACAACTCGACGGAGATCGCGGAGAACTCCACGAAGGACATACAAGATGCACACTGAACACCCAGCGGAGTCATGCGGTTTAGAGAAGCTCGTTTTAGCGAACGCGATATTGCAGACCCCAGTTTATCCGAATTCCTTTATAGAGAAACCCAGTTTAGAGAAAATGGCGATGAGCCTCCTTTTAGCGAATTCGGCCTCCGCGAAGCGGCGTGTGCGGATAAGTCAGGTGAGTTAACATCTTTGTAATGAGCCGTCGCAGACTGCCGCCGCGATGCGGCGGGAGCGCAGCGGGGAGCGCGGGTTAGCACGCGCACCAGTGATACACACGCGAAGTAGAAAACCCTTTTTTTAAATAGCGTTAAATAGCCGAGAAAAAAAAAAGAAAAAAAAAATGTAACAAGCAGCTAAAAAAAAGTGTTTTTTTTTTTTTGTGTGTGTGTTGCTTTCGCTTTGTTTGTTTTGGACTCAAAACCGACGGCGAGCACCACTTGCTCCTTTGCAATGCTCCTACCGACGCCCCGCGCGATCGTCGTCGTTGGAGGAGGTCTTTGCTGGGTGATTTGTATCTTTGTATCGTCTGCTAACTTCTTCGTTTCATTCGGCGTTGTTTGCGTCTATTCCTCATTTATATTATTTTCGTTCTGGGATGGGGACCCGATCTTTCCTGCAAAGTTCGGAAAGTGTTTGCACGGTCATTTTTACCGTTACTTTTTGTTTTCTTTTTATGCTGCAGTGGCTGGTGCGCTTGCTCTGGTAATATTAACATGTTGTTTGCTCACGTTTTAATAATCACCTATTCAGGTAAGAACTTGTGACAATGCAGTTGGTAACGGATCAACAATAACCTCTTACGACGTAATTCGAGTAGCTAAACGCATTTTTTCCGCTTCCCAGACGCGCTTCAAACGCGTGTGATCCCCTGAGTGGCGTTTGAGACCTCTAAATATACTACTCACTTTACTTCTGCGCGCGTTGTTATTTGATTGCCGTTGAAGTTGTGATCGGTGGATTCCGCTTTGCAAGCGGACTGACCGCAATGAATTGTTTCAGCTGTTGGTGTGACGAAACGGGGCCCATACTTTTCCACTGCGCCGTAAAAATAGAGGGGAGGCAAAACGAGAATGCGTGACGGTTACGTGCCTTCTATTGGTGTGGCGACGGCAAAACAATGTTTTCGCCCATACTGGAAGTGACGACAATCCAAGATGGCGGCGCCCTTGCGAAAAAGAGAAAGGTAGCGCAAATCCTCCTCTCCCCTTGTTTTCCTCCTTTCCATCGACGACAATCCTCCTCGCCCTTCGTCCGCGCCACGCCCCCCGCCGCCATGTCTGAGCGGGGCCCACAAGGCGCGCGACGGCGCACACCTGTGTGCCGGGCACAACCGGGTGCCGGGCCGTACATGTTATTGCATACGGCGGACAGGAGATTTCTTCTTTTTTTTTTTTTCTTCGGATATGAACGCAGTGTTGTTTTTTAACGTGAAGAAACTCGCGTTTGTGCACCTTTATTGGAGTTAGAACGCACGGGAAGGCGTCTCTATCGACAAATATAATAGCGCGAGCAGACTTGGAATCGCTCGGGGGTGAAGACAAGCTTTCTCCAATGTAGTTAAGTATTTTGGAACATCGGCATGGCACTGCGAAAATATATTTCGTTTACCCGTTCATTGCAGCAAAAGCTGAGGGCAGGAACACGATAGAATGCACCTCTCCCTGCGTGTAAATAGAGTTTCGTGGGCAAGGACTAGTTGGTGCCGTCGCTTTGAGCATGAATTGGTCACGCGTCCGCAAGGCTAGCAATCCTTAGCGTATGCTCTACTAAAACTTCTTAGTATCTTGAACGAAGTGCATTTGGAGAATCGGCATCGCTCGAGTTAGGCTAATAAAAGACACCACTACGCGTGTAAAACAGGACTTTTCGGTACATTTTAGCATCTCCGATCGTTTTGTCAATCCAGCGACTAGATTTACTTCATACAAACTTTATAAGCGTCAAATACTACCTAAAACTGTGCGCATGCGCGCGGAGGAATATGCGACATCTGCTATTTACGCGCCTCGTGCATAAAACTACCCGTCAAATAATCAAATACACTAACTTGTATCCCCTCTGTTAAAATGAAAAATAGCGCGTGCTCGATTGCCTTGCCAGCACGTTTCTTATTTCTCACATATATTAGTGTTTCGACGTTCTCACGCGCAAGGTACACCCTTGAGTTCACTCTCAAAGTGTGTAAGCCTTGGCGCACACCCGCAGGCGTACCTTACTGCGTGAGTTACAAAACGAGGACAGAGAGATGCTTCAGCAAAGCCTTCTAAATACAAGAGCAATTTTATATTCAATAATTGATGTTTTATTAATCACAAAAGACAAATCACATACTAATATGAAGACAAGAAAATATTAATTGCTACAAGGCAAAATATCGCACATTCGGAAGAGGTCGGTGTGAAAAAGTGGAAGGATCTGCATATGACTTGAGTTTCTTGAGGCCAGTCTTTGCCAAGATCACTGGCACAAACTGATCGTTCGTGAAGTGATGCTGATAAATAAATGCAGCATCGCATATTTTAGTTGCCATTTGTGAAGCACGGATCGCGGAAACATTGCACAAACAAAATCACGAGGTGCTCGATCGTTAGTGACTCTCCTTTCACTGACGCAAGATGCACGTGGTAACATTACAACCCTCTTTATTTAGTGGCGCCCTAGTCTCTCACGCATCGTTCTCAACTCGGCCGGCTCAATGCAAGCGAGCTAAAAGTGAGCGAGTCAGTTTCTGTGATCAAATACGCGCTAAAAGACGTGTCTAAATTCTTCGTGCCGGCAGTTTAGTTCCGTGTTTGTCTCGCCGATTGCGGAAATATGTTGCACAACAAAAGTGCGAGTTGCTCGATCGTTGGTGACTCTCCTTTCACTGACACAATATGCTCATGGTAACACCACAACACTCTTTATTTTAGTGGCACCCCAGTCTCTCACGAATCGCTCTCAACTCGGCCGACTCAATGCAAGCGAGCTAAGAGCGAACGAGTCGGTTTTCATTATCAAATACGCAGGAAAAGACGTCTCAAAGTCCTTCGTGCCGGTAATATAGTTCCGTGTTTGTCTTGTCTCATGATCGTACTAGGCGATCTTCATCGGCGAGAGCGAAAGAGACCTGTAATACGATTCAGAGTTTGATAGTTACTTACCTCGCTAAGTCTCCCTCGGAGGCACTGGAAACTTTTCCGAACGATCCGGTGGAGCCATTGTCTTTGCCGTTGAATATTTTTCTTTCCCGTCAGGACGGCAAAAAGCTTCTTTCCTTTCGCAAT
Source organism: Ixodes scapularis (assembly GCF_016920785.2). Lineage (NCBI taxonomy): Eukaryota > Metazoa > Arthropoda > Arachnida > Ixodida > Ixodidae > Ixodes > Ixodes scapularis. The sequence continues at coordinate 55,550,823 of NW_024609884.1, forward strand.
GCTGTTTGTGCAATCTACAGCGCAGCATGCTGGCATCGCTTTGCCGGCCACGAACAACGGAGCCACCGCTTCGCCTCGCCCAGTGATGGCGTTGGTTTCGAGCAGACGATCGAATCGCGCGGGATTATGGGAAGAAAACGGTCACGTGTCGCGCCAGATCCAATTAAAGCGAGGGGAACGAGAACTTTCGAGAGGGAAAGGGCGTCGGCGTGGAGAAATTTCTCTTTCCCATTTCAGACAATGGCTTGCGCTACCTTTCAGTATACAGGGGCCTTAGTTCGCCGCCGCGCTCCCATGTGTTTTCGGAGGAGTTTCCAGCATTGGCGAAGTTATAATATCGTATTTGGTAAAACCATAAAATTAGGATAATTCTTATATTTTAGAAACAAACTACAGGTACAGCGTGGTTGTAATATGCAGTAACAATATTTATTTAAATTATATATATTTTTCTAAAAATTGCCAAACATGCCTGTTCGAACGACAAATGGCAAAATTTGGAGGCCTGTCTCTCGGGAAATAATTTAATCACCATCACATACTTTTCAGACGGTATTCTACTTATAAATGGCTATTATTTAATATACGTATTAGATATTTTAGTGATACGGTAGTCGTGATATATTTAGGCACACATTGGGAGAAAAATCAAACAATGAAAAATTCCGATGCCAATTAAAAAATAAAAAAAAAACTCAGTTTTTTTGTTGGTGTAAATTTGGGTATCTTGTTGTACTCTATTTCGGCATTCCTTTCTATGTAAAACATGTTGCATTATACGATTGAGAAAGAATACACAACTCTCCAAAGTAGGGTCCTTTTTCAATATCTACACTTAGCAGTGTCCTGTACAGGAAGTGACTCCGAGTTCTAGTTTCATGAAACTAACCCACATCTTTCATACGTTTTTATTCAGATGAGGTCATTGATAACTATAGCAATCGTTCACGCAGTAAACGTGAAGGGAAACTACTGCGTACAAAGATGCATCACATTACGGAGTACTGATTCAAGAAAAGATCACGCAGGCATCGGCCACTGGGAACTCTGTTTACTTTATTGTCCTGCGACACTATACGCTCCTCCCTCTTCCCTTCTATCTCTGTCTCTCTCATATATATCCCCGACTTATATCTAGAATAAAAACATTCAAGCATTCCTTCTCTGGGTGATAGTGCTCTGTGGCTAGCAACAATAATTTCCTCCCTAAGATTACGATTATGGCGTTGCTGTTTTGGCCGGACGTTGCCGGAAGTAGCAGACAACACTCCTCACTAGTTCTGGCAAAACGGCCGTTACAATCTGTTTTCGCATTTCCCCGCTGGCTGTCAAGGATAAGGGGGTTCGCTTCAACCAGCCCAATATGGCCGACGACGCCTGTTTACTGAGCAGTCATGCCTGCCGCCCTGGCGACGCGGCGGTAATATCAGGCACAAAGGGGCACACCGACAGACAGCAGAACCCCCAAATACTTGAGCCCCGCGTAAATACAATAGAGCATAAACACTGTCGCCATGTTAACCTAATAAATGCCCCCGCCCCCCCCCCCCCCCCCCCCGAAAAAAAAGAAAAAAAGAAAAGTAAACGGGGGATTTCAGTACGCGACGGCGTACTAACAGAACGGCGACGATATCGACATTTGCCTTGCGTATTCGCACCGGGGTCAAGGGTTGTCACGTGTTTGAAGGCGGCCAATTGCGGGCTCCGAATTTTCCCATGGTTCTACTTCACGGGCATTTCTCCTTACACTTCCCGGTGTTGTGTGCGCCCGTCTGGAAGGATTTCAGGCGCGTAGTCAAGAAGCTTAAAGGCGGCAGCGACGCGCGTGCGGTGAACGCTTGTAGTTTCGGGGTTGGCAGAGTGCAGAGTGTGTGTGTTTTCGTTGTTGACACCAGCCGGCAATAAGGTACTATAGGTGTTAGCTCAGGAGAGCAAAAGCTAATCCGAGGGGCCATCGACATAACCCCACCGCCAACCCCCCGCGAACCAGGCGACGGCATGGCTCAGGATGTGGCCTGAACCACGCGGTAGAAGCTAGGGTGCCTTCATATGAGCGCGTCGATAGGTTCCAAAGGCCGCTGACATTTTCTGTCTGAAAACATTATCTCTTTCTTCCTTTGGCGTGGATCAAGTTTTGCTGACTGCTGTAAAAACGTTTTCCAGTAGCCTCTGAGGCTCTGATATTACAAGCGATTTAATATGAACAACTCGTCATAGTGGTTGCGCGATCAGTCTAGAGAAAAAAAAAATTGTGCTGCGTGCCCGGGCCTTGGATGGCACGAGATTTTCCTTTTCCTTGTTGGTCTTCTCTTCCTGTCGCGAGATGCTGTTATGTTTAACAGGCTCCCACCGCGGACTTGTTGCAGACCTCCAGTGGGTAAAGAAGTTGGACTGGTCTCCTAAAACTTTGTCCGTCCGCCAGTCGCACTTCACACGAGCGAATAATATTGTATCGTCCAGGGTGCACTTCTGTTATTCGTCCCACCTTCCACGTTGCTCTGGGTCGTCTCGCATCGTGAATGATCACCACGTCCCCGACTGCAAAAGGCGTTGTGTTCTTGGGAGGAGTGCAGCGGTCAGAGCGAAGTTGCAAGAGATACTCCTTCATCCACCTCTTCCAGAACTGCCGTGAAATTAGTTCTCGGTAGGTCCATCGCCGTCTTAGTTCCCGCGATGTCTGCGAGGTGGAGCTCATTTGCTTCATTGTCGGTAACGACAGAAGGCGTTTTCCTGCCAGAAAATGTGTAGGTGTTAGATTTGTTTGTCCCCGTTGATCTGAGTAAAGAAATCTTAAAGGACGCAACTTTACGGAGGCTTCTACTTCCTGTAATACCGTCGACAACCCTTCAAAATTAAGATAGCTTCGTCCTAGAACCTTTTAGTTTCGATGACTTTTTCAGCGGCCTTCCATTTCGTATGCTTTGAAGTTCTTCCAAGAATTCATTTTTTTTTTCTGTGACCTTTATCTAGTATTGTTCCGCCCTTTTGAGTTCTGCGGTTGAAAGGTAGTTAGACGATTCCTTCTGTGCGCCAGTGTTTTCTTTGAAAAGGTAAATCCTAGCAGTGACGCGTAGGACCATTGAGAGGTCGCTGTAGCGTTGCAAGTCAAGTGCAGGATCGTCTACGGTAGTTGTTACTTGTAGTATATTGGTTTTGAGGTCATTGTCTTCCCTTTCGTCTAGGTCGTCTCGTTCGGGATGCGCCTGTGGCCATTCGGGTGACGGTTTTTTGAGCCGAGAAGGACCAGTCCACCACAGGTTGTTTGACTCTAGGTTTGACGCGGAGAGTCCTCTTGTTAGGCGGTCTGCCGGGTTTCCTTTACCCGGGCAGAAGCTCCAGCGAGCTGTAGGCGTGTTGCTTCGGATCTCCCTCACTCTATTGGCAAACATATTTCTCCCACCGTTGACTTTGACCTTGTATACACTTCCACGTTATGGTAGAGTCTGTCTACAAGTTTACTTCGTAAACGCCACAGGCTCAACATTAAAAACTGGTGAAATGAACTCAGCATTTCCGTGCGACCCCCTAACAGGTCTGCGCCTTCGAGGAGACTGTGATCACTGCCCAAAAGGCACTCGAGGAACTTCATATCTTAGAGGATGAAGAGATTGTGCTTACAACATGTAAATCCAGCGACCTTGTGAAAAAAAAACAAAAAAAAAACATTGGATCTTGAGACTTTCCTAAAAGTCGTTCAAGTGACGGTTGAAAGTTGGATATTTAACAACCATATCCGACAAAGGCAAGGTAAAGCGATCTACGATGAAAAGCAGTGCATGCAACGCGGGAGCATGTCTTTCATTTTGACTTTGCTGAAAACTGCGCCATCGTGCTTCCTGACGAAGTTTAAGCGTACCACTGGAAAAAAAAAAGGAAACAACAACAAGTTTCGATATCTACATATGTAGTGACGACAAGAAAATCTACGAACAGCTTTGGCATCATCAGTGAGGACCTGTGTCTCGACGCCGCTCACGCTTGCTTGGCTCTAGAAAAATTGGATTGAAGGCAACCGTTGCGGTATACTCGCACGTGACGTACGTAAGTGATAGGGCCGCCAGTCATTTCAAGAATCGCTACCAGCTTCACCAGTTTGCACAGAACGATTGCCCACAAGCCCAGCGGTTATTTTTTGCATATGGACATGGGAAAATGCATGTGACGGAGTTGGCGGACTCGTGAAGCACCAGACCACGCTGAACCACCTCAGAGAACGTTCACTAAACGCAATTCAGACGGCCAGGACAATGGAGATTCTATCCGAGAAACTAAAAGACGTGTATCTTGTGTATCTGGACAAAATGAGGTTGCTCGGTATCGTAAAAAAAAAAAAAAGAGTGGTTGACGGTGCGCGCCTTCTCTGGCATTGTCTTGGCACGCATTGCGGCTGTGCAAGTCATCAACAGAAGGAACCTGTGACGTATATGTAGTACGGACAATCGGCCCTGTTGAAGATACTTTATTAAATGGGTACAGCGAGGAAAGCCTTAGCGTGAAGTGCCGAAATTTATTCCCCAATGACCGCTCATTTTGAATTCAGGGACATTTTTTTATCACACTTTTCTTCGCGGGGTATTTAACCTACTGTTTTAGTTAGTGACTACTGATAATTTTTACCTGATCACAGTACGAGAACCACGAAGCATTATCCTTGCGCAGGATAAAATATCTCGGCTTGCCACGATTCATTCGTACACCGAGAGCATCGAAGCAGCTCCAGATAAAGTCACTGGATCTGAGAAAGTAGCGTCATTGCCTTCCCACCTGCTAGCTGGACACAAACAAATACCAACATACAGACGACAAAACCTCTCAAGGTGATTCGCCCATCGCTGTCGATTGCCATGGTGATCGCCATTTTGGGCCCTTTCAAAACTCTGTAGCTTCGAAAGGGTCATTAAAACCAGTCGCACGAGGTATGCCTCTCTGCCTTTTCTTGGGGAGTTTAGTCGGGAATAAGGAAACCAGGAGGGGATATCGCCACCCGTTTGTTAGGAAAGTACACATTTGGGAAAGCTCGCGCCATCCCTTTCCTCAACGGGCGATGTTTCCGCCCAGCAAACATTCAGCCCCCTTGACAAGGTGTAAGAATTGGGGTTCTCCCAGTGCCTTGGAACAATACTCCTCGAAAGGACGCGCGTGTATGCGTCCACTAGTGCTCTTGGGAGAAAAGGATGAGACTGCGTCCAAGTCGGAAGGGAAGCGTTTCACATGACGACGTCTCGTAAGAACAAGTTCCCATGGCCCCACTGGAGTTCTGATACCGACTATAACTTGTTCAAAATCAGAAAGACGAAATCTTATCACCCTCTAACGAAGGACCTTCGCCGTTGAATTGAGAGCGAAACAGGTGAGTCGGATACCTTTGAGTGACATCTAAAGAAGAAGGTGATCATCGTGTTTAACACTTCCGTCAGGTACGTAGCCAGGGGGGGGGGGGGGGGCATGGGCCCCCCCCTCCCCCCCCAAACAAAATCATGCCTACGTGCCTGACTTCCGTCGACTGTTTAGTCTGGTCCATTCTGAGGCACTTGAAGCTGTTATGGTGTAAACAGAAAGATCAGAGTGTAGTACATACACTGTAAATAAAATAGACATTAATTAATGCCTCAGGGTATTGAAAAGGAATGTAAAAGTAATTTCATCACTTATGAAAAGTAATTGTAATGTAATGTTATTACTCTTATTCTGTCGCAATTTGTAATGTAATTTAATTACATTTTCGCAGTTTTCAAAAAGTAATTAGAAATGTAATTTTAATTACTTTATGAAATTAAGTTTGCCATCTCTAGACCTTTTAAAATGTCAAGGTCAAGTTCTCTACTTTGTCTGAATTTGTTTCGTATTATAAAAATATGTGCTGGTGTGGTGCGAAAATTAGTCCGCTTACTTTGTTGTCTATGTGCTTGAACAGGTTCAGAAGAACGGACGCACAAGGCAAAAGCGAATGACCTGTCGGTGTTTAGAAAACGTAAGACCAGACTGCCTTTGAGGTATGGCGATACTGGTTTACACTGTAGATGAGAAATGTAGTTAGTACAGTATGTCTTATAGCCTGCGGTATTTCAGATGCATCATGCAGGAGTGATACATGAAGTCACGCCGGTACGACGCTCATCCAAATCGTAACTGTCAGTGGTGGGGATCGAACCCAGGATCAGTGGGTTCTGCCTTCTGCTAGTCTTGTACACATTTCACAAAAATTTCAATTACAATTACTCTTGGTTAAAAAGTATTTGATTAGATTACTTTATTATTTACTTATTTATTTACTTATTTATTCATTTGTTTATTTATTTACTCATATATTTGCTAATTTATTTACCCGAAACCCTTTCGGGTATTAAATACGGGAAAATGAAAGTACAACGTGTAAAAAAACATTATGGTCAAGTGAAGAAAAAAAGTAACATAATGATATTGTTGCCATAAACCAATTTGAACAAACTATAAGCAAACAAACAAAATAAAAAGCAAAAAACACTTAGAGGGACGCACAATGCAAAATAGCACTTCATTTGCCGTTATATATGTATTAATTAGAACACTAATGAACATCTCGGGTGATGTGATCAATGCGATTTCTCTGGACAGGCGGTTCTATTCGGAAATGGCAAGAAGAGGACAGTTTTTAAACAATACGTGCAAAGGTGGGCGACCTTTTAAAGTGAGTATCAACTCGAGACGAGGAGCCGGCTGTATAAATGAGGTCCTAAAGAGAGATGATCCACGATAGAGCTTGTGAAAAATGTCATCCGAACTTTATGCCTTCTTCACTGCAGTGGGCTTAGGTTGAACCAATGTTGTTGTTGTTGTTGTTTTTGTTTGTAGACACTTGAGATGAAAAGTAAGGGTTCCTTAATTTCCTGATTAGTCTAAAAATGCCAGATTTTTCTGCCGGTTTGAAAACAATGTCTTTGTACTGTTTTTACTATTATATTAGAAACACCGGATTGCAAACTATCCATATTTAAGGAGTGCGGGCACATGAGGCATGCGGTGGGACAGTGATAGTCATGTGCGAATAGTGGATTTCGAGTTCGAATCGAATAGACCATACGCGAAATCGTTCGAACGTCTGGCAACACTCTGTGCACTGCCATCTTTGTTGCGTCGATATTCCTCTGCTGTTTGCCAAATTTTTGTAGGTTGTTGCTAACAATCGAGGCCTACTGCTCACCACCATCGATCCTCACCCACACCTGCATGCAAAGGGTTAGTATTGTTTTACGCTCTTCTTGCGCATGTACGAGCTCGTCGCTCCGCCGGTCGCTAGTTTGTCGCCGCAATCAGCATGGCGGGCCTACACTTCAGCTCGAAATTTGGCTTTGAGTGCCGGAATTTCGAAAGCGCTTTCTCTGCGCGAATGCTTGTGCGAGCGAAGGATTCTTCGAACTACGTTTTCGCGCCCTGGCCTTTGCCAGTGCAAAATCAAACTGGTGAGACGTAGCATGTTCTTCGGAGTCCCACTTGATGGCGCTGTGCATTTCGCATATCTAAAGTCCCTAGTTAAGAGCTTCCTACAAGTAGCGACATTCTTTGAAGCGCCGACTGCGTGACGGTGCAGGTTTTAGGAAGCGAATGGCGGCGCACTGCAGAGGTTTGAACTGAATGCCGCCATTTTGTTCCAGCGGAATGTGCTCTGTCATTTGTATTGGTTGTCGTTACTCATAAAAATAAATATTAAGGGACTTTACGCATATCGTCTATTCGAAGCGAATAGTGGTTTTGGCCGAATATTTTCGAATCGAATATCAAATTGTTTCTCAAAGTCTTTTACTACCGTGCACCATGCATGAATAAAAATTCAGCTAAACTTGTGAAGATGGTTCCCAACCTCCCACGTGTCCACTTCTAAGCTCACTTAACTTTAATACTGCAGCGTGCATTACCAAGAAGGAACGCTTCTCCGTTCTTCTGGAAGATTCGTGTTTACTCTTACCCCGAGCGTAAAAGATAAGGAGGTCCACATGACTTTGCCTAGTCACTCTCGCCCTAGCTCACTACCGAACATTCTAGGTCAAATCGTTGAGATACCGAGTGTAGTAGGTGAGGAGCCGAGTGGGGCCTTGCCGAGCCTCTCAGCCTCTCCCGACGACGAGGCGAATTCTCTCTCTCGCAGTCTCGCTCTAACCAGCTGCCACACCGACACCGTGACGTTCGCTGCAGCTGCTGCTTCGACGCTCATTCTTTCTTTTGTTTCTGGCACAAGTTCGCCGATTAAACCTTTATTTTTCTTTTAGGCTAGTCAAGCCTTTTCCATCCGCAATAACATGAACTGGCATGTAAACGACAAATTTGTCTCAGCTATCCTAATCGAGGGGATTTATAAATATGACTGCTACATGGAAATATTTTGACTTCTGTTTCAAATTAAAAAAAAAAAAAAGATGAAAGCGGGTCGTCAAGAGATCGCCACCTAACATCTACTCTTGCCATGGTGCGCTCATCAGGCCGTTGCATTCGTCGGTAGAGACTGTTAATTAGTGTGGGACGCTTCTTAGCGGCGCTGGCAACGAAACCAAACAATACAGAGAAATAGCCGCGAGTTGTCATAATCACCATTATCATCAACCCACAGAACTTAGGAACAGCGCTAGTCGTGTTTAATTCTTCTACCTATCTTTCGCTGTCCTTCGTAATTTTTCGCGTTGTTTTTCGTGCCTACTCGCCCAAGTTACCATTCTTATAGAGGAACTTAGGACTAGCGCGAAATATGTTCCTCGCGTCTCGCTGTAACACACAAACTTTTGGAAAGGACGGAGTTTATAGAAATTTGAAGCTTCATCTTCACAAAGCGCGAAAGGTGTAGAACAAAACATCCGTGCCCGTAAGTGAAGTTCAGAAAGCTGTCCTCATGCATGACGACAAAAATATTTCTATGCCTGTCCCGCCAGCACCGACAGTATCTACGGAAGGCAAACATACATTCGTACAAACTCTTGCATTCTGTGGTATCATCCGACGAAGCAACGCAAAGACCGGAGTAGCGAATAAAAATTACGAATCAACAAAGATCGACTTACCTGTCTCTATTCTGATGATGAGAACAATAGAATTGCAAGCTTCATGCCGCGGGCTCCCACCTGATAGCGTGCTTTGAGGCGATTCTCCTTCCGTTTCTGCTTTGGTTATAAGCGCCGCATGCGAAGATCTAGAGAGCCGGCTCGGCTGGCCTTTTCTCCTGGGCAGCCGAGCGTTTGGACAGACCCGGAGCAGAGCGCGCGAAAAATCTCGAGGCCATGCTCTTGCATAATCGCGGCGGGTTCGCCCCGTTGAGTTCGCTTCTCACCGAGCTCTTGTGCACTGCAGAAAAGCAATACAAACGAAGCCCTCAGGGTTCGCAGGTATTGCTTTCCTGCTATGCACAGATGCTCGGTGAGAAACGCACTCAACGGGGCGAACCCGCCGCGGTCAACACATCGATACGAATATGGCAGTTCATATCGAAGCGAATATCGAATAACGTAATATTCAAAACTACTATTCGAAAATTCGAATCTTCGCACAACACTACGAACTAGTCGTCTTATCAATACTCCAATTTCTGTATACAATCCTCCTGCCCGAGACTTTTGTACGAAGATTTCTTCGCAGGAACTTGTGGAAACAAAGGGTGCCAGTAGGAAGCAGAGGAGAAAAGCTTCTTTGAACAAATTTGGGGCCCAAGATAAGCCATAATGAAAAAAAAAACTATATTTCGGAAGCTCAACCTAAGTCACATAAGCTAAATAGAGGGTGATTCAAGGAGACGCCAGGCTCTTTAAATCGACCGCAATATTCGCTTTCTTAACCTATCGCGCTACGACTTTGTGCAGCGTTGCCCACAGATGGTGCTTTTTTTTTTTTTTTTTGTAAAATTTGCAAAGAGCGAACTTACCCGAGGAAAAAGTAAAGAAAGAAAAAGGCTTAGCTCCTATGGAAACGCAGCGACGCCACCGGTATTCAAACAACACGGCAGCGTTTCGCACGGGAGACAAGAGATGGCGCAAGCGGTCGCGACACCAACTGCCCCCAACGAACGAGCATACGAAGGCGAGAGCCGGCGTATTTAGCAGACAAGAAACTGCAGTTCCTTGTTGTTACCGCGCCTGTTTTCGTTTCTGCGACTGCCGCCGCCTGCGGAACGCGCGCCGCTTTTGAGTCGAAAAGATTGTCTGCTAAAGACGCTGGCTCTCGGCGCCGTATGCTCGTTCGTTGGCGGCGTTCGTTGCGCCATCTCTTGTCTACCGTGCCAAACGGCGCCGTGTTGTTTGAAGACCGGTGGCGTCACTGCGTTCCCATAGAGCTAAGCATTTTTCTTTCTTTACTTTTTCCTCAGGTAAGTTCGCGCTCTGCAGATTCTACAAAACAAAAAATGCACCATCTGTGGGCAACGCTGCACAAAGTCGTAGCGCGATAGGTTAAGAAACCGAATTTTGCGGTCGATTTAAAGAGCCTGGTGTCTCCTTGAATCACCCTGTAGAACAAATAGATTCAGGCGGTTCTAGCTTTGTTGCTCAAAGGAACGTTCACACTTTCCTGTGCCAAGCCCAAGCAACTTCACGCAAAATAGCACTCGAATTTTGAATTAAGAAAATGGTGCATTCTTGTGAATGCCGACCGCTTATCTTACATGCAACAACGAGATCACGTTTTTTTTGTTTTTTTTTTTTCAATTTAGCTTTGACATAGTATAGTATTTTAAAATGTTGGGGGCACCAAAGTTAAGAGGGGCTTTGAAATGGCCATTGACTTTTTTTTTTTTTTTGGAGGGGAGGAGTATTTTGAGTGGTTAATAAAGACGCAGGGGCTCAATTAGCCACAAACGTGTGTATTGAAAGGCTTTTGTAAAGAACTCAGGCTTCACACTCCCAGCTTGAAACCCAACAAACCACTATGAACTGAACAAAGAGCCCGATCTCTTTCCAGACAGCTCAATAACAGTCGTTTTTTGTATTTTTACTTTGTTTGCAAGTTTTAGAAACTGATAAAGTGGACATTACGCAGCATTTTTAGCTCGAACTGTGTGACTAAGTAGTCTAAACTTGGAAACCGAGGAGGGGACTGAAAACACAAAATGGCAACGGTGGCGAGTAATTTTGTTACTTCCAAAATTAATCAAATTGCTATCGTAATTGGTACCTAACGAAAGTAAACAAATGATTAGAAAATTACCCTCAAAAGTAGTCTATTACAAGTAATTTAATTACTTGTCATATGATATACGTTCAAGTCTGGGTTCTGCAAAGCGAGCTTTCGCTCCGCGTGCTCCGGGCATTTTTAGCCTACGTTCACTAAACGACTTGATTACGCACCGAAATACAGCGCATTTCTTGTGTATGTTGTGATGTTTGTCTTTCTCAATATCCGGCTAGAAAACGCCGTATATTTTATTTTTATTTTATTTCCGTGTCAGACCACGTGTCGCGCACGTTCGTAAAACACATCCTCTTCCACAATCTGGACATTTAAGATAAACCACCCTTTTCATTCTTTAATGGGTCTTCCTGTTTTGTCCACCGTGTGCTTCCTTTGCTCCAAGGTCTACAAAACAAGGTCGTCTGTTCTGCGTAGTTAAAAAAAAAAAAAAATGCGCACTTAACCTCGAGAGAAGGCGAAACCTTGAAGTAGTGGTGGAACATTTTTCTTACTTTGCTTTATGTACCGTTCAGAGTGACCATACTTGCCGTTCATAAGTTACAGAGTATTGATTGCTTCATACGGATTAGCAGTCGCAGAAAACAAATATATATATATATATATATATATATATATATATATATATATATAAAGAACTAGAAGCGCCCACCTTCATTATTGCTCAGCAAGAACAAGAAAGCGATATGTTCTGATGTTGATCACGTTCCGCCAATGTTCGTCATAGCCATGCACTCATGTTGGCAATAGACGGGGCTTGTGCGGCGCTGCGAACATGGTTAAAGTTTGGTTATTCCCTCCCCTTAGGGCAGAGGTTGGATACAAGCCTCAACTCGAAGGTCCGCCAAGGCATCGGTTGTTACCACAAAGCCAAGTCGAGTGCTCACGCATTCCTGTCGTTAATTAAGGACTGCTATCGAATATCAACACCCTGGGGTGATACACGCGAGTATGTCGACATCGTGGTTGTAATGACTAAATTATCATGTATTGTGACAAAAGAGACTCAGTGAAATAATCCACTTTTATTTCCGAAATTACACCGCTACAACATAAAGTTTGCGCAACAGTTTGCACAAAAGGAACATTGTTCCTAAAAGGTCATTCTCCATTGCCCGTGGAGGCGTGTCCTCTGGTGGTACTATAGGTAGTAGGAACGCTGTCCACCCGTACCTGCTCGCGTGCAGGCAACAGAGAAGAAATGCGAAGAAGATTCTGGTTTAGTGACGTATTGCGTGTGACTACACTTGCGTGACACTTGTGTCAGATTATGCTTGCGTAAAATAACTAAAGTTGTAATGTCCAAGCGGAACGCGGGCTGTATATTCTCCCAGGATTTGTATCTTAACTATAGAAACTACTTCCGTATTCCCAACTCCTCTTTAAGGACTAATAGTTAGTGAATTAAAGCTTCACCAAATTCTCTTCGCGAGTCAATGACAATAGATGAAATTGTAGAGACAGCGTCAGGATTTCGAGGTAGGTTCACAGTTCAATACATACGAATAGCGGCGAAACTACCTGCCGTAGCACTACACAAGTTGTGACGAACAAAAGTTAGGGCGCAAACAAGCTGGTCAAAGTTTAGCATTTTAGACCAAACCCCGAGACTGGGGGACAAAAAGGACAGCACAACACAAAGACTTTGTGTTTTGTTGTCTTTTTTTTCCCCCAGTCTCGGGGCTTTGTCTAAAACGTTACAGAAGTTGTGTTGCTTTAAGAAAAGAGCAAAGGCAGTTGGTTTGTGCTCGGAACCAGTTCAGATAAACGTTTTTGTTCATCTAAATTCTCCTTTATGAAAATAACGTCCTAATTTCAAATGTTTGGGAAGGATCAGGATGCATCGATCGATGGGTATACCAGCAGCTCAGGGAAGAGAATAGAAATCAAGATGATTTAAATTGTGATTTAAATGAGACCGGTTTGACTGTGATGATATAGATCGGAACTTTTCCGAACAAATAATCCTCAAATATTTTTGTTCATTTAGTCCGTGTCCATCATTTGATGCTTAAAGATGTACATATGTTTCGTATTTAAATCGAGGAATGTATCTATATATATATATATATATATATCCGGCTGAGCACGAGCGCAAGGCAGTGGACTCCTCAGCCGATCGAAACGTTGAGCTTTCTTTCCATCATCCCCTTCGTTTGTCACTTACGTAACGTCCTATGCGAGTAGAAACTGGGGGAGAGGAGGAGATGAGAGAGCGCCGAGCTCTGACTGGAATGATTGGTGGGTAGACGTAAAGCTAGCTGTTTTTGCCTCTACTCACTCTTTAAACGCCTTGGAACGCCAAACACCGGCGTCCAGCACTCGGCGTTCGCGTCCGAACGCGTTCGAGCAGCGAGTAGAGACAAAGGCTAGCTTTACGTCTACCCACCAATCGGCTGAGCTCGGTGCTCTAGCGTCCCCAGCGTTCTTCCACATCTCCCGCCCTCCCGCAGTTTCTACACGTATTTCAAGTAAATAAGAATGCGAGAAGAAAAGAACACTGGAAAAACAGTCCTACACTGCACGGATCTCGTTTTTTTTTTTTGTTTTTGTTTTTTATTTTATCCTTTATAGCGCTCTGTTTGTCTCGGTACGTGAATGTATTGAAAGAAATGGCGAGATTGGCTTCCAGAACGCTAACGGTCTGTGTACTGATGGGTTTTTAGAGCTTCTCAAGTTTTACCTGGAGTCAACTTTTATCCTATTCAACGGTAAGCTCGGTAGGTTCAGAAAAAAGGAATTTGTATCGGTTCGTCCGTGGCGCCTGTGCTTTGTGATATTTTTTTTAGCCAAGTGCAATAGGGCCATTTCTGAAAAAATGGATGACGAGCGCGTTTGTAAAGTGTTTCGTTACGTGGATGACTTTTTGCTTTTGTTTATTAGGTTGGAGGGCATATGTGAGGGAGGCGTCGTGAGATCTGTTTTAGAAGTTTTCACACATCATTCGGAGGGACTCACTTTCACTCACGAACTTCAGGATGGGGCTTACCTACAATTTTTGAATTTGAGATTAGAATTCATTGCTAAACACGTTTGCTGGTCTTATCACCCACGCTCAAAGAAGGGTCTTCTTTCATATCATTCAACGCACTCTAACCTGGTCAAGACAAGCAAAGAAACTCAAGGGGGAACCCCGTCCCCGGAGGGAAAGTCCAAATAAGAGACCGCTCGTAATACCGTATCTCCATATAATTTCACACAACTTGAAAAAAGTTGCCTTGAGGTACGATGTGCCATTTATTTATTTATTTATTTGGTGATACTGCCAGCATTCTGCAGAATGCACAGGCAGGAGGTGTACAAAAACAATATTCAAAAACAAGCGGAAGCAGTAAAAACAAACAAACAAAGCCACTACTCAACAAAGTCCAAGAGTAGGGCTTCACTAAAAGTATCTAATGATCTCAAATTTACAACCATTTTCAGGAAGCTTGTTCCACTCACACTTGGTTCTAGGAAAAAAGGATGCTTTAAACAAAGTGGTTCGACACAATGGTTCGATAAGTGTTAATTGGTGTTTGCCTCTCGTGGGCCTTGTTTCGTTAAATGAAGTGTAATCACAGAGACGCAGTCGCAAATTGCCTTGTATCATATTGTAAAGAAACTTCGGCCGTTCTGTTTTCCTCCGGGTTGCTAAATCACTCAATCCTGATTTTGGGCACAAATCTGAAACGGATGACATAAAACCATAACGGTTGTACGCAAACCGCAATGCTTTTTTTTTTTTTTTGCACAGTCTCTAACATATCAATTGACAGCCTTGTATGAGGGTCCCATAGAATACATGCATATTCTAGCATTGGTCTTATGATGGTTTTATAACCAGTCAGTTTAGTTTCAGGTGAACAGAGGTTAATATTTCGTTTCAAAAACTAGAGCTTCCGCATTGCTTTACGAGCTATAAACTCAATATGTGCACTCCATGACAAATCAGAGGTAATTAAAACTCCGAGGTATCGATATTATCTAACAGTCTCGAGCGGTACTCCAGTGATAGAATATGTAAAAACCATTGGTGTTTTCCGCTCCGTGTAAGCTGGCGCAACTATGCGCGAGAGTTGGCGATAAGGAGGACGAAGGCCCCGCTTGCACGGTGAAGCATGAGAATCAATATGTTCTTTGCAAGGTGGGAGTTGTGTACACGATTCCACTGACGTGTGGGAAAGCCTACGTCGGTCAGACGGGCAGATGTGTTATACCCCTATTACACGGGCACACTTAACCGCGGTTAACTCAGCTTAACCGCTGTTACGCGGCACCACTGATACCGCACTATACTCTCGGACAGCTATTCCATAAGAAGTGAAGAGCGCGTGTGCACGGCTTCGATGGATGATCAAAATGCTCGAGCGCACGTTCGCCCATAGCTTTGACTGCATAGCCGCAGAATGTTGTCGGCAAATATTGTGCGCTAACTGTGGCTTAGCGTAACTGCAGCTAAGTGTGCCCGTGTAACAAGGGTATTAATGTATTAATCACAGACTCCGGGAGCATGACTTGTCGTTGCGATCAGTGGTGGGAGCTGTAGGGGGGCATCTGGCATCTGCCATTGCATTGTCATGGATGTGGGTGCAAACCTATCTTCAGTGAGACTAGTATCATTGGCAATGGAAGGGACAGAGTGAGTAGAGACATTTTAGAGGCGCATGCACTTATCAAAGCAGGCGCGAACTGCGTAAGCCAAACGTCACTGGGCTTGAGTAGTAAAGAGATGTTTTTTTTGACACGTGGTGAATGTATCATGTGACGTGGGCGGGGTTGCTGTTTTCTTTGTTTTGTTTTCATGTGAATAAACTTCAGTCGAGAGTCAGCGCTTGTCCTGTTTGCACTTCCTTTAGCCCCCGTTTACTGTGCGCTGTTTGCCTTTTCGTCTCCTATCCCGCAATAAATCCTATGCTACGCAAGCGATAAACGTGTTTCGGAACATAAATGATCGATCTACAAAGTCAATCAGCATTCACAGCATTTTATTCTTCAACACACTAAAACTTTATCCCAGTTAGCATTTGCCTGTTTAATTTATAAGTGACTTCAATCAAAAGAAAGATCCTTTCCAAAACGCAAGATAAATAATCCTCTGATAAATCGAAATAGGAAAAGAAATCTAAGCACATTATTCATTTTACCGAAATAAAATGTATATTCCACGTTACACTACTACTTTTGATTGCGAAAAATGACCGCACGATTTTGCCTTGCGGTATTTACGCTCATTGTATTGCACGTATGACATATTACGTATATCGAGTTCCTGCATTGAAATGTAAGAACGAGTATATCTGCATTTTGCAGTCAAAGAGGCCGTAAAACGTCGTCGAATTTTAGTCCTTTTACATGTGGCAAGAACGAAGACAGTAATTACAAGAAATAGCATGTAAACACGTTCAGTTCAATGAGTTCTCGACCATTGTTAACTGTTACATAAAACTGTCAAGCAAGAGCCGTATAAACAAACGCTAAAAATAATTCATAGAAAAAAAATAGACAGCTTCTGCAGTAAGTATTTGCGCGAGCAGTTTGGCGCGATTGGTTCCTTCGGAGTTAGTCGAGTCCGCCGACTCGGCACGGACCTCACCGGACCAGGAAAAAGCGACAATATATAGAACGGGTTTAAAATCTCGATAACTGTGTTATACGACAGGTCCGCGGACCCATTTCATGACGTTTGCCCCAGGTGATATACAGCACTCCACAGGTTCGCGAACTTGTCCCCGGACACGTTCCCGTAATCCGCGGACCAGGGGATCTATGTTGGACAAATGTTTCGTTTCTCCTAAAAGAAACGGAAGTGACGACATCGCGTCTGATTGGTTGAGGCTCGAATGACGAAAGTTCCCTACGAAAATGTGGGCGGAGACGGCGAATTGCCCCCACCGGAAGTGACATCACTTTGACGTATCGTTTCCTCGGTGTTTCGTCTGAAAAGGGAACGAGTCTGTCGATGGTCTCTTCGCGGTAGCGAAATTGGAAACACGGCGTCTCGGAGGCAGAGCGACAGTCTTTCTATTGTTCAACCTTTTTTTTTTCCGTCCGGAAAGGCTCCACCGGCTGCACCGCGACACCGCGATGCCTTTGAACTACCGGAGGAAGCTTTTCGGAGGTAGTACCGTCTCACCAAGAATGTGGTCCGTTGATTGTGCGACGAACTGCGCGAGGAGCCAGAGTTGAGGCTGCGAGGTTCGTGGACGGTGATGTCTGTGGAACAGCAAGTGTTGTGCGCACTTCGCTTTTACGCCACGGTGAGCAAACTGTGCGGGGAGCTTTCAGGGCATGGTGGCGAGCGAAGAGCACATAGCGAGGAATCAGGCTAGTGTCGGCATCGTTGTGCGGGCTGTGTCCCTCGCTATTGTGCAGCGTCTGGGGATCCGGCGCGGCTAGATCGACTTTCCCCAGACAACCGGCAAGAGGGACGACGTCGAGAGGGGCTTCCAACGGCTCGGCAGGATACCCGGCGTCATCGGTTGCGTCGACGGGACGATGATCGCCATCGTCGGCCCGTCAGAGAACGACCCCACCGTCACGAAGGCGGCGTATTGGTGCCGCAAACAATTCTACGCTCTGAACGTGATAGGGGTATGTACGATCACATATATACTACGTCTCACCTTAGCATGAGTGCAAGCGCGAACGGCTTGACTGGCGCACTCGCTGCACGAGCGCTCGTGCAGCCGTCGGGGCTTTATCCAAAGCAGCTAGCTCGCGCTTTTAGCTATAGATCAATGACCGTTCTGAATGGGTTTGAAAAAGAGCGTAACGCTAATACGGTGTGGATATGCCATTTTATAAATGAGAGTTGTGAATTGTTAGTACTCGTTCATCCTCCGCACAAGCGTTTGTTTGACGAAGGAAGGGAGGGTTTGTTAGCTGAAGAGCTTTCGATCTCTGTTTGTTTTCATGTCGTGTTAAGCTTTTAAGCATTAGCCCCTATCCTGCATGATAAAGTGTAAACTCTCCTTTGAAGAAAATAAAATATGCCTAAACTATTACGTGGATCAAAGGTAGTGGCTATTTATCATATAATTTTAATCTTTGTAACGGACAGCGCTCTGACTGTGTCCTCCTTCATTCTCTTCGTCGTTTTTTTTTTTTTTTTTTTTTTTTTTTTTGCTGTTTTAATACTTTAAATTTGTAAATTACATAATTTATGGTGTTGTGTTGGTCAGCATGTAAATAGTGTTTGACAGGGCCCCATGACAATGAGTGCAATCAATTGTTTGTGGATTCAGTTGAATTAATGTCGACATATGTCTCACTATTGCAGGTGTGACACCGACTGCCGGGTGATGAGCATCGATCGACCCACGGTATCCTGGGTTGTTGCACGACTCCTTTGCGTGGCGCTACTCGTGGCTCCGGAGCAACTTCGAGCAAGGCCGGCTGATAGACGATGGCAGGCTCCTGCTCGGTAAGCATACTTTATTTGTTGGTTCTGTACATGATGGCTCTGCACCACTTATAAGCTACAATATCACATATACTGTTCCAAACATGAATAACTGGCATGCGCTCTGGCCATACCTGTGACACGTCTCCTTGGAAACATTCTGACGCAGCTGTCAACTACGGGGGGGGGGGGAGAAGGTTAGGTTGCAAACAGCAGTTTTACCTGCTTAGTTGTCAACAATTTTAAAGGAATAGTACAACGAAATTTCGGTGCTTATTTTTTGGTCTATACGTGTTCAAAAGAGCAGTATCACATCGGACACATCCATATCTTGTTAAAAAAGGCACAAAAAGGCATTTAAAAAAAATTAGGCGATTAGCAAAGAGCAATTTCTAGATGTCGCTAAAGCCGTTTGTAATGCCCGTCTAGGAACCTTGACAGGTGGTGATGATAACTGTCTTACCTGGAACTATACATGCTTTGAACCTGACGTCATACGGACAGCTGTACGGCGAGCACAAAAGTGGAGGGAGGAACTCCACACTCAACGGGACTCTCTTTTGTGTGTCCCAAGATGATAGAAGATTAACCCGTCGCTAAAAATTCACACAAAGCCGCTTTGGGGTTAGTTGCGGTGGCCCGATCGCTGGCGTGCTTCGACCGCTTTGGTTGCTGGAACAGCTAGGGCATCCTGACGCCGTCTGCCTCACCGCAGCTTTGCTCATCCCGAGATAAACTACATCACAATTGCACCGGATGTGACGTGCTCTCAGCTGGCTGCTCTCCGAGCGCTTGCCAGTGTGGGCTGTTTATAAAGAAAAATACAGCCATCAGGCTCAAAATATAAATGTGCAATTGTCATTTACGGGTATTGTGGATCATATTCAGCCTATTTCTGAACACGACGGGTATATTTCAACTGTCGTTGAAGTATTCTTTTAAAGAGAACAGCGTTAATATCTTACATTTCCTTCTCTGACTCTGCAGGTGACAGCGGCTATGCCTTGGAGCCTTGGCTCATCACCCCTGCCCCTGGATTCCACGCGACCTCCACCGCTTGCGGCCAGTTTAATAAGGCACATTCTTTGATAAGGTCCGTTGTGGGGCGCTGCATTGGGCTGTTGAAAAGCAGATTCCAGTGTCTGCAAAGGCATCGGACTCTGTATTATCATCCAACAACAGCCACCGTCATTATATCGGCGTGTGCAGTGCTCCACAATATCTGCCTTTCATCGAGGGAGCCAGAATCGGAGCCAGACTGTGACCCTGACAAGCCAAGGTTGGAGTCTGGGCCAAGCTCGGAGGGGTCAGTCGCGGATGACGAGAGGCTGGCTCCTGCCCACCCTCGGGTCAGCCTCTCGGACAGGGGCAGGGCTCTGAGGCAGCGCCTTGTTGCCCAGTTCGGAACCCGCCACGGCCGTGCCTCCCTGGAGCCCCACGGAAGCCATGATGGCAGTTGCGCCCACCAGGGACACCACCAGCGTTAAGGAGTCCGTCGCCACAACGGAGGTCCCGCCCATCAGGGACGCCCCGACGACAGCGAACCCCTCGTCGTCCTCACCTCGACTGACGCCCTCGCCACCAAAGAAGCCCCCCCCCCCCCCCCCCCCCGTGGCAGCATGTGCTTCAGTTGTTGCTCCACAGTCATGGCCGTCCGTAAGCACCACAGTGTCAACTCCAACGCTTTGCGCAGTTCATCGCACAACCACCGTGTTACCTTTACGGACATGTAGAACTGCCTCCGAAAAGCTATTCGGTGCATCACGGTGATGTTGATAGAGCCTTTTTTTAATTTGCAAGCGGGGTGCATAAGATGCGTGGGACAATAACAGAAGGTTTTGTAGGGTTATTTAGCTAGCCAACGGGGCATCTGGCTCGCCCTTGTAGGAAACGGAGAACTCAATGAGGACTGGTGAGACCCGTTTTGCTTCTTTTACTGCAATATATTGTTTGTATCGGGTTTGGACATTGATTCATTTTCTCTACACTTCCATTGCCCTGCTCCATTTTACAATCTATTATGGCTACCACAGAGCCAAGTGTATTACTCGATAATCGCATATTGGATTTGTGTCTGTTTGAATGTATAAAGAAGACAACAAGCAGTTTGTCTTTGAAAGTGCTTTTTTTTTTTTATAACAACGCCGTAACGTGAAAAATAAACATGTTTGAAAACACAGGTTGCAATACTTTCTTTAAAGTGAAATTGAGCATGGACTAGTAAACACCATATAAATTCTTTGTCATTATCCAGGCTATATCACAGACATTATTTCACACTTCACTTAATTCAGCACACTGCCATTTCGTTTGTGTTTTGTCACACATGGAAGCATGGCAGATTCCATAGTAGAGGAATATTGAGATCAACAATGATATAAGAAAACAAACAAAAAACACAGGGACACAGACGAAGGAAACAGGACAAGACACACTCTCAACTGAAGTTTATTGGAAATTCAACTTCAGTTGAGAGTGCACCTTGTGCTGTTTCCCTTCGGCCGCGTCCCTGTGTTTTTTTTTTTTTTTTTCGTCGCTTTTCTGTTTGCAATGAACGAACTGGCCCAAATCTCCACTTTATTACGATATAAGAAACATGGCAAACCTGGAGGCCAGTTTCAGGCGGGTGGCAAGTTGTGGCTAGAGTGCAGGCCTCTTGGTTTCAAATAAAGGAAACCCGGGAGCGCCCAGGGCCGAGTCCTCGCCCACCAGCGTCAAAATACGTGAGTATGATGACGCCAGTGAGCGCACCCGGACGCCTCCGCCCCTTGTTTGCCTGCGGCTAAAGGAAGTAATTCAAAAGCTTGGTCCACACTATGAGTAGACTACGCAAATTACCTCGCCTGTTTCGCCACCTCCGTAGCCTGCGCCCGCGCCTTCGACACCCGCATGACCCAGTAGCGTTTCCAACCTTCCGGCTCCTTCCTTGGAGGCCCGAGGAAGTTGAGCCGGGAGGTTAGCTCGTTCCAGAGACGAACTTTGTCGTCTCTGGACAGCGCCGGGCTCAGCTTAGTTGCGCCGCGTACCAGAGAGGCCACATCCTCCCGTTTCTTGAGCAGTCATGAGCGCCAGTAATTTGAACTAGGCGCTCATCCGCGTCCCGCATGTTGTTCTAACCTTTTATGCGAGTTTACTCCATCTAATATTTTCTGGAACCGCTACAAAATCAGCAGTTCATTTCAATAGAACACGTGTATTTTTTTAGTTTGACAAGTTTCTTTAAAAAAGAGCCGATGTGAAGGTCGCCGCCGCAAGGGATTGGCTGCCATCGTTTGACTAAAAGCAGAAAATGCCTTTCCGGTTGCCGGAGAAACGGACGCTTGCGTAGGGACAAGGCTCCAGATAGGTACCGCCAGGAAAGCGTAGGTACGGCAGGGGGACAGCGTAGCTACTTCCGCTCTTCGGTGGTTGGCTCTTGACGCCTCTCAAGTGAGTGACAGACGCCAATCTTGCCATATCGTCACGGCGTCAAAGAGGGCGGTTTCGCGGTGTGCGCCGTTGCTTGGTTACGCGTCTCCCGCCGCTACGTCACTTCTGTTTCTAGTTTCTCGAAAGTCCAACATAGCTCCCCAGGGGACCTATGTTGGACTTTCGAGAAACTAGAAACAGAAGTGACGTAGTGGCAGGTGACGCGTAACCAAGCAACGGCGCACACCGCGAAACCGCCCTCTATGACGCCGTGACGACATGGCAAGATTGGCGTCTGTCACTCACTTGAGAGGCGTCAAGAGCCAACCGCCGAAGAGCGGAAGTAGCTACGCTGTCCCCCTGCCGTACCTACGCTTTCCCGGTGGTACCTAGTCCCTACGCAAGCGTCCGTTTCTCCGGCAACCGGAAAGGTATTTTCTGCTTTTAGTCAAGCGATGGCAGCCAATCCCTTGCGGCGGTGACCTTCACATTGGCTCTTTTTTAAAGAAACTTGTCAAACTAAAAAAATACACGTGTTCTGTTGAAATGAACAACTGATTTTGTAGCGGTTCTAAAAAATATTAGATGCAATAAACTCGCATAAAAGGTTAGAACAACATGCGGGACGCGGATGAGCGCCTAGTTCAAATTACTGGCGCTCATGACTGCTCATGAAACGGGAGGATGTGGCCTCTCTGGTACGCGGCGCAACTGAGCTGAGCCCGGCGCTGTCCAGAGACGACAAAGTTCGTCTCTGGAACGAGCTAACCTCCCGGCTCAACTTCCTCGGGCCTCCAAGGAAGAAGCCGGAAGGTTGGAAACGCTACTTGGCCATGCGGGTGTCTAAGGCGCGGGCGCGGGCTACGGAGCTGGCGAAACAGGCGAGGTAATTTGCGTAGTCTACTCATAGTGTGGACCAAGCTTTTGAATTACTTCCTTTAGCCGCAGGCAAACAAGGGGCGGAGGCGTCCGGGTGCGCTCACTGGCGTCATCATACTCACGTATTTTGACGCTGGTGGGCGAGGACTCGGCCCTGGGCGCTCCCGGGTTTTCTTTATTTGAAACCAAGAGGCCTGCACTCTAGCCACAACTTGCCACCCGCCTGAAACTGGCCTCCGGGTTTGCCATTTTTCTTATATCGTAATAAAGTGGAGATTTGGGCCAGTTCGTTCATTGCAAACAGAAAAACCGACGAAAAAAACACAGGGACGCGGCCGAAGGGAAACAGGACAAGGTGCACTCTCAACTTAAGTTGAATTTCCAATAAACTTCAGTTGAAAGTGCGTCTTGTCCTGTTTCCTTCGTCTGTGTCCCTGTGTTTTTTGTTTGTTTTCTTATATCATTGTTGATCTCAACATGCCTCTACTATAGAATCTGTCATGCTTCCATGTGCGACAAAACACAAACGAAATGGCAGTGTGCTGAATTAAGTGAAGTGTGAAATAATGTCTGTGATATATCCTGGATAATGGCAAAGAGTTTATACACTGTTTACTAGTCCATGCTCAATTTCACTTTAAAGAAAGTATTGCAACCTGTGTTTTCAAACATGTTTATTTTTCACGTTACGGCATTGTTATAAAAAAAAGAAAGCACTTTCAAAGACAAACTGCTTGTTGTCTTCTTTATACATTCAAACAGACGCAAATCCAATATGCGATTATCGAGTAATACACTTGGCTCTGTGGTAGCCATAATAGATTGTAAAATGGAGCAGGGCAATGGAAGTGTAGAGAAAATGAATCAATGTCCAAACCCGATACAAACAATATATTGCAGTAAAAGAAGCAAAACAGGTCTCACCAGTAGCCTCATTGAGTTCTCCGTTTCCTACAAAGGCGAGCCAGATGCCCCGTTGGCTAGCTAAATAACCCTACAAAACCTTCTGTTATTGTCCCACGCATCTTATGCACCCTGCTTGCAAATTAAAAAAAGGCTCTATCAACATCACCGTGATGCACCGAATAGCTTTTCGGAGGCAGTTCTACATGTCCGTAAAGGTAACATGGTGGTTGTGCGATGAACTGCGCAAAGCGTTGTAGTTGACACTGTGGAGCTTATGGACGGCCATGACTGTGGAGCAACAACTGAAGCACAAGCTGCCACGGGGGGGGGGGGGGCTTCTTTGGTGGCGAGGGCGTCAGTCGAGGACGACGAGGGGTTCGCTGTCGTCGGTGGCGTCCCTGACGGGCGGGACCCCCGTTGTGGCGACGGACTCCTTAACGCTGGTGGTGTCGCTGGTGGGCGCAACTGCCATCATGGCTTCCGTGGGGCTCCAGGGAGGCACGGCCGTGGCGGGTTCCGAACTGGGCAACAAGGCGCTGCCTCAGAGCCCTGCCCCTGTCCGAGAGGCTGACCCGAGGGTGGGCAGAAGCCAGCCCCTCGTCATCCGCGACTGACCCCTCCGAGCTTGGCCCAGACTCCAACCTTGGCTTGTCAGGGTCACAATCTGGCTCCGATTCTGGCTCCCTCGATGAAAGGCGGATATTGTGGAGCACTGCACACGCCGATATAATGACGGTGGCTGTTGTTGGATGATAATACAGAGTCCGATGCCTTTGCAGACACTGGAATCTGCTTTTCAACAGCCCAATGCAGCGCTCCACAACGAACCTTATAGAAGAACGTGCCTTATTAAACCGTCCGCAAGCGGTGGAGGTCGCGTGGAATCCAGGGGCAGGGGTGATGAGCCAAGGCTCCAAGGCATAGCCGCTGTCACCTGCAGAGTCAGAGAAGGAAATGTAAGATATTAACGCTGTTCTCTTTAAAAGAATACTTCAACGACAGTTGAAATATACCCGTCGTGTTCAGAAATAGGCTGAATATGATCCACAATACCCGTAAATGACAATTGCACATTTATATTTTGAGCCTGATGGCTGTATTTTTCATTATAAACAGCCCACACTGGCAAGCGCTCGGAGAGCAGCCAGCTGAGAGCACGTCACATCCGGTGCAATTGTGATGTAGTTTATCTCGGGATGAGCAAAGCTGCGGTGAGGCAGACGTCGTCAGGATGCCCTAGCTGTTCCAGCAACCAAAGCGGTCGAAGCACGCCAGCGATCGGGCCACCGCAACTAACCCCAAAGCTGCTTTGTGTGAATTTTTAGGACGGGTTAATCTTCTATCATCTTGCGACACACAAAAGAGAGTCTTGTTGAGTGTGGAGTTCCTCCCTCCACTTTTGTGCTCGCCGTACAGCTGTCCGTATGACGTCAGGTTCAAAGCATGTATAGTTCTAGGTAAGACAGTTATCATCACCACCTGTCAAGGCTCCTAGACGGGCATTACAAACGGCTTTAGCGACATCTAGAAATTGCTCTTTGCTAATCGCCTAATTTTTTTTAAATGCCTTTTTGTGCCTTTTTTTAACAAGATATGGATGTGTCCGATGTGATACTGCTCTTTTGAACACGTATAGACCAAGAAATAAGCACCGAAATTTCGTTGTACTATTCCTTTAAAATTGTTGACAACTAAGCAGGTAAAACTGCTGTTTGCAACTTAACCTCCCCTCCCCTCCCCTCCCCTCCCCCCCCTCCTCCTCCCCCCCCCCCCCCCCCCCCGTAGTTGACAGCTGCGTCAGAGTGTTTCCAAGGAGACGTGTCACAGGTATGGCCAGAGCGCATGCCAGTTATTCGTGTTTGGAACAGTATATGTGATATTGTAGCTTATAAGTGGTGCAGAGCCATCATGTACAGAACCAACAAATAAAGTATGCTTACCGAGCAGGAGCCTGCCATCGTCTATCAGCCGGCCTTGCTCGAAGTTGCTCCGGAGCCACGAGTAGCGCCACGCAAAGGAGTCGTGCAACAACCCAGGATACCGTGGGTCGATCGATGCTCATCACCCGGCAGTCGGCGTCACACCTGCAATAGTGAGACATATGTCGACATTAATTCAACTGAATTTACAAACAATTGATTGCACTCATTGTCATGGGGCCCTGTCAAACACTATTTACATGCTGACCAACACAACACCATAAATTATGTAATTTACAAATTTAAAGTATTAAAACAGCGCAAAAAAAAAACAAAAAACGACGAAGTGAATGAAGGAGGACACAGACAGAGCGCTGTCCGTTACAAAGATTAAAATTATATGATAAATAGCCACTACCTTTGATCCACGTAATAGTTTAGGCAAATTTTTTTTTCTTCAAAGGAGAGTTTACAGTTTATCATGCAGGATAGGGGCTAATGCTTAAAAGCTTAACACGACATGAAAACAAACAGAGATCGAAAGCTCTTCAGCTAACAAACCCTCCCTTCCTTCGTCGAACAAACGCTTGTGCGGAGGATGAACGAGTACTAACAATTCACAACTCTCATTTATAAAATGGCATATCCACACCGTATTAGCGTTACGCTCTTTTTCAAACCCATTCAGAACGGTCATTGATCTATAGCTAAAAGCGCGAGCTAGCTGCTTTGGATAAAGCCCCGACGGCTGCACGAGCGCTCGTGCAGCGAGTGCGCCAGTCAAGCCGTTCGCGCTTGCACTCATGCTAAGGTGAGACGTAGTATATATGTGATCGTACATACCCCTATCACGTTCAGAGCGTAGAATTGTTTGCGGCACCAATACGCCGCCTTCGTGACGGTGGGGTCGTTCTCTGACGGGCCGACGATGGCGATCATCGTCCCGTCGACGCAACCGATGACGCCGGGTATCCTGCCGAGCCGTTGGAAGCCCCTCTCGACGTCGTCCCTCTTGCCGGTTGTCTGGGGAAAGTCGATCTAGCCGCGCCGGATCCCCAGACGCTGCACAATAGCGAGGGACACAGCCCGCACAACGATGCCGACACTAGCCTGATTCCTCGCTATGTGCTCTTCGCTCGCCACCATGCCCTGAAAGCTCCCCGCACAGTTTGCTCACCGTGGTGCTTCCAAAAGTTCTTAGCTGATTTTTATCCTTTTTGCTTACTTTGCCAACGATTGTGACCCCTTTTTCTTAACCTTTTTTTTGGTTTAACAGAATAACTCTCTTTTGTACTCTAAAAAGTATCTCATTTCCTTTCTATTTCATTTTCTAGTCCCCGCTACGCTTAGAATACCTGTGTTTTCTGGAGGCTTCCTGGCGTTTCTCTATGGTCCCTTTACTTCACCACCCAATAAGTTCTTGGGTTGGCGCCTTCGCTTTTCCATTTGTTTACTCCACATTAGGCTAGCTCTAGCTCGGATAGCCTTGTTATACGAATATAATTCCACTCTGTTTGAGTGTCCCCTGAAAGTACTTGATCTTTTTGTTTAACAGTAAAGTTCAACTGGCAGCTAGCTCATTCGGTGAAGCGCTCCGCCAGTGTTGAATAGGTCCCGAGATCGAAGCCCGAACGAGGCGGGTTGTTTTAACGGTACACCAGTCGCCTAGAAGGCGTGACATGCGCTCCATCTCACGTGGAAAGTAATTTATTCTTGCGCAAGTCTTCGCAACCCTGTCGATTTTTCCTAACTCATTAACATGCAAAATGTGCGGTCTGATAGTGTGTAACACTCTGTTTCTATATCTGAATATTTTGTAAAACTAAACCTAACAAATTTTCGATCACTGTTTAGGCTTTGGAGTCATCTTCATCTATTTTCATACTCTATAATTTACTTTAAATTCTATGCGACAGTAGTGCAGAAATTATTGTTTAGCATAAACTATCTGTTTTTTTAATGTCTTCAGACTATCGAATTTCTCGCAGGTATTGCATATTAAAACTAAGTATACCTCTGACATAGTTTCAACAGTAGAAACTCGACATGAAATTCCGTTAGACTGAGGCAATACTTAACACCTTCCTCGAAAATCTCAAAGTAGCATCAGAGCTACCTCGAGATTTTCCGCAAGACTCAAGTTGGTCGTTGGATGTCATGACGGCCGACGCATCGCTCATCAACTTCGTAGCCTTTGTCCTCAGAACAGCTGAGCTCCTGCACGACAGTCAAGGCAAGAGCTTTCCAGGGCCATGGCGTCGTTTCAGGGACCAGCTGAACCAGATAGACGTGTTCAGCGACTGCGAATTCCGCGACCATGGCGCGCCTCCTGAAGGCCCTCTTACTTGGGAAGTGCGAAAACACTTGTTGTCAGCTGAGCCCTCCAATACCTCAGCTCTCAATAGCGCTGCAATTCAATGGCGCTCGGACATATTCAGGTGCACGGTAACCGGCGACCTGTTTAATATGTCGCAGCCCGCAGTGTGCCGGGTCGTTGGGCGAATGTCGCGGCTCATCGCTAGCGGGGAGACCTTATGGAGCTGAAGCTCCTCCCCCTCCCCCTCTCCCCCCGAAAGGAATCCCTGGCTACTCCACTGTCGCCTGCATGTTCTTCCATCTCGTCAAGTTCCCGGTGAGCGCGGAGGACTTTGACATTGCGATGGAAGACTTCTGTGAACCCAACTTGTGTAGTTAAATTACTTGTGCAACACCGCATGAATAAAAATGCCGAAAAAAGGGAATTCGCAATCATTCTGAAGGCCCATTCACACAGTAGCATTTGACTACACTTGACTACCTCGGGCAAGAGTGATAGTTTTGTCAGACATGCATAAGTATAGACCGACACGGGGGCTTAACGTCATGGAGCTGCGGCGGCGCTGCGATCGCGCCGGAGCCGGGTGGTGTGGGCAAAAGGCCGCGCGTTTCGCATGAGCGTCATAGCATTTCAGCATGCCGCGAGCCTGTGTAGCCGTTAATTGCACCGAAAGGTACAGAAAAATTAGCGGAGTGAGTTTTCACAAGTTCCCGGCGAACTTCGAAAGGCGCAGAAGGTGGATAATATTCGTGGATCCAAAAGAATGGTCGCCTCGCGCGAACGACCGTTTGTGCGGCAAGCACTTTCTTGAAGGCAAGTGCGGCTTCCATTTCAATCTTCGTCCCGAGGCTTGCTGATTTTCAGGGAAACCGTTGTCTGATCGAGACCACCCGGATTTTTTTCCTACGGTGTTCGCGCACAAAGCACCGGCCAAGCGCTCGTCGGAGGCGCGCTAGGCCCGTGCTACCAAGAAGAACGGAATCGGCAACAGAACGGCAGTGTTGTAGCCTGTAGGCCCTACCGAAAAAAAATAACGAAATACGTGACTCGTTACTTGCAAATAAAAGGTACGCGTTACCGAACTACGTTACCTAAAAATAAAAGGAACGCGTTACCGCTACCGATAAAAAGTAACGCACGTTACTTCTGCGTTACTTTTTAAATTATGGTTTAAAACGTTTTACTGTTTTGACGATACAGCTGTGCATACGCTCATATATCAAGAAACATTATGTTCATGCAGAAACAAAACATAATTACTTTATCTCTTTTTACGGTTCCACCTAAATAGGAGAAAAAACGCAGAAAACTCAGAAATTTACATAGCTTCACGTCTAAAAACATGGAAAAAATTGAAGTGTAATTTTTTTGAGACTTGAGAAGTAGTAACGAGTGACGTAGCTACGTTACTTTAAATAGTAACTTGAGCACGTTACCCGTCACTGTGTCGAAAAAATAACGAGTAGGTTACTACGTTACTGAAAAAAGTAACGCGTTCCTGGTAACGCCGTTACTTGTAACGTGTTATCTTCAAGACTGCAGAACCGACAAAGCGTTACTGCTTGTCATGCCTTGTGGTCATGAGGGTAGGAAAAATATCATACCTTGACTCGAAGACGCTGTGTGTATTTAATCAATTAATAAATACACTTCCGCAACCCCACAGTCCGCTGATCCCGCCGGCAGTGCGGGAACCGACTCGAAGTAAACGTAGGCCTCGAGACACTTCTAGGCCTGCACCGTGTCAGCCGTCAACTGGCTTGGCGAAAAAACTAAATAAACGACGACGTGAGCCGTCGACTTCGGTGGCAGTAACTTTACGTCGGAAGTCCAGCAGGCCTTGTTTACTGCGTACGGATCCTCGAAAGGAACGCTTTCCACGCACAGTTTGTTTCGATACCGCTGCTGTTCAGGCTCAGGTAGCGAGCTCAAATAGTCGGGCATAGCATACGACATACGTTGCCAGGAAATACGACGCAAAAATAAAGCTAGAAGCGTCCCTACAACGTCAACAACGAGCGCACGCCACACAACGCAATGGCGAAAACACGGAGAGCCGGGCCGCTTTTGCCCACATAGCTTCCGCGCACGCACGGCCTTCCGGCCGTGTTGGTAAACAGAGCCGCTCAATCAACGTTATTCACATAGCTACGCCGGCTGTGTTCACGGCAACCAAACTAAATCAGCAACAGAGACACCCGTACGACCGCGGTTCATGATTGCTTCAGGAAGGTATTGTATATATACTCATTACCTTGCTTATACACGCAAGCAACATAACTGTCTGGACCAGGCTTTACGTTGAGTTACAATCACGAGCCACCAGGACGTCCATGTTTCGGGCGTGGCAACCAATACAGGGAGTGACTTTGCAGGCGACATGCGAAGCACGGATGTCCACGATGAATCGCGGTTGTATCAGGACGTAATTGAAAGAATACGTAGGTGCACTCTGATGTGTGAATAGGCCTTATTTTTTCGGGCTGTGTTCCTACATGCAGCAGTGAAAACATGCTAGAGAACTTAGTGCGTCAATCAACAACAGCTATGCTACGGACACGCGTAAACTTCCTAGTCCACAGATACAAAGTTCACAAATTAGACTTCTAGGTCGCACTGAAATTAGCATGTTCAGTGTGGGGATTCCCCTGAGACTGGCACATCCAATGTTATTTTAATACCAGATGGCGATGGTTTCACATTAACACAAAGGCGTAAAATATGTGAGCCATCGTCAAGTGGGCACCAGTACTTGCTATGTTTTTATGTAACGGTTGCACCTTGCAGGATGCAAAAGATGAGAACCAGGCTAGTTAGCAATCCCCAAATAAAACAACACAGCTAAGAACACACCACTGTAAAATACAACATCTCCACGTGGTGAATGATGTTGATTGGGGCGAAGCTCTGGTGGTGCTTGTCTGCGTAGACACTGAGCCGCAGCATGCCGAGCCTTTCGTTCGTTTTCATCCATTTCACGCTGCGGTCAAATGCTCAAATGCGTATATAACCACGTTCCCTAGCTACCACACATTCTCTTTCTGACATGGATGAAAACGAACGAAAGGCTCGGCATGCTGCGGCTCAGCGTCTACGCAGACAAGCACCACCAGAGCTTCGCCCCAATCCGCATCATTCACCACGTGGAGTTACGTTTTTTTTTGTTTTTTTTCCTACGCGAGCACGGGAGAACGTGAGCGCGTGAGCCCACGAGCAGGAGCACGTGCACCCAACGGCGGACGGACATACGGACATGGGGTATTCACACGAGGGAGAAATCCCGGGGATTTCTCCCCGGCACGCGCGCATCACGAGATGAAAACGCGAGGCGTTTGCACATCGCAAAGCCTGACGTTTTCGTCGTGGGATGCGCGTGCCGGGGAGAAATCCCCGGGATTTCTCCCTCGTGTGAATACCCCTTAAAGAGCTTCGCCCCTAAAAAGGCCAGTACAGAAAAAGGCTACGTTCTTAGTCGAATTAAGGCACTGACCGCTGCATTTTTGCCCACCGTTGGGGTCTCGTTTCAACCTCCGGCGAGAGCAGTCGACTTCCCCGAGCTCCGCACGAGAACGTGATCCTAACGTAAACATCGAACCGGCGCTCGGCGCGGCAGGCCCACCACCTAGCCTGGCGCGAGGCACGCCCTGGCCCCCGATTCTGCCTCGCCATGGAGCCTGAAAACTCCGAAGCAGCCACCCCATCCCGGCGTCGGAGGTCGTAATTTTGCCTGAGGACCGCCGCCGTGCCCGCGGGCTACGATAGCTGCTGCCAGGATGCAATACGCCGTGGAAGGCGAGACGATCACCCCCGCAGTCCTCTCCGAAGAGGGATGGAGTATCATCAGCTGAAAATATGAAAGAGCACGCCAAACCCGGATCCGGAAAAAAGAAGAACGGCTATGACCTAACGCAGTCGGAGGCCGGATGGACCACCCCCGGGCCCACCCAACAGACAGGCAAGTCCTCACTTGTCACCAACCACAACAAACCGTCAACCAGAAGTAGAAGACCACCCCTCCTACGCCTACCGGAAGACGACCGCAAGGTCGTAGTCAGGCCGAGTAACCTATACCTCCGCATGTCTACCCCGGGACAGTTACTCAAGGCGATCTGCGAGCAGCTCAACCTCCCGCCTCAAGAAACCTTCGCGAAGGACAGGTTGCGGATCAACCCGGGTCCATATCACAAGAGCGAATGACATTTTAGCGAACGGCGACATTTGAGCGAATGGTCGTTTTAGCGAATAACGGGGGCGCGCGTTAACCCATCCGTCGCGCTGCGCTTTACGCCGCTTCGCGGCGACAGTCTGCGGCAACTCATTACAAAAATATGAACTCATTTGGCCCACCCGAAAACGCCGCTTCGCGGCGTCCGACTATTCGCTAAAGTGTCGTTCGATGAAACGTGGGCGTTCGCTAAAATGTCATTCGATCAAGTGAGTGCCTCCCGGATCAACCCCTACAACAACACTTTCACGATCAGCACTCCCGTGAAAGAACGAGCAGATGCCTATTGGAGCCTGCCAGGTTTCGCAATGAACCAAGAGTACCCAGTCACGGCGTACCTCCCCACGCCCGAACAATCCGTAAGAGTGGTGATTTCCGGAGCCCTCGGCAACGAGACTCGACGAAATTCTCCATTACTGCATCACGGAAAATCCAGAACTCCCCATCGACAACGCACGCCGCATGGGACGCTCCAAAGCGGCTGTCATCACTTTCGAGGGCACCAAGCCGCCGAAGGAAATGATTTTCCAAGCAGGCCTCTTCACCTGCCATCCGTTTAAAGAACGGGTTGAAACATGTCTCAACTGTCGTAGGGTCGGACACCGAGCCGACGTGTGCTACCGACCGAAAAGCGAACGCTGCCATCGCTGCAGAGAGGAGCACCCGCCACTGGAGGAGGGTGAGCCCCCCAGCTGCGAGGCCAAGTGCATCATCTGCGAACGTCCGCACGTCACGGGAAGCCGTAACTACAAGCACCGTTTCGTCGAGAAACGCAAGAAACTCCAGGCCAAGGGGCCTCCGACTGGAGATCGGTGCTCCCTGCTCTCGTCAGAAGACGACGACAACCCCGGGCGGCGCTCAAGATCCAGAACACTGTCGTCGCGCCGACGCCGCAGCGAAAGTCGGTCGAGGAACCGGTCTACTTCCTACCCACCCCTGGACGACCGCGGAAGAAACAGCTCGAGAAGCAAGAGCAACGAGCGCAAGAAACCTCCCTCCTCAAGATGCAACAGCACCACCCAGAACGCCGACAAACAGGTGAGCTGGGCATCCAGGGTCTCCCAAGCGAACGCTGGGAAGCGCGAGTTTCTGGAGCGAACTAGAAAACTGAAAGAGGAAAATGCTGCACTCCGTAGGCGACTAGATGAGTTTGAAAAGCTCGTCGAAACAGGCACCAATTCTACCCCCCTCAACACACCGGCAGCCGCGAGATCGGCTCCACCTACTCCTACCCAAATCGCAACCAACAATGCGCTGGATGCGGACGCTAACCGCGGAACGCTAAAGAGACAGGCCTCGACAGATCTAGACGCTAACGCTAAGAGAGTAGCCAAGGCATCCCCAAACGGTGAGCCGCAGCCCAAACCAAAAACCACCGTCACCTCTCAGGCACCTATATGCGCAAGGACGAAAGGTTCGATCAACTTGAAAAAGACAACCAAGAAACCAGACAGTCTCAGACTAGTCGGAGAGACCCTCCAACAAATATTATAACGCCTCACGGCACTCGACCGCCTCGCGGCCCTAGAAGCGACCGTGCAAATGCTCGTGCAGCAAATACCATGTAACCTTCCTCACACAATTCAATATGGCCCCTCGACCTCAGGAGATTAAGGTCTGGCAGTGGAACTGCAGAAGATACAAAAACAAACGCGGCAACCTGCAGCTCGATATTCAGCAACTATCCGAAAAACCAGATGTTATAGCTTTACGAGAAGCCAGTCACCCGATGAAATTAACGGGTTACACGCCTTTCATTCCCCTGAACACAGACCCCACCCAACCCCCCCCCCCTCCCCCCCCCGCCCCACTAAAAAAAAAAAAAAAAAAAAACACAGTTTCGGTTATTGCTACTTTCGTTCAACGCAACATGGCGGCCATACAACACGAAACCGAGGACACAAAGGTCCAGCACACGCTAGTGAAAATCCTGCCGCGTAAGAAGGGAGATGGAAACGTCTATATTCTTAACGTCTACAGTTCTCCCAGGGACAGAACAAAAGCAACCTCCGACATTTCCCGTAAGGCTGTAAAACTTGCAGGGAAATCTCAACTCGTAGTGGTAGGTGATTTCAACCCGCACCACCCTGCCGGGGGCTACCGGAAAGCGCATATTAAGGGAACGGCGCTTTGGAAATCTATACAAGACGTGGGTATGACGATCCTTAACGATGTCAAAGAGCCTACTAGGATCGGCTATAGCGTCAGCACGGACACGGCCCCCGATCTTTCCCTGAGTAAAAGTCAAATGTGGGGGTTTTACGTGCCAAACCAACGACGGGCATCTGGCACGCCCCAGCGGAGGACTGAGGATTAATTTGGACCACCTGGGGATCGTTTGACGTGCAACCGAAAGCTCGGTTACACGGCGCCTCCTCCGCAATACGCCTCCGTCAGATTGCGGGCACCTCGGCCGGGATCCGTAGGCCAGCGCTCTCGCCTCGGAGCCACCGAGGCGGCTCTTTCCCTGAGTAAAAACATTAACTCAGCCATATGGACAAATACGGGCCTCACGTTAGGAAGTGACCACTATATATAGAGTGGTTCAAGTCGCCAGGCTTAATCTAAAATAAACCGTAAAAATCGACGCCTGCACGTAGCAGTCTAACCTTTTCGTCAAAGGTGTATATCACAGGTCGGTTTTTTCTTGTAAAATTACAAAGCGTAGATCTCTTTTAGTTAAAAATAGGACCAATAAACTTGCCAGGGTCTACGGCGGGCGGCAACCCAGGCGACAGGGTCCAGTAGCGGGGTGTGTTTGGCGTTCGTATTGATAGATGGCGTCGGGAGCAGCGTCTGAAGGTGCAGCCGACCAGCGAAAAATAGCAGACGACACGCAGACGAAATTCGTTGGCAGCAAAAGCGCCGCCGTTATGCAGACGCGTTTTTTTTTTTTTTTTACTTTAAGTTTTGCTTTTATTGTTCTCCGTTATTTCTTAACCGAAGGTGCATTTTAAAAAAGATTATATTCATTTTAATAAACCACGGTGGTCGCGAGCCGTCGTGATAAGAAGGTAGCGCCATCTATCAATACGAACGCCAAACACACCCCGCTACTGGACCCCTGTCGTCTGCGTCGCTGCCCGCCGTAGGCCCTGGCAAGTTTCCGGGCCTTATTTTTTACAGAAAGAGAGCTACGCTTTGTAATTTTACAAGAAAAACCGATCTGTGAATTGCACCTTTGACGAAAAGATTAGATTGCTACGTGCAGGCGTCGATTTTTACGGTCCATTTTAGATCGAGCCTGGTGACTTGAACCACCCTATAGTGGAAACGACCTTCCAGACGGCCCCGTTTAAACATCCTCTGTTAAAAACGAGACTAACGGATTGGGTCAACTTCCGTAAAATTAGGGACAAAACCGCTCCAGAGGAAATCGGCAACCTGAACGAGTGGACTCGCACCCTGAAAGAAGACGTAAAAGCCACCACAGAAGAAACAGAAGCGATAACCTCGCAACACACGACCGACCCTAAATTGAAACACATGTGGGAAGCCCACCTTAGCTTACAACTAAGGTGGGAAAAGCAAACACACAATCGCACCCTCAGAAAGAGGATAACACAGTTAGAAAAGAAAATTGAACCGTACGCGTTCGAGCTTGAAATACAGCAGTGGGGACAGGTACGCGACAGCGTGAACGGGCATCTGGGTAAGAAAACTACGTGGCTTCCGCTATGACACTTACTCGACCCCACACAGACCAAAACTGCTCAACGCAATAGTCTCGCTCAAATAGTACACTAACATGAAGGCGACACAGAAGACTTAGTCAAAGAACTCAAAGATAGATACCTAAACACCACGCAGTCCACCGACCCACTTCCCTGGTACGAGGGTGAGCCAAACCCAGAATTAGACCAGGAATTTAGCACAGCGGAAGTGTGGCAAGCCATGAGCCAACTCAAAACGACATCAGCCGCGGGGCTGATGTCGTTTCACCATCCGGCAGGATGGTGAAATCCCCCAAGAATGGAAACACGCCAGAATAATCTTTATTCCTAAACCAGGCAAGAAGCTAATAACCGAAATCCTAAGACCTATCTCTCTTACATCTTGCCCAGGGAAGCTCATGGAGCACGTGGTTCTAAACAGACTCCAAGGATATGAGGAGGATAACAACCTCCTACCCCCCTCCATGCTGGAATTTACAGCCCACCTGTCCACGCAGGATGTCATGCTCCAACTTATCAAAGAAGTGATCCCCAAAAGCTCGAACACGAGAGCGATCCTAGGATTGGACTTAAACAAGGCATTTGACAACGTGTCACATGAGGCCATCCTCACTAACCTATCGAGGTTAAATCCAGGATCCCGAACCTTCAACTACGTAAGATCGTTTCTGGACGAGAGGACGGCAAAAATATCGATTGCCGGGATGATCTCGGATCCCTTTCGCATGGGGTATCGGGTAACCCCACAGGGCGCGGTACTCTCGCCATTTCTATATATCTTGCACTCGTAGAATTACCGAAGCAACTCGAGGCCATCCCAAATTTCAGACACACTTTATATGGAGATGATATCACCCTCTGGATCACTACAGGAAATGATGGGAAGATAGAAGAGACCCTACAAAGAGCAGTCGATACCATAGAAGCCTACGTCAAAGCGGTAGGGCTAGAATGTTCTCATCCCAAATCGGAGCTCCTAATTAAAAGAGACATTCCAAGGGGACAAAAATCCATCCCTTCGCCAGCCAACATAAACGTACACGTGCAAGGCAAAGTCATTAAACAAGTCAACTCCATCCGGATCCTTGGAATGATCATCCAAGAGAACCGAAATAATACCCATGTCATCGAAAATCTAAACGACTTGGACCACCAGACCATTAGACTGATCCGACGCATAGCGAACAGGAGAAGAGGCGTTAAGGAAAACGATCTATGCCGATTGGTGCAGGCCTTTGTCATCAGTAGAAAAACTTACGCCCTCCCCTATCTACAATTATACAACGCCGAGAAACTTAAAATCGAAGGATTCATCAGGCAGGCCTACAAGGCAGCCCTAGGTCTACCCATCGATACCTCCACCAACAAGCTACTGCAGCTCGGCCTACATAACACGCTAGACGAGCTGACTGAGGCCCATCGGAGAATGCAAGAGCTCATGCTTGCTCGCAGCAATGCGGGTAGAGTGGTCCTGAGAAGACTGGGAATAAACGCGGCACCACTCAACGTGGGCGCCCGCAAAATCCCGTCCAACGTCAGAAAGACAGTCACGGTAAAACCATTACCGAAAAACATGCACCCCGTCCACCACGAGGGCAGACGCAGGGCCCGGGCGCAAGCCCTAGCCAAGAAACTCGAAGGCCAAACGGACGTCGTCCACGTGGACGCGGCCGCTTACCCAACCCCAAAAAAGGCGTGCACGATGGCCGCGATGACTGAGGAGGCCAACTCGTAGCAAACGCGACTGCACCTACAAGCTCTTTCGAAATAGCCGAAGAAGCGGCCATCGCCTTGACGCTGACGAATCCGCAAGCGAGGGTGATTGTCAGTGATCCAAAAGCGGCCACTGGCAATTTCACCAAGGGCCGCATATCTCCCATCTCCTTCGGAATTCTCAAGAATTACCCGAAAGACAGGCAAGACGTGGAATTGGTCTGGGTGCCGGCTCACTCGTCAAACCCGGGGAACGAGGCAGCCCACGATAAAACTCGAGAATCTATCGGCCAAGCTGTGGATGATAACTCGTTCGTCGGATTGACAGGAGAAGGCCTTAACACCTACCACGAGATCACTCAACACTACAGGCTCGAAAGGCTAACTTTCCCGCCTCCGCATAAGAATTTAACCAAAGAACAGGAGCTACTATGGAGACAACTCCAAACTAAAACTCTCCCTAACCCCGCGGTCTTAAGCCGTGCATACCCAGATAGATTTAAACCCGATTGCAGCAGATGCTGTGGCAAAGCTACCGTAGACCACATCTTCTGGAACTGTCCGACAGACCATTATCGCTCCAGAGGCTCGTGCACCCGGGCCCGTGGGAGAACTTGCTGCTCAGCTCCGACCTGGAAACCCAAGTCCAGGCCGTGACTAGAGCTTAAGAGGTCGCCGCTAGTCTCCATTGACGGCCACCTAGCAAGATCAGCATACCCACCTGTAACTCTAGCAAACAATAAAGGTTTTCCAATCCAATCCAATGCCCACCGTTCCCAGACTGGAGATCGCTTCTGTTTGATCTAACTGGTTCTAACGAGAAAACGCATAAACGCGTAAACTTTTCGCGCTGTATAGAGAAAATCTTGAAGTTCACCAATTCAGTACTGATAAACCACATTATCTTAAAGGTAGCGAACACATATATTAGAATGTTGCACCAAAACGTGTTGCTATAATCTCGTCTCCAGACTTTCTCGTGGACGCTGGACTGGAGTACGAAAACTCGAGGAATTCCTCCATGGACGAATCCCCGGAGAGCGTCTGTTGAGCCAATTGGCTCTTGAGTAGAGGAGGGCTTTTTTCCTTCACTCCGGATTCAACATGGACAGGATGGTAGCGTCACGAAATCGTGTGCTCAATGCTGCCTGATGAACGTCAAAGGCTTCGTTTTGGGAAGAGTACTCATCGAACCATACTGCGCCTCCACACTGAATTAGAATTAAACCAGCACAAGAAAGACAATAAGAGCGTTGAAGTGGACACAAAGCATTGGTTTCGTCCACTGGATAAACTTTGTGCCAGTCTTTCCCGGGGTTGTTTTAGTTCTTATTCGGTGTCGCAGTTGAAGGTGTACGTACTATAGTAGCGATCTACAATAGGACGTACACATACATTACATAATCAGAAAAGCTGCTGGTAAACTTTTATCGCCTCTGAAGTAAAAATAGCAGCACTTGAAACCAAGCTGTTAACTTTCGAAATGTTGATACGACCAAAGTTAGACCACACAAAGTAGTTCGTATTAAAACTTCATAAAAAAATACACTTTTTTTCTTCTTTTTTTTTTTTTTATCCAGAAAGATTGATTTACCTACGGAGCTGCATGTATTCTAAGGCAACCTGAGTTTTGACAACAATAGCGACTCCTTTGATGTTTTGCAAGATGGATGAATGAACACAGCTCACCCTTTGTCTTTTAAATAGCGAAATGCTGGTGGTGTCAAATCTAAGCTTGAGTGGGCGACGAACCAAGAGGGGCATTCTTTTTTAGCGTTTTTTGGGTCCCATATCGAAATTTAGCTCAATTCCCTTTTCCACCCTAGTAGAAATA
Organism: Ixodes scapularis; assembly: GCF_016920785.2. Taxonomy (NCBI): domain Eukaryota; kingdom Metazoa; phylum Arthropoda; class Arachnida; order Ixodida; family Ixodidae; genus Ixodes; species Ixodes scapularis. The sequence goes on from NW_024609884.1 coordinate 55,590,221, forward strand.
ATTTTATGGCAGCCCTTATTCGTGGATGTCACACTTCCTGTTGTATAAACGTCCACACATTCAGTTTGACTTGGCACCATAGAGCGTTAATTTGGCGCCACATGAACGAATCATGCCACTTAATCAAAAGTGTTAAACCCCATTTTAAAAAAATACAAACAAGTCGAAGAAAATTGATGTCTGACTGTTGCTTCCAAATTTCTATACCATATTTACTGTGACAGTGGATACGTAAACAAGTTTTGAATTCAAGCCCAGTATAATATGACTGTTATACGAGAACTTGATCACATTTTAGTGTGTGAACAGCTACGGGGCCTGGATGCCTCGAAGCGACATGAACGAGAGCCCAAAATATGAACACTATGTCGAAGTGCTCGCCAGAAACGCCAGGGCACATCTTTAAACCTCGACCTCCGTCCTGTTGATGCGGCCCCCGGGGTTCCCGATATCTTGCCACGCTGGCGCTCGAGGTGGAAGGCCAGTCAGAGACCCGGAATGGAAGCGGACGCATCACCTTTGACGACCCGCGGGACTGTCGCCGGCGTCAGGAAACGGGGCTCTCGGCCCAGAAAGGCCGTGTTCGTGTCCGTAAACTGGTCTGAGATAAGGCCCTTGGTCCGGTCGTGACGCTGTCTTGGACGGGAATTATGACTTCCGCATCATCGTCACTGCATGCTTGCGTGTTGCCCCTTTGGAAGAAGGAGTGAGAGGAGGCGCGTGTTACACGATAAACAGCACGCAGACGACGAGACAAGTAACTAACCCGAATTACCACCCAACTTTCGGTGCACTGGTGCGTCGGCCTCCTCGGGTGCAGCTGGAGTCCGCGCTACCTACGGTTCTGTTTGTCCCACGTTCGTTTATGCTAGGTTTCAGCCTCGTTCAACTGAAAAACGTTTGCGTAGAAAGAACGCACTCACGTCGCATATGCTTCGAGGTTAATGTGCTGGCCTAAGATATTACCTTAAACAGAAACAGGCCTCTTGGACTGGTCCTATACCATCGCAGAAGCATCGATCATAAAAAAAAAAAATAAAAAAATAAAAGCTGCCCACCCTCTTCTGCCTTCTCCGGACACGTGCCGTTCTTTCACCGGACATAAATGTACAATGCAAAGTAAAAAAAAAAAAAAGGTCACACTTTTTTTATAAAAGGTCAAATTAATCAGATATATTTTATTGAATTGTTTTAATATTTAGATATTAATTTGATCGAAATCAATGTAGCTGAAAAAAATAGTGCTTCTTTACCAGTCGATGTATCTTAAACATGGCAGATTGATTAATCAATCTGTTTGATCGCTAAAAACGCGGAAGAATGACTGCAAACCTAACAGGTGAATTGACAACTTACTGATAAAAACCCTTTCATACTAGAAGAAAAACATCTTAATTTTTGCATTTATGAGAAAAGCTGTACTTGTTTTACGTTTTGATTTGATTGCGATATGACATTGCTTTTTTTTTTGCTTTTTTTTTTAATGTTGCGTTCTGATTTGCTTCCGACATGGCATTACGTAACTGACAAACAAAGTTGAAGGTACACGGAAACTTCAGCGCTCTGATTTGCTAACAGCACAGCTTTTTGCTTGTGTTCAGCTTAATATGAAATATTTCATGCTTGATATTTTTTTAAAACTTAAATGTAAAACAATTGCACATAGAAATCATCATATTAGAAAAAAAATATAAAGATATTTCTTTAATTAGTTTTCACAGTTCATCAAATATTCATTCTCCAACCTGCTGCTATGACAAGCACATTGATGGCTGCCATGCCACACTTCATGTCAGTACTGTGATATTGTCACGGAATTCACCTTTTGGTCCTTGAGGCCCGTGTTGTTGGGAGCGTGATGCGCTCAAGTATAGGGTTGTGTGAGCTTTGCGCGTGTTTGTTTTCTTTCGTTCTCGTTCTAGTAGAAGCGTTGGCTCAAGCAGAGATTGCAGTTTGAACGTGAATTGCCGCCTTGGCAAGGTCACTCGTGTTCTGAGGAATTAGTTATGCCAAGGTTTGTGGGTAAGGGGGCTTGAAGGTCCCTTCTATGTTTTGGGGCAGCCGTAGCCTAGATGAAAGGCTGTTTACGGAAACCCCGGACGGGCCGGGGCTCTGCTGGACGCGTCACTCCTGCCATCCAGCGCTGTACCTCCCGAGAGTTTATCTCTTAGGGTAGGTTACCCGAGTTTTTGCTTTTTTGATGTGTTTACCTTCGGTTGTGTTTTTACTCTTTTCGGGCGTGTGTGTATACGTGAGTGCCGTGTTGCGTCGCCCGTCGAGCAACCAGTCGACGACTTGAGCCTGGAGATCGTTTGGATCGTCGTACACCTTTTGGGACTTCGTCTGGGCTTGCCGTCGGACAGACTTTTGCTTCCCTTTTATATTTTACGCCGCGAACTCTTGCTACCGGGTGCATATGTATCGGATCTAACCGAGTGATTTAGAGTAGCTTTTTTTCCTTTTTTTTTATACAGTGGTGTTTTATGGGGGCTGTTACTAGAGCTGGACACTTGATCGATTGACCTACGGATTAATTGATTAATGCATTAATCGAGATTATTTTCTTAACATGTTAATCGGTTAAATGCTCAGAAGAAAAAAACAACAAATAATACTTCCACTACGTGGGCGTAAACGAGTACACCTGTAGGAAGGCCAACTTTACGTGAGATTTTGATCTAAAGTAAATTGTAGGGGAGAGATTTGTAACTGCAAAGAAATTGAGAAGGTTACACGTGCCCCAGCCACTTTAACAACATCCGAGGGCCCGTTGAGCGCAGCAGAGACTATTCTGAACAATCAGAGAAGGTCGCTCTCGCTGGAGAATATCAACCAACCTCTTTGCCTCTGTGGCTGAAGTAATAATTTTCTAGTGTCGGTGTCTTTTGACTGTCCTCAATTTCAGTTACACATCAAGGTTGATTTGATAACCGAAATTGCACAGTGCGCCGTTTACCACAAAATTTAGAAAAAGCAAAAAATGTCATTTTGACTTTTTTTTTTTTTCAATGCTGTTATGCATGCGAATGAACAAAACCGATTCATTGATTAATTAATCGACTAAGGGTGAAGATTAATCGCGTCAAATTTTTTAATCGATGTCCAGCCCTAATTGTACTATATATATATAAAAAAAAACTTGGTTTTATTCTATGTTTAGATGCAGCCGACGCTACGAGCGGGTGTGCCCAATCAGACACCGTCAAAAGGGCACCATCACGGTGTTCGTCATGTTTCTGTACCGGTTCTATCATCGCTGAACCAATCATAAATAGAAAAGGTGTAGTGACTTGCGTTTTTGACGCTGTTTGATTGGTCCCATTAACTCGCAGCATCGGCTGCGCCTGGACTTAAGTTGAAAAGAAGGACTGCTTGTTAGTAGTTTGCGGGTTCGATTCCCGTCGAACTGAATGTTGTTACTTGTGGCCGCGCTGCCGAAACGTTCGTCGGAATTTAATTTTTAACATGGTGCGCTTCCTAGCTTTTCATTTCGGTTTCTTGTCGCCATGCGTGGTCTTTCATCGCTGCAACATTTTTGTTTTTGTTTTTATTAATGCGTTAGCATTAGTACACCGATGACCGGGAAGAGCTGACGGCGTCCTTCTGTGGGAGAAACAGTGGAAAGGAAAGCGCGCCACGTCGAGAGGAGGAGAGTGTGAAGGACAAAGGCGAGAGGGAGGTGACGTCACGGGGCGGACGCCAATGAGTGCGCGGTTGCTGGGGCGAGTCTGGACTTGCAGGTGTGCGGAGCGCGTATGCCTTGGTTTGTGCTACAAAATAGAGCGTGAACCAAGTACTAGCGCTGGTCTAAGTAAAAGGCAAAAATTAAAGGAAAATCCATTGATGGATCCTTAGGATATGCGTTAGCATGACCCTTGGGAAACGTCACGAACGTCCCCGTTTGGGAAACGCTAAAAACTCTCATCGTCCGCCGGTTCCGACAACATCAATTCAAAAATTAAAAAACAAATACTACCAGTATCTTGAGTGAGTTCTTAAAATTAATCTTTGACCAGTCATTATGTGAGAGCTCCCTCCCTTCTCACTGGAAGGTTGACAGGATTCTCCCAGTCTTCAAGTTGGGAAGTGGCTGTTTGGTCTCTAACTATCGTCCAATATTTTTAACTACAATCGCATCTAAACTTCTTGAGCATATACTATATTCGTAAATCATGAGTCATCAAACAACTAATGTTCTTTTTTTTTAAAACAGCATGGATTTAGAAAGAGACTCTCCTGTAAGACGCAGCTTTGCGAGCTCATCCATGAACTACATACTAATGTGTTCAGCGAGTGTCGGGCTAGGACTGACGCCATCTTTCTGAATTTTTCGAAAGCTTTTGATCATGTTCCCCATCAACGACTACTTTGTAAACTGGCAACCCTTCGTCCTGACCCGCTGATCTTCTCATGGATACGCGACTCTTTCTTCCCGCGTGCAATACGCGGTTACAAATTATCATGAGTTTGCCTTGACAAATGTTTTAACTGGTGTTCCTCAGGGGTCCGTACTGGCACCCCTACTTATTTTTAACATCCATAAATGACCTTCCGGCCACCATCTCATTTAATATTCGTCTGTTTGCAGATGACTGTGCTGTATATAACAAAGTAACAAGTGTGCGTGACAAAATTAAACTTCAAGATGATTTAGTAAAAATTAACAAATGGTGCGAAAAGTGGCTGATGCCGTTAAACAAATCTAGATGTAAACTAATCTGTTTCACTAGAAAAAAAAAAAAACACGTTTTGTCCCACCAATATTACTTAGGCTTCGATTTCGATGAGACCGTTCCTTCGTACAAATATCTCGGTGTAAAATTAACATCAGACCTTTCATGAAATAATCACATTGAAGCCATCTCCGCAAACACCTCCAGGACCCTGGGAGTACTCCGACGTAATCTTCGATTTCCTCTTAATGCAAAAAAGAGAAATAAACGTTCCTACCTACCTACCTAACACCAACTGTCCGCAGACTGGCCTACGACGCACTTATCCGACCTAAATTGAAATATTCTGCCTCCATCTGGAACCCTCGTCAAGGCTACATTCTCAATCATCTGGAAGCTATTCAAAGCAGGGCCACTCGTTTCATCCTCTCCACGTACGATAACTCCATCAGTCTCTCTGCCATAAAAAGTCAACTAACCCTTTTAGGGGCGAAGCTCCTTAGGGTCTAGCCTTGTCCGTCCGGCGTCCGTGCTCACATCGATTGCCATCCCATCTAACTGTCTTCTTAAAAAAATTAAAAAAAAAATGTTTGCGCAGTTGACAGGATTCGAAGCTGTGTCGGGAGACCCCAATGGATTTCTAGTCTATCGCCTTAACCACTCGGCCACGACTGCGGGACGAGTAGGGGTCTCTGAGATCTAGTAGTAACTCAAGAGCTGGGGTTGCTGGCGTGCATAGACCTAGTCTTTGCGAACTTCAGGATGGATCCGCTAGAAGAACCACTGGCTCTGCATTTCACCGACCACAAAGCTGTAATAATGAAGTCGAAACGCAACCCGGAACTCAGCACTACCTATGAGCAATAAAAAAAATCAGCACCATCAGCACTACTTATGAACAAAATCTGTTTCATTAACACCACCAGAGCTTCACCCCAAACAACATCATTCACCACGTGGAGATGCGGTTATTTTTCTTCTCTGCAGCTTTGCAAGAACGTCTCTCAGCTCTGCCTTCTTCACAAAATCTATTATGACTGTCTCGACCTTAAAACAGCATTATTATCACCTGCCGATCAAACATAATCTCGCTTAAACAATGCCTGTACCATCAAAAGGATCTCTGGCTCAACAAACGCTTTCAACCGATCTTTCCTCCCACAAGCCATCAATGACTGGAACAGTCTCCCATCCTCCATCGTCACCATCGCAGACCCAGACGCCTTTAAATCAAGTCTTCAATCGTACTTTTCATGTTGGTAAACCAATTACCGAGCTTCTCCTGAATGTATTTATTTTTGTGTCTGTTTTTCCCATGTACAATTTGAATGATCCCCTCCAACCTTATGTAATGCCCTCACGGGCCCTTAAGGTACAATAAATGAAATGAAATGAAAACAGAAAGCCAAAAGAGAAAGTGAAGGGGTCAGCGTTAGCGTTTCCCAAAGGGGGGTGTGTGTGGCGTTTCTCATGGGTCATGCTAACGCATTTCCTGACGATCCACCCTGGGATCTTCCTTTATTTGACCCAACTGATTGTCTAGGGCCCTACTCACGTAGTAGTCACATGGCCGGTTTAAAGCGTTACCGATCAACGATCTTATAATGCCGCATTTAACAGTTTTTTAATGGCAACTCGAGCGCGGAAGGATAGTTTTCGGCCTCAGCTTTTCGTATTCCAGCAAAATCCATCTGTGACATGGTTATGTAGGTCTAGAAACCGTAAGTTCCCATCTTTTGCCCTTTCGACCGTTAACTCCAACTCTGGAGCGGCATTCCTCACTGTTAGCTCCAGATCTTTTATTAACTCTTCGTGAGTGATGCAAACCAAAATGTCATCAACGTAATGCCGAACAAAGTCCACCGTTTCAGCGATCCCCCAAGAAAATTCAAAACCCTGGAATCTAGAACGTTCAAATAGATCTCCGACAAAATCGGCGCTACAGCTGAGCCAATACATACACCCTCTTTTTGCAGGAACTTACGTTTACTATACTCAACTACCGTCGATTGCAAATAGAGGTCTAGAATGTTCAAAAAACTGTCAACCGAAATTCCTGCCCCGGACTGGAACTTGACAAGATTTTGCTTCAGATGCTCTTTGACTCGTCATTAGGATTTTCTTCTCCAAGGAGTAGTCCAGGTCCTTGATATCCATAGAAAACACAAACCGATGCCCGCCATGGTGTGCCCTCAAAGTTTCGATCAGTTTCTCCGCATGCCTGAACGACAAAGTGTTCTCCAAAAGCACAACCAAAAAACAGTTCTGAATAATCCCCGACACAACATTTTTCCAAGTTCCACTTTCGTCGATCACGGCTGGCAAAGGCATCAACAGTTTGTAATCTGTTTGTTTGTTTTTTTGTTTTTTTTATAGGAAAAAAAAACGATATTTTATTCCAAACTGTGAGCGCCTTTGATTCTGCCTACCAGTTGGTTAAATTAAGCCTCTTTTAAGTTCTTTGCAAATCATTCCTTTCACCCTTGTAACGTTCTGATGGATTTGAGTGAAAAGGCCTTCCATTATGCACTCTGCTTTCTCTCTGAAATTGGGAACAGAAGAAAATAAAGACTTCCTGTCTCATCCGTCTGCAGTAGCCAAAAGGACTCCTCTTTCAACCCTATGCACATCCAGAAAGTTCATTTTCTCAAGTGGGCAATCACTTTTCATTAGATTTTCATGCGTTCCAGTGCCTGATCGACAAAAGCAGGTGGATCGTAAACATCAATCACCCTCGCAATAGCCTGGACACCGAGGCAGCCAGATTCTTACGGCTTTCTGGTCTAACGGAGCTGGTTTGACTCTCGCTGTCTGAGCGTTAGCATGTTGACGCGGGGGTCTGTCTCGTCCCTTGTTGAAGAGGAGGTGGTATTTCCAGTCTTTAGGCCAACTTGGATCATACGGGGCTTGAGGAAAGAAGCGGAAAAGGGAGAGGCCAGGTGAGGGAGGGAACAAAACCGTAGGTGGCCGGTGGCCTATATATCTTTCTGTGAAATAGTGTTTTAGCTGCATTTTGAGACTTGCCCCTACCGGTTCTGTTTCCGTCCTTGTCCTTCTTTCCCCTGTCTCGGGCGTACCAAAATGTTCAATGTCCTCCAGCTAGCCTGCACCCTAACCATTGCTTCGTTGCTTATCAGGCTTCACAAAATGCTGAACAACTAGTCAAAGAACGTTTCATGTTAAAAGTAGTGATTGACATGCTGATGAACCCGCGATGTCCGAGCGTTCCTGGTAGCGTCATGTAGTGGAAGCCGTGGCGGTTTGCGCGCGTCATCTTCCACGGTTGGTTCACAAAGCGCGCACGCCATCACGGCCGCCGTTTCATGACGCTGACAGTAGAGAGCGGATCGCGACTGTACACTGTAATTAAACGACATGGAGATTTACCTGTATTTCGTTTGAGCTCAAGTCCAGACGCAGCCGACGCTACGATGTAGCGGGACCTATCAAGCAGCGTCAAAAGCGCAGGTTACTACAGGCCTTTTCTGTTTATGATTGGTTCAGCGATGACAGAACACGTACAATGCACGAAGAACACCATGATGGTAGGCTTTTGATGCTGTCTGATTGGTTCCATCAACTCGTAGCGTCGACTGCGTCTGGACTTAAGGTGAAACGAAATATTGAGTATAGGTTTCGCTATACTTGCGAGAGCAAATATACGTATCTATGAGAAAAAGTCGATTATAACCAGACTTGTACCGTACGCATTACAAGTAATCAAATTACTTGTAATCAATTAATTTTTTTAGTAATTTTGTAATCAGTTGATTACTTTTATTAGGTGGTAATCATAAGAGTAATCTGATTACTTTTTGAAGTAATAAAAATTACTTCAACTCGTTACTATTTTTCCACGGACCCCCCCCCCCCCCCCCCATCCCCGGACACACCTTTTCTGAAGTGACAGAAATAAAATTTGCTTTTTCCGAACAGAAAAAAAAAAAGAAGAAAGATTTGCGGATCTGTAGGAAACGAGGTCAACCCATTTGTATAGTTTCCTTGGAATGTTTTTTTTTTTTTTGAGCTGGGACTGGGATTGGGAAGCCCCAGGAAAGCCCCAGTGCATGACAAAGGTTATTCAGGGCGGAGTTTGAGGGAGCAGAATGTAGCTTTGTAAGTCCTTTGTTCAACTAAGCCCCCTCATATCCCGCAGACACATAAAAAAAAATTACACCATATTCCCGAGGGGAACCATGGGGTGATGCGGAGCATCGCGAACCGCCGCTGCTTCACGTTGTCGTAGTTCAGCATCCGCCGCTCGACGTTGACGAATGGACGCCGCTTCTCGTTGCCGTAGTTCAGGGTCTGCCGCTCGCTTCAAGCGTTTGCGCTCAGCGTCGCGTGCCCTTCGCAGCGCAGCTTTGTCTTCAGTGGACGTAGCGTCGCTGTTAGTTTGTGAGGTGGTGCTGACGCTTGCTTGCGCCAACCCACTAACTGACGGGACTGTTGCTTCCATCACACTTCATCGGAAGAACGGAGTGAAGTGGACTTAACAGCGGTGAACTGAAGGCGCGCAGCGCACTACTGCTGCTTATATTCACACTTGAAGGAGAGAAGACTAGAGGAGGAGAGTTGCGCATGCGCGCGCGGTGTGAGTAGAAGCGAACGCACCCGAAGTGCACGCAGCTGGTAGAGAGAGAGAGCGGAGAGAGTAACGCGCAGCTGTTGGAGAGAGGGAAGGAGGAGAGTTGCGCATGCGTAGTGTGAGTGCGGACTACGACGCCGCGGGACATAGACCCGAGCAAGAGATGCTCCGCATCTAAAAAGACAATTCTGCTTACGGTACCTAGTCGCAGCCCATAGCAGAAACAAAACCGAAGAATGCCTAAAGCGGATGCAAAATGTAACAAAGCCAGTTCAAGTACACGTCAAGATCCCGTATTTCCCCTACGTGGTCTTTGTGACAAGCAATGTTTCGAGGTTGGAAGTAGTTCATTGTTATGAGCGCTAAAGATGTCAGTCTTCACACAATAAAGTAATCGGAATAGTAACGGTTATTTCTTAAAGTAATGTCCAATTACTTTTACTGCCGAGTAATCAAGTAATATAATCGAATACATTTTAGCCACGAGTAATAGTAATCGATTAATTTTTTTTCTTAACGTGCACAAGACTGATTATAACACTGTCGAAAGCTTTTAGAGCCAAGAAATACATAATTATGCGCCGGGAACTATGCGGAAATGCGAAGTGTTCCAAGGCTACCCGATATATGGCGCCAGGCTCTCGTCGCAGGATGTTTTAAATTTTTTTTTTTTTTTTAGATAACTGGGTACTTTTAAGGCCGTACGTGGTCGCGTGGCCTTTATCCTACCTTCGACTATGCGTACGCGTACGATTATTACGTAACCATGCAAATAAGCGACGTAAGTGTCAACTATACAAGGCGACGTAACTTAATACACCCTCAGTACTTGCAGAAAAGTGCTATAACCTGGAGCTCTGCACCGGACCGGCCCAACCCTTAAGCTCGGGCCCGGCCTGGCCCGCGGGTCTGGAGGGGCGGAATAGCACGCACAGTTCGCTGGCCCGAAATGTGCTACATCTCCAATTGTCGAGGCACCTCCAGCCGGGCCAGGCTCGATCAGGGAGGCATCCTATCCAGGCCAGGTCTCGAAGGGTAGGCCCGTGGTGTGGTTCACTACAACTAAATGTACGCAAAAAATTTATATAAGAAAGTGTGGTAAATAATGGTTAATACGAAGAATAGGCGCATGTGGCAAGACTAAAATCAACTTTATTGGTCCCAAAACCTCAGTGAAACGCCGACCGGCGTTGAGAAGTTCATATGGCAATCATGAGCGTTCTCCGCGAATTCTTCGAGCGAGTTGCATGTCTTTGGGCATGATAGTGACGCGCTTGGCATGGATCGCACACAGATTACAGTCCTCGAAGAGTGAAACGAGGTAAGCCTCGCAGGCTTCTTGCATGGCCATGACGGCGGAGCTCTGGAACCGCAGGTCAGTCTTGAAGTCCTGGGCAATCTCGCGGACGAGCCGCTGGAAGGGGAGCTTGCGTATGAGCAACTCCGTACTCTTCTGGTACCGGCGGATTTCCCGGAGGGCTACGGTCCCTGCAAAAATGAAAAGTCAAGGATCGTAGAAAAAGGTTGGAGCAGCCAACGGGTAGACATGGCACGGAAGTGAATGGGAGTGACAGACGGGGAGAGCCGCTGAGGGCACCGCATACTAAGCGAAGACAGGTGCAGTGGCCGGCGAAATGAGCCGTCGCTACCGCTTTGAGGTTATTCGTCGCTTCCGCTTTCCAGCTCTTATTACGGGCCACTACAGGGAAGACAGGGAATGCGACATTGAATAAATGGGCACGGCGATAGACGTGCCGACCCACTGGTTTCCGATACCCTTCTCACTCCACTGGATCGAATAGCCGAAACTTGTTTGCACCGACAGGACAGCAAGCACGTCCATTGATTACTGGTCGCGCTGCTTCAGGCGAACACTCTTAGCGACAGTCACACTGTTGTTTCAACAGCGTTCGCAAGCCCTTTGCGAACGCGTTTCAACAGCCAGCGTTAATACGGCATAAGAGTCGACCACATGCCTTAAGGCAGATAGCCCTACCGAAACCACGCGATGAAGTGGGATCGGACGAAAGTACGTATGGTGGCCAGCGATACGAGCTGTAAAACGTGCAAGCGGCGACCAGGCAGTACAAATCACGCTATCGCACGGCCACCGTGCGTGCACCGGGTGTTGGGGAGGTATATCACGGTCGGCGGGAGACACGTTTGAACACTTCGACTGCCGTTGGGACCCTCCAGTCGCTGCCATGCTAGAACGCGTGGCCTGTACGGCGTGGTCCCAGTTTCCTCATTTCTGGCTCATATTAGCTCATATCGCTAGTCATTGCCATTGAACACGTCCCTTTTTCGTGTGCCAAGAAAAACGACGATATACTGGAATACCGCAAACTAGATATGCTGTCAATATAAAGCGAATAGCACACAACGACTACGGCGAAATCGAGTTTTGCTACGAAGTAGGCGGCGCCTTTTTCCCGTGAAGGGCGGAAACTCGTAGAAATGTAAAGCATAATGAATATGCGCTACTAACCTGGCCTGTAGCGGTGCGGCTTCTTTATTCCTCCCGTGGCCGGTGCAGATTTCCTCGCTGCTTTCGTCGCGAGCTGCTTGCGTGGCGCCTTGCCACCGGTTGATTTCCGGGCAGTCTGCTTCGTACGGGCCATTGTGCGTAGCTGTGATGTCGGTTCGAGTGAAATCGCCGAAGTGATGCTGAAGAGGCACCACTTTTAAAGTCTCTCATATTCTACACGGGCGCGCTATCATCCGCCGTGCGCAAATCTGATTGGCGCGTCGTTGGGTCTACGTCGACAGAGTCTGCACATTTCAAAATGCAAGCCTAATTTTGACTCAAGGACGTGCTTGAGTGATACACCCGATAGACTTCTTCAAATCATGCACCTGAAGCTGCCGTACTTAATCTACTCAAAAATCAAAACATCAAGTGGCAATGACAGAAACAAATGGAAGATAAGAGGATGCTAATCACTACCAAGAATGATGGTTCTCCGTCAGGGTATGACAGTGCACGAGTATAATTTTCGGCACTTGTTCGGCAGGCCGACGCTTCAAGGGAGGGCACGGGACACGCGATACGGCAGTAATGCTGCGTTTGCATTTGCGGATTTTGGAGCCGGGTGACGAAATTGACTCGTCATCGTCGGAAAATCTAGATATGAGTCCCGGACCGATCCACATATTCCGTCAGCAAAGAACGGATTTGACAACCCGGCTCCAAAATCCACTCACCGCCGTCGCGGATCCGCCCGCGAATTCGCAAGTGTAAGCACACCATAAAGCGGGAATGTACTTGTCCAGCCCTCGATTCTGTTTTCTTTCAACATCACACCTGTAGTTGAAGCGTTGTATTCGAAGCTCAAAATAAAGACTTCTGCGGCCTGAAAATGAGCGTATTTATAATTTAGGGGTGTAAGCTGACGCGAAGCAGCGTTTTTCGTAGCTCGTGCGCAATTGAGTAGTCCTCATTGCCCAGTGGTCATACAGTATAGGGTGTTTTTGGTCAAGTAGTTTTGTCTATCATTTTGTTTTGAGCCGCCTGGAGAGCGTGCCGAAGATGAGCATTGCAAGAATTTAAATAACATCCTCAAAAGCTTAATGTACAGAAGCTTATATGTCTCGTCCCTTGAAAATATAATACGTTTCTCTCACCCACACCACCGCTAAATTAGCCAAGCACCACAAAGCATGCTGGGAGTGCAGTTACACGCGCTACACGTGCAGTCTACGGCAGTTAATAAGAGTCCTAAAGCAAAAATATAAAACAAATTTCGCGCGCTTTCATTGTTTCTAACGCACCTCTTGTTTTTAAACACGACAGCATTTTTTAAATATTTTTTAGGCATACAGAAAGGATTTCATTCTTGCAAGCACAAAGAAACAAAGACATCCCTCTTGGGGTAGAAAATTATTAACATAAAATGAATGTCCGCTCGAAAGGCATTTTGCCAATTTGAGTGCTATACTACTCGCCAGATGTCAGTTCAATATGCACAAAAATGAAGTAGCTGAGACGCGATATTCAGCCTCGGTGAGTTCGACATCGAAGAAAAGCTGAAATTCAAGACTGATGAAGGGCGCTGTACAAGGTGTAATCACTGGGCTTAACATGAGATGCAGCTTAACATTCGCAGAAATCCCCTGGACAGGGAATAATTATCGCCGTATTACCGCAACAAATTCCGTGTTGGCACTTTTTTTTACCCCTTTATTTATTTGTTTTCGAGTTAAGTATAATTTTTTTCTCTCTGAACGTTACATTAGCAAAATTATTGCGGCTGAGTTGCTTGCGCTTCTCCTTCCAGCGTCTTTACACTTTGCCAAGCACCGTCACAAGCATAAAACATTAACGTGTTTTCTCTCTTTAGTTCCCTGCTTCAGAGTCGTTAGAACCGAAAGGATCCCGGGCTTCACTTGTCTTTTTTTTTTTTATATCTAGAGATTATTATTACTCTTTTCGTTTTCTCGCTTATTCTTATTTTTTAACCTCATGAAGATTTGTATTTATGTTAGTTTCTTCGGAAGGGCCCTTCGCGCTTGTTATTGTAAAAAAAATATGCTAAAAAGACGAGAAAAAAAAAAGCAAAACTTTATGCCCTTTTTAATGATTCTCGCGTCCGCACAAATCATTAAGCTTCCGTTAAGTGAACCACCCAGCTCAGCCCAATTTTCGAGCCCGAGTTGGAGGGGGAGAGAAGACTGAACGAAGAAGAAGTAGAGGAAGTGGAAGGGCCACATCAGAACGGGGAGGAAAGTTGCCCAAACTGCTCTGAACCAATCGATCCCGACGGCAGAAATCGAAGGCAGCCGATGAAAAACATTATCATATAGCTTGTTCGATTCAGTGCCAATCGAAGCGGGCTTAGTAGCCCAGGGCGTGGGTGCACCCACTCCTCCGCACTCGAACACATTGTTCGCCAGGCCCGCGCTGTCGGCACGCTCGCGGCAGACACTTTCATCGCCAGCGCGGCCATTTTTGCTTCCCTTTTTATCGAGGTTCGTATTCTCCGCTTCTTTCTTTGCCCTTAACGCGAGCGTTGTCCTTTGGTATACCGTTTTTTTTTTTTTTTTTTTTTTTTTTTTGTCGTTAGGACAGCGCGTGTTTTAAGGTTGACGGGGCAAAACTGAAGGCGCTCATTTCCTCCTCTCCTAATGAACTGCGTCATCATCAAGCGCGGATAATTAATTATTTCCTGGCGTCCGTAATTAGGATGAGATTAATTAGCCGGCGCGACACACCCTTAGTCTTTTCGGAGAGGTCCTTCTTACCGTTCTCCTTTGAATACTGCCGCAAAATGAATATTGACTGAGGTTTGCCGCCGTCCGAAAGAGCCACTTGTCTGTGTACGGAAGAGAGCGTCCAGGTCCGGCGCTCAATGGGGCTCGCTGAGTGGGGCCCGCCAGTCGTCCTCGCTTGTCGCGCTGTTTGCTTACACGCATTTGTTGGCCTCGTCGCCTCACGGGCGCCGGGCTGCGGCGCCGAGCCGTTCGTTTCGCCGAGGGCACACAATACCCGAGGTCTGGCGACGCTTCGCCGCCACGCGCTCTGCTGTTGCGAGGGTCGGTACGGAGCGGTATTTATGATCGGCTTCTCCGCTCGGAGCAGCACACATGCCGAAGCATGTTCATCGATACTTCATCATGACCGGTGTTGCTCGTGAAAGCGTGTTTGTTCTGAGTAGGAAAGGGATTCGCTTCCTTGTGTGTTTTAATTTTAATACGGAAAAACAGAATTCTATATCCTAAGAATTTGTTTACATCCAACGCAAATCAAATTAGTCACATTGTCATTCTTATAAAAGGAACTAGTACGGGTTATTTACTATATTAAAGTGCAACAAGGAGAGTCTTGCGGAGTGCCTAATATCGTGGCCGTTACGCTTAGGGTCTTCCAAGTAGCGTCAGGATGAGAGAGTCAAGGGTGTGTTTTCTCCTTCTCGTTTCTCTCACTGATAGTGATTTTAAACCACCGTCAACCCACAGTCGAGTCGGTCGGTCCCGTTGCGCACGATGTTTCGATAAGCTGGTCCGGATACTGCAAAAATGCTTGGGTACAATTAGTATTTGTTTTCATTGTTTCTTACAAATAGCTTTTCCAAATAATTCGATATTACCTGCGCGGGTGAAATGAAGCAGGAAAGAGTGACAAAGTTCTCCGGTATGCCAGTATGACCCGCGAAAAGTAGTTAATGGATCACCGATGGTCCGTAACTTCGAGGACATCGACGCGTCTTCGATCAGCGCATAATCAATGCCCAGCCTGGCGGCAGATGACCGAAAGACGGGTCGTCCTGCGTCAGAGTGCTTCTCGCCTGTTCCCAGCGTTCGCTTTCCTTTCTTGTCAAAAAGCACGTATCGGAGGAAGCCGAGCGTGAAGCTTAAAATTAGAAATTCTTTTCGCGTCAGGCTCTAATTACGAGGAGCGAGAGGTGCGCAGGAGTTTGCAAAGCCGTTAAGGGACACGGCGTCCGGGGAAAGCACACAAGGACGTCTCTCCTGCAGATGCGGGAGCATTTGCTGGATCGATAAAATCTTCGATCGCTCTACGTTATAGATTGCCATTGTGTTCTTCTGTTTTACCTACACCACTGGTACTGAATGTAGGAGGTTAAATGAATTCTATAGAACTTTTGGAAAAGCCTTATTGTTGTTGTTGTTCTTTTAGATTAAGTGCATAATTTAAGCCGAAAATGTTAGGATCTAATACTCCACTCAGGAATTTGGTTTTTCTGAGCCTGAAGTTGGCGTACCTCAAAGGACACTAAAAGACCACAAAAAAACATTTTCTTAATGTTTGTGACGTAATATAAAGCACAAATAGGCAGAGAGCACCTTGCAGCCAATGGCTGGTCGCTGCGGCAACTCGTCTATGGCACATTCTCCATAGTGCCTGGTTCTAACATCTCAAAACTCTTTCAGTCATTTGCGTTTGAGTCGTACTGACTGCACTACAACTCCTTTGTGTTCCAGTGCGACACGTTTGAAGGACGACCTGTGTTGTGCGGGCTTCTAACTCCGATTCCCTCAGACCCTGTCCCCGGATGAACATGACACTGCAATGCCTCGCTCTCGGCAAAAGGGTTTATTCACTCACTTATTGCCTGGGGGGTTTCGGGATCAGGAAACGGTCGTCAACGAGGGCGGGGAAAGTCCGCTGCCACTCCAGCTGCTCCATGTCCCAGCGGTGGTCGTCCACACCGCGTCACGGGGACGCCGTCGTCCAGGGTCGCTGTCCGGCCCGTCCGTCGCAGCTCGACGTCGCGTCCGCACTTTCCAGCGCCAGCGTCCGTCTCCTCGCCGTCTCCTCGCGAAAAAAAAGAAAAGAAATTACGAGTAGGGCATATGCTGTGAATTTGGAAGTATTTTGAATGTCGAAGAATGTTTAGAAGAATTCAAACTCCGCGGTGTTCTCTTTGGACAGCCCTTACGACGCGTGTTGCGCCATTTCCGGGAACGAATCTTCACCGAGACGCGGTCTGACCACGGCTACTGTTATTCCGCCGTCTGCGTTATAGACCCATTAGAATAATTATGCCCTCTTATGGTCTATCTGAAAATTCTGCCAAGTGGCGTGCGCAAAGAACACCAACAAGCTGGCAAGTCTATAGCTGATATAACATTCGCTTTCAAGAAACAGTAAACAATCAATAGACTAGCCACTTTAGGATATTGCGCACGCCATCTTGGAGGATTTTCAGATCGACCGTAAGAGCGTAATTATTGAAGGGGTCTATTGTTGCAATACACTGAACGTGTATTTGAAGCACAAATGTGTATATTATGTAATATATATGCGTTTACTCTCTTCGCTCCACCGTGCACCGGCAGTGTCTTTATGTCCCGAAGCATTAGTTGGAACATAGCTGGCACCCAGCAACCGCTCTAGAACGGATAGCCAAAATCTTCAGAAGCTTTCGGTGGCAAGTCGAAGCGAAGCCATTTCAACCACCTTTGAGGCGGTTAAAATGCACGTCCAAGGTTCATTCGTCATTGTATTCTAATCTCGAGATTTTAGTTCAATCATGGCTATCTTGATTTGGTATGGGCTCTATATTAATGGGATCCTGCACAGTGCACAGCGATTAAAAAAATGCAAAGAATCGTCGTCGTCCATTAATTCTTGTGACATGCATAAACCCCCATCGGGCAAATACGGGCGTCTAGCAAGTGGTCGACCAGGTGTCTATTTGATGGCTGATAAAACTCGTCGCCAGCATGCTCTGTCGCCTATACATTTCTAACGTGCCAGTGCATACGCAGCAAGAAATTGAGCTAAGGACTGGCCGACTCTCCCATACGCTGCACTTTGTTAGCTGTAACACACGAGTTGTGGACTCTCCGTATTGCCAATGGCACTTAGGCGCTTCCCAAAACACTGCATTTCCTGGGCAACAGAAAACTATTTTCCACGTTGATATAGGGGATTTGAAGGGGAGGTTGTGACGATCGATCGCTTTGCCTAATGGCCGAGAGCGGTCGTGCGGTTCAGCCGGCAGAGCGGAGTTCATCTAGCAAGAGTAGCCTCCGCGATCGCCCAGGTTACTCTCGCTCTTCCACTCATAGACCTTTTCATTTTAGAAGTTGCCCAACCGGCGGATAGAGGGCGCTGATGCGCTCGGCGCCATTAGGTTGCTTCAATTTGATTGGTCTCGGTTTCAACGTGAACGCGGCTACGTTGCTGTTTTACGTTGTTTTCGCTTAATTTTGTAATACGATTACTTTTTTGGTGAAACAAAACCAATGAAACAGTGGTACTGAACCACCTTGAGAACTACGAGGTGTATTTTAGCCTAAATGGCGGGCTTTTTTTTTTTACCAACTCCTTTGATGATTTGATTATGGACGGTTGCGAAACGCCTGATTGATGTACAGGGAGGATTACCATCGTCTACGGCCGTACCCGATGACACCAGTTTCCAGGAAAGCAAACTATTGAAGAGACTAACACGTGAATGTAAAGAAGCATATTGACAGCTTGATTAGCATTGTGCTGAATCAACCAGAACAGATGAACTCGCAAATTTACTACTCACTCTGGTTTTCGTGGGCACCCAACCTTTAGCGAACTTCTCAGACTAAAAACGTATCGTGTAATGACGCAGATAATTGATATAAAGAAGTAGAATCGTCTCAGGTCCTTTTTTGATTCAGTACTCGAGCATGTTTTGACAGGCCGAGTAGAAAATTTTATAAATTATCAACCCTGCCAAAGAACTCATTAGCAGCATTTCGCGATATTGGCCTTAGGAAGTAAATTATTTTTATACGAATATTTGCTTACTTAAGATATGATATAAGTGACAGGCCCGTCAAAATAAATCTGGCATTTGTCTCCTGTAAAATTGGCCAATTAAAATTAAAGGGCGCAGGAGGAGAGATACCTCGGAAAGTTCGGCTGAATTCAAGCGCTTGGCACCACTTCATGGACCTGTGTGAACAAACATTTATTTGTTTGAACAGATTCGCTTTGTAAATTTCGGCGTCGGCAGCCACCAAAAGTGAACCTCTATTCGCCATCGACAATCCTGGACTCAACTAATTGTGATGCAGACGTCTTTTTTTGTGTGTGTGCGTGAAATATTGCGGATTCCAGATACTAACAGAAATTAAAACAGCGTGCGCAAAAAAAAAAAGAAAAAAAAAAGAAGCGACGTCATTATTGCGCATCCGCCGAACCGAAACCGCGTTTTGGATTTGCCAATAGAAACGACGTTATTTTTTTGTGCACGCTATTCTAAAACCCCCTATTGTTAAGTGTCTGTGGCAGTTTCTTAAGCGGGAAGTCTCGACCTTTGTGTTAAAATAAATCATGTGGATGGCACTGGTTATCTGAACACAATCAATAAATCACTTAAATGAGTGTCGAAATGGGAGCGAGCACGGTACACAATTTCTTAAACTTTATAAGTCAACCGACCAACCGAACATTTACGTCGCAAAAAAAAGATTAAGAACCTCACACACATGTAGGTGTGATTTTATGAACAAACAAACCGCCCGATGTTGGCGTACCATTACTTCTAGCCTCAGATAAAATACAAGTTAAACGTGCGTTGTCTATCTCCTCCGCGAGTTTCCTCACATAATCAAAAGAAACTGTTTTCAGTATATTAGGAATACAAAGAACGATACTTTCTGGAAATACAGATAGTCTCCTTGCGCTCCTTCCGATCCAAAATGCGTGATATGAATATACGCGCTTCTTACTGAAAATGTTCCGCCACTACTAAGAAACAAACCTCAGTTGTCATAAGGACCTTTGAACCCTCATGATATTTTAGTTGTCGAGTAGACGTATCGGACTACAGTTTCCGAAGTAAGGCAAGAAAGCACGGTGAAACGCGACGAAAAACACGAATACAACGCATCCGCCAAGGCGCGGAGGGGAGAGCGGAACAGCAAGTTGAAGCAACCTAATGGCTGCCGCGTCACATGATTCCAAGATGGCAGCGCCCATGCGGAGGAGGATGAAAAGGTCTATAGACCGCACAACCTCGTCCGCTTAGTACGAATGCAAGCTGGTGTTGCGCAGCACAATGAAGATTCTTAGTTATTTTCCTTTTGCTCTAGAGGTCGGCAGGTGCGAGCACACGGTTGCGAAGGGGCGCGCTTGTAGAGCTTATCTGTTGAGGTTCAAAACGCAGGCTATGGGGATCAAACTGCCGTCCAATTAAAATTGTTCAGCCGCATGAATGCATTCATCCATCCATATTACACTCATTTGTGTAAGCTGAATTGCTGGGCCGCGCTCGTCTGCCCGATCGTGACGCCTCCCATTTTTAGTGTTCAAGATCCCCACAACATTGGGAGCACAGCGTCACTCTTGCTCGGTGTTTGTGGAAGGGCCTGCTAGGTGCCGTTGGCAGTGCGGAGGGGCCAACGTCTGTATAATGCATAACCACATCTGGCGCAGCACGTGCCATTTGTCGCACAATCATTCATGATTCCCCAGTATAATGCTCAACGTGAAGAGGAAGAAGATAGTGAGTCTTTTAGTGACCACACTCATTCTTAACATACGGCACAAAAGTGCCTCTTTAGTGCTGCCTGGTTTACGCATAAATGTCGCTAGTTGTAAGCTCGTACCTTACTCAACCCAAGATTAACAAAAACGTTCATTTCGTGCCGCTTCAACTTCAACTTCAACTTGTTTCTCTCCCGGGGAGGCGGGAAGGGAGAAAAAAAATAGTCTGTTGTTGCTGGACAGAGTTTTTCCTCCCCACCAGCAAACAAGAGACACTAGTTTACATACCAGTGATCCGTACAACAAAGTTTACATATAAACAAAACGCGCAACATTAAACCAAAAATGATCTGAGATACCTTACGAATATTTCTTACAGGTCGATAAAAAATATGCACAACTAAACTAGAGAACTAAAGAACGAATATCCTTTCTGCTCAAACTCATCAAATCCGAGCCAAACCTATGTGTACTATTTATAACATTAGGCACCGAGGCCTGCAGCACCTGGAGGCCGCAGCTTGTTCTCAAGCAGGGCGTTGACCATGTGTCAACACAACAGCTTATATAGGCAGGCACCCTCCAATTCATATTGACGATTGACAGAAAATCAAACTGGTTTTGCCTTGCAGACGTTTGATATGTTAAAAGAAGGTTATAATTTTAATGCTCTGTATTTGGAAGTATGTGAAGGGTTTTTGAAAAGTTGTAATGTGTGAGCGTTGAACTCCGCATTACACATGATTTGGATGATTCTCTCCTGAAGAACATACAAGTGATGCATATTTGTAGCTGTTGTGCAACCCCAAACAAGAAAGCAGTAATTATAGCAAGAGTAAAAGAGGGAGTTATAAAGAAGGACTAAGACCGAAAGGGGCATGTCGGCATTTATAAATATTGCCCAGAACTTTTGAAAGTCTACCAGCTATTCATTGTACTTCGGCGTCCTAGCTCATGTACTTATTAAATATCACATTGAGAGAACCTTCCATTTTCTACAAAGTCAATATTTCGCCCTTGGAGACAGAGTCATTGAGTAGATACACTATTTTTGGATCGAAAAAGAATTGCTTTCGTCTTATCTGTAATAATTACTAAAGAGTTTGAGATTGTCCAGTCACTTACATTCTGCAGAACGCTATTTGCCGCACATAAAGCTTGGTGGACAACTTCACCCAAACATATTAAACTGGTGTCGTCTGCGTAAATTATAAAATCTGCACTGTCGTCTGTATTCACTATATCATTTATGTACTCGTTAAACAGGGGTCCAAGGATGCTCACCCTGCGACACCCCTGACGTCAGTTTCTTTAAGCTAGATCGCTGACTATATGTACCACAAAATACTAATGCCAATATTAAAAAACAAAAACAAAAAAAAAACTTTCGATTATTGTTGAGGCTACACCCCGTATGCATTTAATTTTAGAAGTAGGATCGTATGGTTTAGGCGGTCGAAAGCCTTTGAAAAATCAACGAACATCCCCAAGGTAAGCAATTTTTCTTCTCGATAATGTTTCACTTAGTTATTTTTGTTTTAATAGCGCGAGTTCTGTCCGAATGCCTCTTCCAAAAACCAAACTATCAGGATGTTAGGACAGAGTATTTTTTCAAAAAAGGTATATAATTTGGCGTATATTATTTTCTCTATACTTCGTTTCAGCTTCGGTCCGAGCGCGACCGATATTAGGAGCCGAGGGGCCAATCAAACAGCGAAAGAGGCACAACGTCTTGGCGTGCTCTCTGCAGTTGATAGGACCAGCCGGTATTCGCCGTCTCTCTGTGCGTGCTCCTCCGCCGGCTAGTCCTATCCAGCGCAGAGAGCACGCCGTGACGTTGCTCTTTTTGCGCTGTTTGATTGGCCATTCAGCTCATAACATCGTCCGCGCTCAAACATAAAGCGAAACTAAGTATAACCCCCTTTGAAAACACTGGGAGCACGGAAACGGGTTTATAATTTCCTAGGTTGTTTTTACCTTCAGACCTTAAAATAAGCATAACCTTAGTGACTTGCATTTTTTTAGAAAAACGACCATTTTGAAGTGCCAAGTTAAAAAAAAATATATGTGTTAAAAGAGGAGCAATTGATTTAATTGCATGTTTCAGAAGTTTGATTTGAACACCATCTATGTCAGTACTTTTGCTGTTTTCAAGGTTCCTAAAAACCGCTGCCACCTTCTCTGCGTCAGTGGGGGCGAAATATAGTGTGTCAGAGACGCCTTTCACAAATGGCAATTTTCGGCAGCGTTACCATTCTTTACAATTTTTTTCAAAATAGTCATTCAATACTTCAGCTAACGCCAAACCACCTCTCTCTCACCCTCGATGTTAATCTTTATGGCTGTATACATAGATACCATGAATAACATGTTTCATGGGTAACAAGGTTTATGGGTGATATTACTAATACGATGCATGCGCAACTTTGAAGGCCCTGCTCGCAGCGTTTCCTGCGGGCGTTTTGACGGCGCCCATGAGCTGCGCCTGTTCAGCGAAGAACGATTTACGCCCTCTTCCATTCAAGCCCCTCTTATCACAGACTGCACAGGCACACGCTAAAGGCCCGTTCACACAAGCAACGCAGCGCTAATCCAGGGTTAGTTCGGCACTGCCAAACAGCACTGCTATGGGCGTTCATGCAGCAGTTATACCAATGTATGTGCTGAAATAGCAGATATGAGCAGTTTTAGCGGCGCCGCCTCACGGTTTGTACCTGCAGACGTTGCAAGGATGTGTCCCAGTGCTTATGATTCCGGTGACTTATTCCTGTGTGAGATCAATGTATTCTATAATGTGAAAAAAAAAAAAAACGTCGAAGCAATGAGCTTGTTTTAACATCGTAAATCATATCCTTCTCAGAACGAATTGTTATCTCACTGCGACAATAAGGGGAATCAGTTCGGCGCCAAGAGGCCAAGAGTGCTTCTATTACCAACATAGAATGTCATGAAATTAATCACGCTCTCGCGAGCTACGTTACTGTAGTCCATGTTTTGAGGAGGAAACCCCCGCGGTAAGAGAAGGAAATACAGTACTGAAATATGGCTTTCAATACAGCGATGATTCGGCGCTGCGTTGCATCTCGAATAGGCCTTAAAGTGCTTACTAAAAAACTGCGAAATACACAGCTTGGTTCAAAGTAAAAATGTTGAGAGCCTGGTGAGGCCCTGAAATTTTTAAATGCGCGATAGAATTTATTTCAGCCGATGAGCACATCAACTCTAAAACGTTGCTCCGAACGATGTTGACTCGCTTTTTCCAGTCTCTGATTCCGCATCGCACCGCAAAATCATCCCCGAAAGATGCCACAAGTTTGTTTCGTGACGTATGTTTACTATTGTTCCTCCTCTGGGGAGCGTCACAATATTGCGCGCACAAAAGGAACGCACGCTAAACTTTCGGGAAAAAATAACATGGCTGCGATAAGGCGCGAATATTTTCTCGGAACGATCTTGGCGAAGAGCGCCTCCTTTGTCGTCTCCCAAGACCCTCAGGCCACGTGACCAGCTCTGTTTGCGCAACGCTGTATGAGCGCCTCGATGGGAGTTTCTCCAGGGGCCTGAAGGCGGCGAGCCATCTCCGAGAGATCTCACGCGCCGCGCGGAATATAGACCCAGATGCCTCGTGTTTACGCCACGCATCCGCGCGGGCCGCCTTTATCACGAAGGCACTTCTTGCGGACGTCGCCTACGAGAGCGAGAAAAATCCAAGATGTAGAGGGAATTAAAAAAAAAAAAAAGGAGGAAGATCGAGAGGAGGCCACTTATCCGCTCGCATTTTTCCGCGCAGACTCAACTGCGGCCGAGATAAGCCATGTATAGTGCGGCGCCTCGACGTGTTATCTCTCGCGCGTACGAGTGAGCGCGGGCCGAACTCAAGAAACGGGCTGTCACGCTCCGAAAGCAACTGGCGAGTTTTGGTTCGCGGCTTTCTAGAGTGCTCCAACCGCACCCTCGGCTAGGGCCCATGGCCGGAGCCGGCAGCGCGAACCGGGAGGTCTCAAGCGTGAGCGCACGCGCGGGTTCGGCTGCGGGAAGTCGTGGCCTACGCCCGCGTGGTTCGCTCTAGCTGCCGCCGTCGCCGGAGAGAAACATAGCGCAGGTCCCAGCCGTCGCCTTTTTGTCAGTCCTGGAAATAGACGCGCCGAAAGAAAACGACGAACGGCGCGTCGTTCTTGAGAGGCGCGGGAGTGCCCACCTCCCGTGTGCTTCCTCTCCTTGGAATCGTCGTGGCTCTGCCGCTATGCCTCGAGAAACTTGGCGTTCAAAGACTCGGTGGGGCATCAACTACTTTTATACTGTTTCGGTGAGTTTCAGGGCCGGCACGTAAGGGAGTTTTCGTTGACCGCGTTTTCCCCTCCGCTAAGCCCTCCACAACGAAGAAGCCGCGCTACTGCGCCTGCGCGCCGATGGCCTTGACTGTAGAGTTGCGGGTATCGTAGCGTGTTGCGGAGAGCGTCGCGGGACAGCAAAACCCACCTACGAAAACTCCGTATCGAGGGGTTGGGAGAGAATGGGAAGAGACGGGAGTCTAGGTTGTGTGTGATTGTGAGCGCGTCTTTTGTGGTGGAGTCGCCCTTCGCTACGTTGGGCACCGGCAGCCAGCGGGGGAGCCGAAGGTATAGATAAATTACGTATAAGTAGCGGTGAAGTATTAACTATAGTTATAAAATCCCAATAAAAAAGAGCAGCGAGTGTTAAAAAAAAAACGCATAAATAATTGACAAAACAGCCTAGCTTGAGGTCATCACCCTAAAAGAATAAAGCTTTGGATCAGATATCGACCAGCGTGTGTCGAAAAACATTTTTTTTTTTTTGCAAATGGCGTGATATAATTAGCCTCCACTACGAGAAAGAAAGGTGTCAATGTATGAATAGAGTATTAACGCTATTAATTCCAAGCTTTTAAAAAACACTGAACAATACTCCTCAATTATTTTAACAAAATTATTTGAACAATCTATACAAGACGCTGCTCTCCCATCAGACTGGAAGGTAGGGAAGGTAGTACCCATTCACAAGGCTGTAGATAAGCATTCCCCTCTTAATTATCGTCCGATCTCAATAACCAGCATTCCTTGCAAACTTTTTGAACATATCATTTTTTTTCTCGCCTCGTCAACTTCTTAGAATCTAACAACTTCTTCAACAATGCCCAACACGGTTTTCGAAAAACATTTTCATGTGAGACCCAACTACTATCTTTCACGAATGACCTACATCACATTCTGGACCAAGGATCCCAGGCGGATTGCATTTTCCTGGATTTTGCCAAAGTATTTGACAAAGTTTCTCACAATCTTCTGCTTCTAAAACTTTCCAAACTTAACAGAGACAGTAACGTTCTCGCATGGATACAGTCTTTTTTAACTCAACGGTCTCAATATGTCACTGTGAATAACAATAACTCCCCTTTTGTCAAAGTTGCGTCAGGGGTTCCGCAAAGGACAGTCTTAGGGCCGTTGCTATTCTTAATTTATATTAACGACCGGTCCCCACTCATGTCTATTCATCCGTGTCTCTGTTCGTTGACGACAGTCTACTTTACCGAGAGATTCTCAATCATAATGACACCTGTATACTCCAATCAGACATTAATGCTATTTACCGTTGGTCTGACTCATGGTCCATGAAGCTTAACACTAACAAATTCAAGGTCATGCGTGTGTCTCGCCAGTCTCAGGTGTGTCCTGACTATTTCCTTAATAATGCTCATCTAGAACCGGTATCTTCGTACAAATATTTTGGCGTACATATAGCTTCTAACCTTTCATGGAAAACACATAATCAGCATATTTCAGCTAACGCTAACCGTATGTTAGGTTACATCAAGCGAAAATTTTCATTAGCCCCTGTCTCACTGAAATTAGCTATTTACAAAGTTTTAATTCGTCCCAAGTTAGAACATGCAGCTCCTGTCTGGGATCCCGGACTAGTCACTATCGTATCTACATTGGAAGCCGTTCAGAACAGATCCGCTCGTTTCATCCTCATAAACTATCACCGCACCGCTAGCGTCACCTCTATGAAAACAACTCTCTTATTACCACCTTTATCACTACGTCGTAAAATTTCTCGTCTTTCCCTATTATATAAAATGTATCACCATAATTCTTTCCTGCGCGACAAAATAATTTCTCGGCCTGTCTATGTTTCCTCCCGTCTTGATCATCAACATAAGGTGGGCATTCCTAACTCTATCACAATCACGTTTTATTCATCTTTCGTTCCCCGTACATCCCAGGAGTGGAACCACCTTCCCCAGTCGATCGCCATTATCACGGACTCTGAGCTCTTCAAAAGTACAATAACTAATTACTTTATTACTGACTGTGTCTAATACGTATTATGTTATTTGCATTAACCTTCTTGTTGCTCTCTCCTTCTGTAATGCCTTCGGGCCCTGAGGGTATAATAAATGAAATGAAATGAAATAATGTTTTTGTTGTTCAAAAAGCGTTTGACAAGAACATTAGACCATTCGATGCGTTCAACTCTGAAGACTCTCGGGAATAGATGCTGTATATACTATAAGTAATGTGTCCCAGTAATGTTCTCCGAAGTTCTAAATCGCACCAGATGTTCGACCATTCGTGCGAAACGTTCCTGTCATGTTATGTTACCTCAAGCTATTCGGCTGCACCGAGTAAGTTCACGAGAAACGGTCTTAAACGACAACGGCAGCTTAAGCGTGTGGCATTCCTGAGATGGCGCAGGCAGCCCATCCACAATTTTTTTATTTTTTTTTCCCCAGACGGCGCAATTCGCCCGCGCAAACTCCTTGGGCCCATTGGATCCCGGCCGTCTTGCCGTCCCGAATGATTTAGCCCCCTTTCCGCGCCCATTCTGCCTCGCCGACGACCGTTCAAAACGGGCGCTTTTGCTTCTCGTGATTTACGAGCGACGGTCCGCCGATCCCTTGCGAAGCACTGGGACACTTTGGAGCCGGACCGAGCGCTCAGGTAGGCGCGCCCAGCACGGAGCCTGGGGCTTGGGGATCCGCAGGCCTCAAAGTAAAACCGAGCAGCCGGGAGGACAGCCGGGGAGGCGCCCAGCGGGGGCGTGGAGCCGGCGGAGACAGCGCGGCGGAAGCGACGCTAATGATTAAATAAAAACAGCCGCATGGGAGGAGCCGGGGGAGACGAAGAAAAAGCGCCCAAGAAAGAGCCATTGTTGCGGGAAAGACGACAGGGCTCCTGGGAATGCTGGCAGGTGACGGGGAAGCCGGAGAAAAATGGCTCCGACAAGATAGTGCGGGGAACCTGGGAGAGGCGCTCTGGCGTCGGCGCTACTGGGACGCAGCCAGCGCTGGCGCACCCTGAACCCTCGTCAGCCCGGCTGCCAAACACCCCCGCTGTGCAAATTCCCTCGGCGCGCCGGCAGACCGTCTTGCGGGCTCGGCTGGAGGCACGCTGCCGCCGTTCCGCTCGATTGCGCCGACGGGGGCTCGGCTTGGCCGATTGCGTCGAGCAACCGAAGAATTACTTGACGCGCTCGGCTTTCCAAAGGTTTACTTTGACGCGTGTGTCGCCATCCACTCAGTCGAACGTGTTTCAGGCCACGGAGTGATTGCGGCAATTTCACCCCCCCCCCCCCCCCCCCCCTTTGACGGTAAACGTAGTGGCCGGGTGATTTCTATTTGTACCGCAAAATGGAGCACAACGTTTGTTATACAGTAGCAGCTGTTAGACATCCGGCGGCGTTTGTACGCAAGACCTCACGTGATAGCGAAACTCGCGCCGCCCCCCGGCGCG
The DNA here is from genome assembly GCF_016920785.2 of Ixodes scapularis. Taxonomy (NCBI): domain Eukaryota; kingdom Metazoa; phylum Arthropoda; class Arachnida; order Ixodida; family Ixodidae; genus Ixodes; species Ixodes scapularis. Next base: position 55,618,172 of record NW_024609884.1, read on the forward strand.
CTACAGCTCTCTCCCTATCGCCGTCGCCCCTTGCACTACCACGTCATCTATAACAAGACGCGCTATCACTCACTCCCTCCCCCTTCCCGTCCCCTGGGTCCCCGCCGCTCACACAGTAGTAGGTTCCCCGGCGCGTCTCAGAAGGGCAAATAACAACAATCACATTTTATAAGAGCATTTCAAATGAAAAGAACGCCTCAGTGTCATTTTCTCGCCAAAAGCACCATCTCGTACAAACCTTCCGCAAAAAGCACGCATCTCCTAAAGCACACCCCCTAGAACAATTCGACTAAACGCAAAGCTCCTAAAGCCTATCGGCTAAAAGCAAATCTCGTAAGCGCAACACATTTAAATGCGAAAGCGTTTAGGAGCTCGTGTCGCAGAAAACCCGGCGTCAGCGTCGGTGCGACCAAAATATCCCATAATGCAACGCGCAGGCAGTCACGTGTGTCACACGTGACGTCACACGTGGCTGCGCGCGTTGCATTATGGGATTTACTGGCTAACCTTTCCCGTAAAATTTAGCGGAACATTTTTCTGCCAAATTTAGCAGAACATTTTCCCACCAGATCTGGCAGAACATTTTCCCACCAAATTTCTCGGGTCAATAGGGTCATGACGTCGCAGCCACGTGTGACGTCACATGACACTAACGCTACCGACTAGACCACGCACACACGCTTGCAAGACTTGGCAACGAGCACGCGTTTATATGAGAAGGCTTTGCAAACGGGACCCGATAGCGCTATCTCGTTCCACTCTTAAAGGCGAAGCTTAAGCGTCCTCCAAGTTTTTGAGTGGTCGTTTCCAATTTTTTTATTCATCTACGTTTTACGAAACTGTTTCGCAGGTATCTTGTGAAGTGATGAGAAACCCAAGGTCAAACCCTTTAACAGATTTTCCTAATTCGAAACAAGACACGTAAAGTACCAGATTCGTACGAACTAAAATCGGTGTCTCCAGAAGTTGGCTTTTGTGAGATACATGGCTGTAACGCTGTCAAGCCTAGTATGCGTTGTGCAGGCCGTTTTCATGGATCGCCCGGCGCGTGAGCGCTACTTCTTTTTCTTGCTTTTACTCTGCAACTTAACTGCCCAATGGCAGAAAAAAAAAAAAAAAAAAACTACTTTTTTGGCTCTACCGTATCTGGAGATTGAGCACTGTAATTTCTTTAAATGTATTCAATACTTGATTTGCCCAAAACAAGTATTGAGGTTTTTTTTAAAAATATTTTTCACTTTTTGTATGATGTTTTTATGTTATAACTTATCAGATGTCGCGGAGGCGGTGTGTCACTAATGCCCAGGAAAAATATTCTTCGGGAAATAATACAAGAATACTCATGCGTTAATAAAGACTCTCAAATGCTATCTTTGCTCGTTGATAAGAACATTGTCCCGTTATTATTTTACTGACCGCCGGACGGAAGTCTGGCGTCTTTTCGATATATATATATATATATATATATATATATATATATATATATATATATATATATATATATAGGGTGTTTTTTTTTTATTCTTACACATTTGTTTAAAAAAAAAACGTGAAAGCTACACTAATGCGGTTTGTGCAGGTGGGTTATATGGCCAGGCGGACATTATGTGGGCGGCTAATATTTGTAATAAGTCGGCTAATTAAATAAAATTCCTTAATTAACTTTTTAATTACTGAAAATAAACATATGGTTTCAATAAAGAAACTTGCTGAGCATCATCAAAAACCCCTATATCAACTATTTTTAGCAGGATATAACGCCGGGGCAGCATTTTACGGCGTTCTGTAAAAACGCTCCATTTGGACGCGTTTCTAGATTTCGGTTCCTTATCGGAGCGCATCTACGCGCCCGCGATCCTGCACCCCGGTGGTCGCGGCGCGAAGCAACCTCCTCGCCTCCTTTGTAGAATGGAGCGAAGTAGGGCGCACGTGTGTTGCGCGTCTCAGCCACTGGGGAGCAGGACCGCGGGCGCGGTGATGCGCTCCGATAAGAAACCGAAATCTAGAAACGCGTCCAAATGGAACGCTTTTACAGAACGCCGTAAAATGCTTCCCCGGCGTTATATCCTTCCAGAAACAGATGATTTAGTGGTTTTCAATGATGCTCTACAAGTTTCTAATTGAAACTATATGTATATTTCCACTAATTAAAAAGTTAATTAACGAACTTTAATTAATTAACCGACTTATCGCAAAGATTAGTCACCCACATAATGTCCGCCTGATCGTATAACCCACCTGCACAAACCGCATTAGTGTAGCTCTCACGGATTTTTTTAAACAAATGTTTAAGAATAAAAAAAACACCCTGTATATATATATATATATATATATATATATATATATATATATATATATATATATATATATATATATATATATATATATATATATATATATATATATATATACATCAGCTTCGCCAGTGAAAATAGCTATAACATTATTTCAGGCGTTTTCAATATCCGCATGTTTCCAAATACCCCAAACAAAAGACAAATCAATGTACTAATTAATAGAAATGGGTCCACAAATTTGATAACGTCGCCTACGAAATTCGAGTTTTGAAACACCAAATCTGCTTAATTTGTTACTAAGTTTTTTTTTTTTTTTTTTTTTTTTTTTTTTTACGCGTTGTATAAAATTTAGTGCACAATAAGAACAGACATCAGTGACGGTCACGTTCCTGAATTGATGGTTAAAGTGGAAGGCGAAGAAGGGGAAAAGCTCGAGCACAAAGGAAAAGGATAAGCTCGCGAGAGAAGATGACATTCGACGACTAAACCTGAAGGGCGGCAGTTGACCCGCCAACGCTCCCGGCAGACTAGGCTCCGCTCCTGGTGAACCCTGGCTCCGCTCCAGGGCCGGTTTTCTCGAAGCGATGGTAAACCCATTTTGGTAAACCACGGTGCCTAGGAAGGGAAAAGTACCTAGGTACTGTAATAAACCGCTGGATATAGAGCAACCATAATTATTTCTGACTGGGCAGTAAGATGCGCCATCTATCGGTGAAACAAGCCAGTCATTTTGTTTATCCTCTTTTTCCGCTGGTTGTTATCGATCTAGTATGGTATTTTAAGTCAAGATATAGTAATGTTGTACTTGAAGACCACTTTATTTGCTTCAGGTGGTACGAAGAAATTTTTGCTACTATGCTACAGTTTGTCGACGAATATTCAAAGATGTAAGAAACATTTCCTTCAATATGTTTCGCCATAAACAACGCATAACTTTCCCGTGTGCCTTTCAGTCTGGCAACGCCGGTGCTGTAGTCTCGTTTTTGTTCCTTGCGACGCACGTTTCTGCAATTCCTGCTGATCTCAACTGTTTGCCCCCTCTTCCGTTTGCCCAACCGATCCGCCGGTGACGAGAAGCTAAGCTTCTCGTCACCGTTGAATTGCTGGCCACCGTGGATATGTAGAAACCTCGATGCTGTCGGCATACTGTCGGCGCACTGCGAACAAAAAAACAGTACAGTGTCCCAGCTGTTCACCGGGAACGAAGACTTTATCTAGGATAACCCCCTTTCTCTGCAAAGCAATCGCTATTCACGAGTTGGCGTGCATAGTGTAACAAATTAAACGTGTTAGTATAAATATATACCAACACTCGTTCGCAGAACATTTTTTTACTCACCATAAAAACACTTGCAAAGCTTAAGAACCGTCATATGTCTTGGATCCCCGACTGCTGAAGAGTGATGCGTTCGCAGAATGCCGCGCCGTCGGTAGTTTAGTAGTCCCTCTGAACTACCGCTTTGCTTGACGTGCTAATAAGCTGATGGTGCATCATTAATATAACAGCCGGATCGAAATGAATGTTCAGCAGAACCAAGCAGAACTATTAACCCTCATTAAACGACGTCGCGGCCATTTCGCTTGTAGGTACTGCTCCTCCTTTGGCGGCCCTGCTCTCCCAGTCACGTGATCTAAAATTCCCTCTTCTAGGGACAATAGTTAACTTTAAACCACGGTTCGCGCTCGAGAAAACGGGCCCAGGTCTTCTCGCCACCATCGAGCCGGAGCGACGTCGTGCTTGCTGCTCGCACCCGAAGCTCGGAGCATTGGACTTTGAGCTCGAAGACGGATGCGAAGGGGTGGCCTCGCAACATTCCTGTCAACCCAGGCCGCGTACCTGATTGGTCAAGCGACACCATCGAATTGGTGCTGGGTGGCCCAGAGCTCCTAGCAAGCTTGGACCCACACCCGTAACATCGAAGAACAAGGCCTAGTTCCGGCCCAAGCAAGATCGACGCTCGCGACTGTGAGTGTCCTCAGCTCCCATTTAAAGACGACGGAGGCTGAATCTAGTTACTGTAGCTATTTAATCACTCCATTTTTGTTCTTTCGCTTCTACTTATATTTTTTTTCCTTTTTTTTTTTTGTGCTTGTGAGTAAATTAATTTTCGTTCGTCTACTTATGTGTCGCTTCGTCTTTCGACCTGCCCTTGTCCCCTCGGAGGAACATGACAGTGACCCTGTAGGTGCGTTCATGTGTGTACAAAATAAATTGCTAAACTCCAAAACTCTAGATTGCCTGCATGTTTTCAGAACATTAGGATGAACGGCATTTCTGCTGAAAATCTCGGAGATAGTTTAGAGGGAAGTATACCAAAATGATGACGCGGACATTGCATATAACCTGTTTCTAAATAAATTCTTAGAGGTATATGAAAAATTGTTTTCATATCAATCAGTTAGGGTGTCCACCAGAAGTCGGAAACCATGGGTGACGCCAAAGCTTGTAATCAAGATAAATAACAAAAATGTATAAAATATTTGTTCAAACGAGGGCACCTGTAAATTTGAAGGCATTCAAATCACACTGAAACAGACTTAGAAAGAAACGTAAGGGTGCTAGAGCAAAGTAGTTTACTATCTAGTTTATGTTACAGTAAAGCAAACACACTTCGCTTGGAAAAAAGCTTTCTAATTTATTAAATCGTTCAAAAAGACAAACCAAATCGAAAAGGTCGGCATTGATAACGTAAAGCTACAAGAACAACAGCGAGCAAACGCTTTTAATAGATTTCTTTATATATATATATATATATATATATATATATATATATATATATATATATATATATTTTTTTTTTTTTTTACTTGACCAGGAGTTTCATGTGGTTCTCAGTCATGTGGGTTCCGTATATATAGGGTTCCGGGTTTTCGGTGTTTATTTTTTTCTCTCAAATTTGGGGTATTTCCTTTTCGGGGTTTAATTTTTTTTACAGATTCGGTGTTTTTGTTTACATTGGTTTAATTGTCATTACCAATTTACACAAAAAACACCGAATCTCTAGGAAAAGATTAACTCGTATAAAAAATACCCCAAAATTCGAAAAACAAAAGAAACTCCGAAAACACGGAACGAGAAATCTAGTACGCCAAATGAGAAAAAAAAAAACTTTTAACTTGGATTATGCGAGGAAATATAGATTAGGCAAGACAAGAATGTGTGACAATCACGAATTTTTCGTAAACACCTTCTAGTGGCGTGCAGAAATCAAAACGGTGTTTTACCCAAGGAGGTTAGAAATACTAGGAGGGGGCACGTTGCAATATTGGTGAAGCATAGTCATAAAAAGTTTAAACGATTTTGTGCCCAACGTGACCGCAGATCTGTCTGGTGATTGGTGCGCGTGACATGTCACGTGCGAGTTGGATGGTTGATTGTAGGAAGATTACTTGCAGGCTTGCGCGCGCTCCGTCCAGTAGGTTTTATCAGATCGAAGGCTAGACGAAGGCTAGCTACGGTCACGTGATGTGGTGAGAGTAAGGAAAAAAATGAGAAAGAGGCGAGGCGTCAAGGGAGCATGGCTTGTGGAGGCTACGCGGCTGACGTCATGCCCTCTCCTGCCCTTCTATTCTCCATGGTTTTACCACATACCAGAAGTGACGACATTCAAGATGGCTGCGCCCTTGTGGAAAAGGCGTATTTGCGACTCCAGCGACCTATAGGGGGCGCCACCACCAGACGAACATGGCGGCTGAGAACAGGTCCCGTCGGCAAGGCTGTTCCGGGCCGCCTGAACGGGTGGCGCATTCAATTTACCAGATTTTCTTTTGTTTAATGCCCTTTTTTATGGGTATTTGAACTGCGACTGTTAAGTGTAGCCGGTGCGCATAAACTTGCAGAGCATAGTTTTGTTTTTCCGGTGCTTTTTGTTCTTTTCATGCCAAACTTTTGTTTCGGAGAGTTCGTTCAAAACCGAAACTATAGGCTCTGGAGAGACAGTAAACTTGCAGCATAGTTTTGTTTTTCCGGTGCTTTTTGTTCTTTTCATGCCAAACTTTTGTTTCGGAGAGTTCGTTCAAAACCGAAACTATAGGCTCTGGAGAGACAGTAATAGACTCTAATCAGTTTTGATCAGCTAAGGAAAGCGGCGATGACCACAAAATTGTTCCACCGAGAATAATTTCCAGCTAACTCGCATGCCTCGACTATGCGACTTATCTGTCCGCGAAACAACACAGGTTGCAGGAAGATAACGAAAATTAAGCAAGGGCCTCTTGAGGCGAGGAGCGTGTTAACCCGCTGGCGCCCCACTAAGCAGCTGATACTCTTATTCCAATTCAGGTTTTAGTAGCAATAGACCCTTTCCGAAATTCAGTCTGGCCACTTTGATCACTATCATCACCATCTGAAAAATGGCATATGTGCCATACCAATGGCGGCTTTCTATTTACTGATGAAGGAACATGTTGAAGATACTCCTAAGCTGAGGATTCGAGGCCTATACATTCTAGACGTTAGCATGTTGCGAAACCGGAATTGAATGCAAGCGCTGCGTAAGTGTTCATTTCTCTAATTCGAGCCCAGTGAACCTGTTAGTGGCACAAAATCGACTTCGAAACCCCTTGACTTATGGAACTTTATCAAGGCGACTGTCTGGGTTGGCGCTTCGTTCTGACTAGTTGCATTGTTGTGGGAATCGACACTGGAAGATCCAGAAAAACCTGTATAGCGAAAAGTTTATTCTCGTCTGCCATTGGCATGCAAAAGTGATGGTGCCCAATAAAATACTGCAGGCTACAAGTTCATTGCCGCCATTCGTATGGCAAAAGTTAAACCGCCATTTCAGCCACCAGATGGCACTGAATTTCGGAAAGGGTCTCTTGAGAAGTTATTTTGACGAATATGCGGGTAATGTATTATATTACGTGCTATGTGCCTCTAAAGCAATATTAGTATGTTCTTCGGGTTGAAATATGAGCTTAGTTGACTATAGCTATTAGGTGACCTGCTCAATAAAAGTATATTTGACAGAGAGATACTACTTAAACTCAGCCAAATGGTTCTAGCCGGCATCACGGAGACGAATGAGGACAAACTGAAGAGAGTCTTCATCGGAGATTCACGCAGAAATCTCTGCATTGAACCTGACTTCGAATCCTGAACGGAGAAATTGAGTATTTTTTTGTGGCCGGACAACTTTAGCAATGTAGACGCATATTGCTGCTGGCTTCGGTGGGGGTATAATATAAATATTGGAGGCACGATAGATCATAATGTCGTGACAGCTTCTAACTTTGCGAGACTCGTCCCCCACCTTTTGAAAGCAAACGATATCCCTCATTATTCGTATGCAGCGAGCAGGTTTTCCGGAATCAAGCAATTGCGATATCAGCCCAACACCTTCCGTGTGATCCACAACCTTTTTTGGCGAAAAGCATCCAAAATGAATAGCCAAAGCACCGACCGGCGTGGGTGGCTCAATCCTGAAGCTAATCGAACACAACCAAACTCAAGAAAAGCAGCTATCGAACCTTTCCATTCACCTAACTACAACATCGGTGTTCCCTCCAGTGAAATACCTTGTCTGTCGTCCTCAGTCCACTGTTCTACATCCTTATAAAGAAACCACTTATCAGATACCAAGTAGTCGTCACTTTGAATGTGATTCGAGACAGACAAGAAATCAAAACGTTTCTCCGTGATTCTTGCCCATCCAAGAAATCGAAAGCACGCGACCGTGTGTTGTGGAGCAAACGGTCTTTCATACACGTGATGTAAGGAAACAATCTACTGAGGCTTCATCACACTGATGAACACTCAGGCAAACTTGAGAAATATTCGGACCTTTGTCAAATTACATTGTTCGCCGACGCGCCGACAACATGTGTCCGCGAAAGCCGCCAGAGACGCGGAGAGGCGCAAAGCGCAATGTTCTGGCTGGTTCCCCGTTTTCCCGCTTGGTGCAGTCCGTTTTGCTGGAGTCGCTAATAAACCTTTCCAGCACTCATCACACAGGCGGAAAATGCTTAGTCACTGGGCTGTAGACGCAGGCGCGGCGTCTCCTATTTTGTGGAAGAAAGCAACTGCGCACGCACGCAACGCGTTCCACAGCCCAGGAGACAAAGATGGCAGCGCCCAGAAGGCGATTGGAAAGGTCTATATATTGAAGATTAGAACGTGGATTCGATCTTTTTTTCGTCAGCTGTAGACACCGAATCGTCGCAAACGTTTTTGTCATTGGAAAAAAAAAAAAAAAAAGTACAAGCTGTGACGTAGATGAAATGCAGACAAAGCGAATACAGTGTGTCTTAGGTGTTATATCCTCCTCTGCTTGACGTTCATTTTTAATCTTTCTTTGCAGCACGGAGTGTTTCCAAAACAAACGCAGCTTGCTAAAACCACTGTCTTGTATAAAAAAAAAAAGTAACAAAAACGACATGGAGAATTATATGCCCATTCTAGCTTTGTTCGGTGTTTTCAAAAGGTTTCAAAAACATCTTTGCTTTCACGATTGGTAAAGTTTTCAAATAAGCACGCTATTATCACTTTGTCACAGTTTGGCTTTCCTAAATGCCGATCCACGAAGCTTGCTTTTATAGAACAAGAGGAGTACATTTTTTTTAAGCATGGAAGAAAAAAAAACTCTTGGCATTTTTATTGATTTCAATAAAGCATTTGACCTTTTGTAACATAGCGTTTTAATTTAAAAAAAAGCTAGAAATATGCTGATCTCGTAGACTAGCGTCCAATCTCACTGTGTCTTTTTTTTCACATCGTAAGCAATATGTTAATATTGCCGCGCGCCAAGTAGGCAGTGCGGCCGTAGCCTAACGGTTATCGCGCTTGCCTCCCACGCGAAGTGCCAGGGTTCGATTCCTGGCCGCGGCTTCACATTTTGTTGACACTGTAATGTGATGTTCTGGTGAATTCGAGAACCGTCTAGCTGATTCGAGTTTAGAATGTTCTACGCGTCGAACCTTCTACGTCGAATGCTCCAGAAGCCAACGCGTGTACAAAAGCGGCTCCGCGTGGCAAGCCGGAGTCAGTTTCGCCCCAGCGTTCGGCTCTGCTGCTACGCCGACTTCGACGCCCGCGACGCTCTGTTATTATCTTTTGTACCCTTTTATTTTGGCACAAGTTCGCCACATTAAACGTTTATTTCTTCCTGTTCATTTCTTGTTTATTGGTCACCACCCGTGACAATATAGACAGTTATTGTAATATCTGGCGTCCCTCCAAGGAAGCATTCTGGACACTTTTTCGTTTAATTTGTATATTAACGATATTGTCAACATAAATAAAAATGCTAGTGTTGTCTACGCCGGCGGTATAAGTTTACTTTTTGCAGGAAACTGCTGCCCCTGTTTAGATAATGGGGCCAGTCAAACTCTACAGACGTTAGACATCTGGGGTCGCTCTAATGCCCTAAAAATCAACGTAGACAAAGCTAAGGCTGTTCTATTCCGCCCGAAGAATACCAATGTTAACCTTAACAGTGATGTGGTTTTAAATTCAACAAAAATAGACATTGTGCCTATCCTTAAGACACTTGGCGTTACATTTACAGAAGGAATGACGTGGGCCGAATATGTAAATTCTATTTTGATAAAACTGCCACGGGTCGTTGGCTTAATGCATCGTCATCGCCACACTTTGCGAAAAATGCGAAATCAGTCGTTTATAATTCTTTTTTTTTTTTTCACTATAAACTATTCTCATTTTTTTTTTTACACATAGGGGAAATACTACAAGCTCAAATTTGAACAAAATACTTAATACGAATAATCTGTAGTTCACCATATGATTGTCATGGAGGCCCTCTTTTTTTAAGTTTAAATTTGTTACACGTAACGTAAGTGCTTTATAAATATCGTTTATGCATAAGTTATAAATCCGAAGTGCAGAAACATTTTTGCAACTCTATTGAATCCGTTACAATCGAACTGCCGATAGAGCACAAAACTCTAGATGGCTCCTATTCACAAAACAACACATATTGAACAGATATGATGTTATCATATAAAGTTCCCAACGTGGTAAATTATCTTAATACTCAAAATATGCAACGTCCGGTGTCATCATTACTAGATATCCAGGCATTTTTTATGAGATAATTGTTTTGAAAATGTGACGATCGTATGTAGATTAAAAACTTAGTCCTTACTTTTAGCCTTACATGTGTTACTTTTTTGTATAAATAATTTCAATTGGTTACATATGTATTTGAATGCTTTTGATTGTGCAGTGCTATTTCTAGACGGTTTTAACCACTAGTAATGCTCCCAAATGACTTCCTAAACGTACTCGTTTTGTTTTTTCAAAATTAGTATTTTTTTATTAATTTTTTCCCCTGCAATTTGTAAGGATGAGGGTCGAGGACACGTTAGGCTGCGTCTGTGCAGTTTATTTCCTCGGTCTCACTCCGGAGATACACTTTGACCGGAAATACACATTATTATAAGTAACTAGACAGAGTCTGAGGACGACTGGATAACATTCGTATCAGTACGAGCGCGCTTTTTTAATGTTGCTATTCCCGCGCTTGTGCTTTTGCCGTTAATGTGCCGTTTGAGCAGTATTAAGAGTGGCGCAGACCAAGTTCATCTTGCCGTGAAAACGTTTCCCCTTGCCTGCAGCAAGCAGGAAAGCCCCGCGTTTGCGCAGCGCCCACACTGCCCTGCCTTGGTGCAGCAACAGCCGCCGCAGGGCAGCAACCCCACTGGGACGCCCTGACCGGCAAAGAAAAGGCACTGCACGCTGCGGTGCCTGCCGCAGATAGACGCCTTTTTTTTTTTTTTTTCTATTTCCTGGGAAGCACGCCGTTTCGAGATCACCTTTTAGCGCTCGAATTCGAAGAGATGGCGCGAGATGCGAGCGGATGGCGCTCGATGGGTCCTCCCGGGTCTCTTGGGCTTCCTAAGGTGTGGGATCCAGAGTAGCTTTCGGAGAACGTGTGTGCTGTCTACACGCACACACGTTCTCTCCCCCCCCCCTCCCTCTCTCGCACTCGGACATACAAACTGTGCGTGTATCTCTCTCTCTCTCACACTCTTTTTCTCCAAAGAAAAAGGTCAGGTAAAAAGAATAAAAGCAGGGAGCGGCGGTGATGGAAAAGTGTCCCTGGATTGAATTTGGTGGTGTTCCTTCCTGTTGGGAGTCCCAGACCGAGGCAACTTGCTGCCGACTCTGGGAGTGGAAGGGACACAGCACTCGGGATTTTTTTCGATCTTATGTTTTACGTTGCCATAATTTCTTCTTTTCTTCTTGTTTTTCTTTTTTTTTTCCGGGGGGGGGGGGGGGGGGGCGGTTCTAAGTTTTCCTATTTTATTTCTTTTTTTTTTTTTTATTAAAGGGGCTTTGCGCTTTTCGGGTGTCGAAATTGAATTCCAGGTGGGTCGCTTTTCGCGCGTCGGCCGTGCGGCGGTCATGGTGCGACGAGTGTTCTGGAGTCTTCGGCACTGTAATGGTGGGCCGTCGTCAAAGAAGCGTCAAACGCGATTCTTTCGGAGACTAGAGAACATGTTTTTAAGCACCTCGGGCGGATTGCTCGCTTTCCCGAAGAAAGCGTGTGTCTTGTCGTCACAGGGACACATCGAGTCCGCGGCAGCGTACGTAAAATGACATCCCCACCTGTAAAAAAGAAGAAAAAAAAGTGACCTTGCCTTTATTTCACATTGTAAATGCAATAGCTCGCAGGAGGTATTTCTTTAGCGTCTCTCGGGACAAAACACTTTGTGGGGCACCACGCTCCTTTTCGTATTCCGGAAGCGCATACGTTGTTTTTTTTTTTTCTTTCTTTTTTCTTGTTTATTTAAGCAGCACATTTTGTCTAGGCCCATGTAGAACATTTTATGAGGCCTTTCTTTGCATACCGAGAAGGCAGATTACGACCTTTCTTCGCCTTAATAAAAATGTATAGTTCGCTTGTTTATATTTTCTAAACAAATTCAATCGTTTTTGCTAAGGATGTGCTCATTTTACTCCGCATTCAAAAAAATTTCATCCGTGTCTATGACACTACGTTTCAGCATCACCCCCATGTCGTGCTGTCTACGTGCAAAAAAACAAAAAAAAAAAAACGGAATGTTTGTTTTCCAATTCTATTTAACGCTTCCAATAGGTCGCACCGACATCCGAGTCTAGAGTGCCCTGCGAGGCCCGAGCAATAGGGTCCCCCATCTCTCAGGCGTTTTCCGTATGCGCAGAGAGGCGCTTCCTTGCGAAGCAGCCACGCTGAGCGACGACAGCCATGGAAAGGAACGGCACCGCTGCTTAGCATCCCCTCGACCGGAAAAAAGCCGCCGGGTAACTCCGTATACTGCGCGCACTCCGCCGGAGACGGAGCCAAGCCATGGCGGTAAACCGAGCCTCAAAGCCAATATCCAAATGGGAGCCGACGAACCCATGGCGGCCGACCACTGCTGGGGACTCCTTGGTATTCGCGACGCGGTGTGCCTCAGGGAGGCCCCGAGACAGCCGTTCTTCGGACACAACGAGAAAGCAACACTGGTCCGGTCGGACAACACGAATCCACTTTCGAGACACGAGGATGTTCCATTCGCAAGATTACTTCCCGGAAACGCGAGTCAAAGCCGGCCCTCGCTGCCTCGGGTCGACCGCACAGCGGCTCCGCTTCGGCTCAGTGGCGGACACCGAGAGGCCGGACCGCGGGCCGGACCTTCCAATTTCCCTCAAAGCGACGCTGGGCCGTCGCCTCGGGCGCCTCAGTGCCCTGCGTCGCCGGACGGGCGCCGCTCTCCTCGGTGCCCGTCCGGGCTTCGGAACGCGTGCGGCTGGTGGCCGCGCAACCGTTGCCGTTGTCGAACGGGAAACGCGATGCGGCGTCATTTGGTACCCGCTCCGATTCGTACAAATGCGCTTCCAGCCTGTGTAAGAGTGTTTTGGATCAGATATCGCTAACTGACGGGCGTTCAGAAGGAAAAGAAGCCGCTGCTGACGCTCGTAAATGGGTTTTCTGCAATCCGTCTTGATTTCTTCTCGCGTCATTCACTCCATCCGTCGACGCTGTTACGGAAGTCGCACGCGTGGGCGTTTACCGGGTCGTTTGCATCGAATATAACGATGCCGCTCGATCGCTTCTTTGTTGTTGATGATATTGATTTTTAAAGGTTTAATGTCGTAGGCGGTTACGAAACTTTAGCAAGGAATGGCGCCTGGCAAACTCGCTTAAGTGATCAAAATACGGGGTCGATCTGAAGTTGAGAAGTGGGCACACCTCCCACCTGGCCACCACTCGTCGAATCGGCTGCCGCATTCACTATCGACAAGGCTGTTCTTTCTGACAATACCTTGGCGCCTAGCTGTATTTTTGACGTCCACTTCGCTTTGAGGCTCGAGCACGTATCGGAGGTCAGCGTCCGGTGGAGGGCAGGCTCCGCGGGAGTCGCGCGCGCTCGAGACCGGTGGGCGTTGTGGAAGCGAGCCGTCAGCCCAGTTGAGTACCACCGGCGAGGAACACGTCGCCGCCACAGAACTCTCGGCAGGCCGAATCAACAGGCCGCCTCGAGGGGCTTTGAATCCACTTCTGCGCACAAGGCGTTTGCCGCGAACAGTTCGAGGAGAAGGTGCTCGACTGAGGTCCCTTTTCTCGCCTTTGTGTTCTTGTTGGAGCTATTCCTGCTTGCATCTGTCCACGCCTGATAATTTTTTTATTTATCTTTTTTTTGGAAGGGGGGGGGGGGAGGGGGGGGGGGGCTACGGGAAAGGCAGGAAACAGTTCGTGTGTTTGCGCATTTTTATTCCCATGGAAGTTGAATTTTTGTTTTCCGCGTCGTTGGATGTTTGTGTGGCATTGCACAAGCCCTGAAGAGAAAAAAAAAAATAAGGGAGTCTGGTGGCTGTAGGGTCCAATTCAGTTAGTGTCAATCACGGCGGAAGAGGGTCGTTGAAAAAGATGAAGAGACTGACAGGAAAGAGCCGCGAGAAGCGAAACAGCCTGAGCCAGGAAAAACGGTCGGCCCTGCTCCCCATCGAGACGCGGAATTTGAAGAGGGCCTGCCCGCGGGGCCCCAACAGCCCTTTTAATTGGGGCCCTCTTGCCGTGCCGTGACACCTCGGCGCACTCTTCGTCGTGCGAACGAACGCTCTCGAGCTCTGAGAGGCCACGCTGCGTTCTGCCTATCGATTGGGTCCTCCCCCCACACGCTCCAACAACTACCTTCTTTTCCTGGCTCCCCCACAAAATTACTGTTTTCCCCTATTTCGATTTTTACGGAATGGACTTTCGCTCAGCGGACCCTCGATAAAGCATGCTCCTTCCGCTTTTGAACCGCCATTTCTTTTTCTGCTTTTGCTCGGAATAAAAGTAATTAAATAGCTCGAGCGCGAATAGCTCTCTTCGTACCTTTTTTTTTTTTTTTCGTTTTTCCTGCATCTGGTCTAAAATATCACGCGGCGCTTGCACCCAACCGATAAGAGTAATATCTTCGCGTAGAAGATATTTGGAAACACCGAACTCGAAGTTAGCTTGCTTCCTCATTGTTCCACATTGACACGAGTAACTAGAACGGCGGTCACACATTCTCACTGCGGACTCGACAACTGTCAACTTACAAATCTCTTCCATGCTCCCCCCCCCCTCCCCCCCCCCCCCCAAGCCCCCCCCCCGCCTTTGATCCTTCTCTCCTTTCGTTTCTAATTTTCTTGTGGTCCCTTTTACCGCCCTTTTTCCGTGCCCCAATATTAACTTGCCTTTATAAAAAAAAAAAAAAAAAAAAAAAAAAAGGTCCTTATATGCATTTGAGCGTCAGTTTGCCCTCCCAACTTTGCTACCGCTATTATCCGTGCTATCGATCGATGTTTAATAGACCCTTTTCAAAAGTGGGCGCCATCTAGTAGATGCTCCGCCAATCACCCGATCCCGCCATTGTTTTGGCACGCACTCTGTACATGTAATGGACGCGAGGGCTACGTCAGCGTTGGGCGAAGTCTCGGACCCAATCACACACTTCGTCCCAAGAAATGGCTTCCGCCAGTGTTGCTTGATGGAGTTCTATAAAGGGCATATTCGCTGTTAATTAAACCTTCAAGGAAATTCACCCCTTTGCTTAGTCAACACTTAAAAACGACTTTACCCATTGAAACATTAAAAAAAAAAAGAAACAAAAAAAAAGACGTTTTGTGCGCTGCGTGAAGTAGTTCTTACAGGATTCGGTTGTTGAAGAAAGAAGTGAATATTTTGGCGTTTAAAACGTATGTGTCTTAATAAAATAACATAAAGCTAATCTAAGATGCACCTACATAGTATACGTTAATTCAACGCAGAAAGGGGGAAATTAGTAACGTTCCACGAGAAGCCGGACTTTTTTTTTTTTTCTACGCTTCTTGATGTGAATTTCAGTATAATCTGCTTTTCCATAAAACATTTCTTTTTCATGCTGTCAATCACTTATGCTCCTGTTTTGTCTGTAGACGACCAGGTACGTTTAAAGGGAAGCTGAAACACTTCTTGAAAAAAACGAGTTAGAGGTGAATTCTGGCGTATTTTTATCCCGTGAATCTGAATATCACTTTTGTTTTCCCCGAAGATGCAACTAAAAGCGAGAAAAAGCGAAAAAACATTCGACCAGTCGTGACGTCATACAAGGATCTTCGGGCCTCCAAGCGCGTGTCGCTCGTGTGTTCAGCGCGTGCAACCGCAAGCTTGCCAGGTATATTTCCCCGCACTGATACCAGTCGTGACGTCTCTTTCTGACCTTTCTGAAAATAGCAAGAGTGCGCGTGCATAGCTTTGACAGGCGCTGAAGATGCGCGAGAGCAGATATTCCGAACGCTCCTAGTGTGACGTCACGCCCCGGGAAGGAGGGGCTTCGGCGGTACTTTAAAAATTAATTTCTGAAGCCTCCGTGCACCAAATTGAAAAATAATCCGCACTGATACCAGTCGTGACGTCTCTTTCTGACCTTTCTGAAAATAGCAAGAGTGCGCGTGCATAGCTTTGACAGGCGCTGAAGATGCGCGAGAGCAGATATTCCGAACGCTCCTAGTGTGACGTCACGCCCCGGGAAGGAGGGGCTTCGGCGGTACTTTAAAAATTAATTTCTGAAGCCTCCGTGCACCAAATTGAAAAATAATCTTGATATTCCTGATCCTGGAGGTAGAATGAAGGCCATTGAAATGTTTTTTCTCAAATAGAGAACCGCTTCAGTTTCCCTTTAAGCAATACATTATCTCTTGCATCATCATGGTGTAAAAAGAAAACATAATAATTAACTCTAATTTACTCGCGTTAACTAGTGTTAAGATAATTAACTCTATTCAACTCGTATAAAGTATCCTACGAGTATTTCTTTCTAAAAGCAGTCTGAGTCGCTCCAGTCGTGGAGTTTTGTTGCATTACCCTGGTGTAGTATCCTGTAGATAGACATGCCGACTAACAAGGAGCTTGCTGCCAAAATTAAATCGCCACGCGAGTAAGTGTCTCGGGGAAATGGAACCTTATTAGCTGAGTTGAAGAAATAACTTACAGAGATTAATGCGATTGGTTTCTCTTCCCTGTCCAACGATTTTGCAGCTGTACGGCAGAGTATGACGTTTATGAATAAGACTCTTGAAGAGCTGAAACAGAAATGCGAAAATGCACTCAAAGATAACACAGAGTTAAGGAAACGCAACGAGGAATTAACGAAGGTCAATGAACAAATGATGAAACAATTTTCCCAGCTGGATCAGTGCTCTCGACTAAACAACCCCGAATCCGAGGTTTACCGAACAATCCGAACAAGAATATGATTACACTTCTAAGCACTATGGGAGATAAGGTGGACTGCGCCATGACTAGGCATGACATTGACATATCACGAGTACCTACCCCAAGTAATCATAGTGCACAGGCGTCATTGTACGTTTTGTAGTACGAGACCACGAAAAACGTCCTTCTGAAGAAAATGCGCCGAGCGAGACTGACGACAAAAGACTTCGAGCTGACTAAGGACCAACGTCAAATTTTTTTTTTTCAATGATCCCCTTATTCTATTTAGCAAAGGCCTCTTTTCGGATGCGCTGAAACTGAAAAAAGAAAAACTGTGGCAGTCCCTCTAGTCTGATCTGAGAATTGCGTCATTAAGGCAAAACAAACAAATACAAGCCTGGTGTTCAGGAATGCAACCCATCATGACCTAAAAGTGTCCGTGTAAAGATTATTTTTTTTTTTTAAGTAGGCATATTTTCATTTCGATCCGCAATGAATCTTTCTTTGATCCCATCACATTTATTCACGTCACAAGTCCCGTCATTTTCAAACTTGTCAGTTTTACGTCTTAACCATAAGAAGCCCCCGTATTCATTTCGACGAGCGTCAACCCCTGATGATCACGTTAAAATATGGGTTTCATTTCATAGGCTATCAGAAATATGGCTGACGAACATTACAGATAGCTGTTTTAACATCCCAGGTTATCAAGTTTTGTTCAATCATTAACAACAGTCACGAACAAACAGATTAGCTGCACCTTCTAGATCCCACGGGGAGTTGTCTAATATCTCGTTTAACGTTATAATAAGATAATATCGCGTTTAACGTTTAGGAGTGACATCATTATTCCAAATGACCTACGCGAATCATTGTTTATCCAAATTCCTCCTTTCCGTCAATTCAGTAGCCCCCCCCCCCTCCCCCCCTCCGGACAAACACTGTAACACTTTAATTGGCGTAATTTACCGTTCCCCTCAAAAAATAATTCTAATAATCTTTTGTGTGAAATTGATAAGGTACTCGAAGCCTACTCTACCAAAAAGACTAAAATTTTTCTTATCATAGATTTTAACATTGACACATCAAGTATGCATCAATGGCATACTCATATCTTAACACACTTGCCAACCATAGGATATATCAATTACTGACCATTCCCACTTGAATTAGTTACACAATAAAAAGCACATTGGATCATATAATAACCAATCATGATAGCTCCGACTTTACCATATCGGTACTATGTTGCCGCAGTCATAACTGATCATGACACTATTTTCCTAGTTTCTAGTGTGAAAGACTAAATTTCAACTGAAAATAATACAAGACTTACAACTTTGCATTAATAAATGAGTTGTTAAATCGTACAAACTGGTAAAATGTATATGACGAAACAACAACGAAATCAAAGTTCGATAACTTTCATAAAACGTTAACAACCTGCATCCATTCTGGTATAACAAATTAAAACACTCATACGGCGGGGGAAAAACAGCCATGGATGACTAACGAACTACTAAAATCAATTTGTCACAAAAACAATATGTACAAAAATCTTAAGCATAATCCTTTGAACTCAACGCTCCAATCGAAATATTTATTATATCGGAATCAACTCAACAAACTAATTGCCACTGCAAAAAAAAAAAAAAAAGAGCATAATTTTTTAGAAGTTTCCGGCAACCCTTACGCTACATGGAAATTTATTAACAGTGCACTTACCGAAAATCCCGAAGTTCAAACTGTGCCTGCGTTGTGCTGCCTATCAGGAATCATGTCAGATACGCAAGAGATTGCGGAAACATTCAACAAATACTTCTCAACATTAACATAAAACGTTGAATACATACAGAACACCACAAATGCCCACCAAACAACACTCATTCCACGCAATCCCAAAACACTATTTTGCATCATGTTGACCCTCCACAAAGTCTTATCTACAATAACATATCTATAAAATACTGCATCTACTGGTTACGAAAACATTTGAACGGCGTTAAAGGGATTGTCCGGTCTAAAATGGAAGTACTTAATTAAGTTTTTGCGCTCGTTATTTCTAGGGAGCCTTCATATAGACAAACGCCATTTATATTTTGACATACAATGTCCGGATAAGAATTAAACTAGTCATGAGCGTGTGTACGAAAGTGCACCCCGAATTTCGCCAGTGTCAATGGCTGACATCCTGCCGTTTGGCGTGACGTAACCTCAGGCATCGGATCGTCGGCTATGCAGGCACTTCGTGTACGCGGCGGTTGGAATATAGGTTCTTCGATGAGTGTTTTGTATTTTGTTTCTTCTTATACTCTAGTTTAGGTTGTTCTCAGTTCAACTGTGTTTCCTGTCATAGCAAGAAAAAAAAAATGCGACTTCTATCGAGATATTATTCCAAGACGGCCATGAGTTTGGAGCAACTATATCCGTGGCGTTCCTCGGATTGACATATCATTCTTTGCAAAGGGTTACCACACCTTTGCGAAGAGGATTGCCAGGGGCAGTCTATGTTTCTCTCTCGAGCACGCGCAACAAAATTGACGTCGTCATATCCCCCATTCAAGCATATTAAATAAGGGTGGCGATGTGGGTTAGTTGGTTCATACTGACGAAAAGGCAAACAGCGCGCAAAAAACGGGGACAAGAGGAAGTGCAGACAGGACCAGCGCTTGTCCTGTCTGCACTGTCCCCGTTTTTTGCGCGCTGTTTGCCTTTTCGTAAGCATATTAAGCGTGAATGGGGGATATGATGACGTCAATTTCGTTGCGTGTGCTCGCGCACACCGGCGGCTGCTGACTCATGGAAAGATAGTGGGCCACTCATTATAGACACTGAAATGTTGGTTCAGCATCCCTTCAAACCTTCAAAGCCTTAGAACGGGAAGTGCTCTCCAGGCCTCCGGAAAGTACTTCCTTTTCTGTCCTTTAAAACATGACTTGTTGGTTGCTTAATCGTTCCATGAGTCAGTTCTGAGATAAACTTTGTCTGTACATATTTACGTAGTCGGAGGACTTCAATTTTTAGTTATAAAGTAAGAAAGGGTGGTGATCATAAAATGTTTTAGCTCAACTGTGCAATGTTCCAGCCCTGATGAGTTGTATAAAAAACAAAAGTGTTGAAACTTGACAAATATGGGGCTCCCTGCTGGAGGGTTCCCAAGACTTCTGAAATGTGGGATAACTATAGACACCTGGTTGTTATAAAAGCATCAGCACCCTTTCAAAAAAAAAAAAAAATTATGAAATATAAAGAAGGGGCACCACCAATCAATGGACAATATAAATTGCAGAAAATCGTGTCAGCCAGGCAGAGGCCATGATCCTTCGAGCGCATTGGCGGGTAAATAAACGCACGAGATGCGCGAGAAATATTTCCTTCGCCGCTTTCTTACTAACAGGCGTACTTATACGCCATATAAATTGGTGTTGAGGGCAAAACTGGAGTCCACGATGTCAATCCCATCGATTAGAGTCATTACCATGAGAGACAGGGGATTAAAAAAGATGCTCTACCTTCAACGTAGACATTTGAAGGCAATGTCTTGCGAGATCACGAGGAACTGAACAAAAAGCAGCAGTTACAAAAAAAAAAAAAAGCCTATGCGGCGCAAACGAAACCGAAACCAAAACCATTTTGCATACGAATAGCATAAAAGTGGAGCTCTATCGTGAATTTATACGTTTAGACTATTTAAATGTCTTGCAAGTTCATGAAAAATTAATGTGGCTGCGACCCTGACAGGTCGCAGCCACATTCGCTTGCGGACAGCTCGCTTCTATTTCACATGGCTACAGGACATTGTTTATCTACAGTCCAAGGGTTGTTTTAACCATCCGCACAACAAAAGTCCCCTTAAATCCACGAAGATCTAATCTGACAGGACAACAAGGGTAAACGAAAAAAAACCGAAAAGTTACAGTACAGCTGTCGGGAGGCAACCCAACGCGGCTCTTTACCTGATGTTACGTCAGAGCTTCCGCGGTTGCCAGTGTTGCCAACAAAAATGCCGTTTTTTTTTGTTTTTTTTTTTTTTAGGACTTTTGGGAAGAGTTTAAAATCCAATTTCTCGCGTGGAGGTGGATGAAAAATTCGGATATTGCGCGGAAAATGTTCCTAAACACAGTTAAAACGAGGTTTAATCGTTTTCTTCAAGACAAAAATTGACGGGACAATCCCTTTAAGAAACGTGTGGCTCATACAATATCTTCTCCTCTGACCGACCATGCTAACTCGATCTTCTCGTCTGGCATTTATCCATCACAACTCAAAATTGTGAAGGTTATCTCCATATTAAAAAATGGAAATAAAGTAAAAATTGAAAACTATCGTTCCATTTGCAAAACTTTCCGCTAAAATTCAAATAACTGAAACACTAATCCTAAAACGACTACACTGGTGTTTTTTTTTTTGTTTTTTTTTTTACAAAAAGAATTTGCTATCAGACTCACAATATGGTTATCTTAAAGGCAAATCGACTGAACAGGTCCCACTATAAAAAAACACAAAAAAAACTTTTTCTCATCCTACGATGGACGGTCAAAGCCACAGGCGCCAGGTCCAATCACGTTACACCTTAAACTATGGCATGCTTAACATTGATTAGGGGTGGACAAATAATGCTTCGAATCAAAAGTGCTGCATCATTTCTGCAGTTTCGACACTGCAAAGAGCCTGTATGTTGTGGCTTTCTTTGCGATGTAAAATTGTTGAGTCACTCAGTGCTATTCAATTCAAATCACTGTCCGCCCATCCCCTTTAGACGCGGGCACCAACACGTGCATTGATGCCAAATACCAGGCGATTTCTAAGTGGCTCGTGATTGGATCTGGTGGTCCGTAGCTTTTGCCTTTAGTCTATCGTAGGGTGAGACGAAGTTATAAAGATGCCAAAACAAAATATTGAAATGAAGCATGTCGCAATGGGTATATTCGTTGATCTAAACAAAGCTTTTGACTTCCTAAGCCACGCCATGTTGCTGGAAAAATTGGGAGGGCGCCACGAGAGCGCACGACACGAGAGCGCCGACGGCAAATCACGCGACAGGTGAGCGCCACGACACGAGAGCGCACGCGGGAGAGCGCCCGTCGCCACATGAAAGCGCGTGTCATTAGAGCGCCTCACGAGAGCGCTGAACAACAGCTGCAGTCACTACGTGCCTCTCCCCGTGGGAGAATGTTCAACTATTGAATCCCCTTCTGTAGTAACTGTGTCCTAATAGATAAGATTATCTGTTACAGGACAGCTGCAGCACTGCTCAATATGTGAGTGCCAGCTTCATATTTCGTCATTAATCATATGAACGAACGGATTGCTTGCTGGAGCGTTCCAAGTTCGACGTTTTCCCGACGTTTGCCAGAATTGAACATGATACAGATGTAACACCTGCGCGCACGGTAGGCTCTTGTAGCCTTCCTTGCGCTACACAGAACTAAAATGTTTAATCTTAAAAAAAAAAAAAAAAAACGCTTCCCGCAGAAAGCACTTTTTTTCTCTAATATTGATATATGAACATAATATTCTTTTTGTTATGGGGGGACAAAAATGTCAAGTTGAATTGTCTCGAGAACGAAAGTAGCGACCAGTTTTTTTAAAAAAAACGGAGGACTCTATAAGCGGCAGCGATGACAACTGCGCGGTAATGTATTGAGTTAGGATAGATGGCGACATTTTTATGGACGAGTTTAATGTGTTCCTGCGAGATCGTGGATTCAGGGGTTTGGGTTTTTTTTTTTTTTTTTTTTTTTTTTTTTGGGGGGTGGGGGGGGGGGGGGTTGCGCTCTTCGTCAAAGTTAATTTCGAGTGTACATTTACCAAAGAGAGCTGTGATTGCGAAATGGTTTGGTTGTTTGTTGGTTGTGGTTGTCCATCAACGCTCTTAGGTGCACTGTACAGGTGCCCACAAGCTGGTATTGGTGTGCTAAAAAATTTATCAGAAGTTTCGTCAATCAATCTAATTAATTTTTCACATGTTGTACTGGCTGGAGACTTTAACTTGCCAGATATTAACTGGGACAACATAATTCCCATAGGCAGCTGCACGCACTCAAGGCTACTCGTAGATGTTTTTTTAGTAATAATTTAAGCCAAGTAGTGAGATACCCCACGCGTGTGTAAAAATGGCGTGATTCTTTGCTAGATCTGTTGTTTGTTTTTTTCTTTTTTTTTATCTGAGACCGCTGCCATGAATGTTGTTAATATATCAAACGAGAAAGGCATATAGTACCACGCAATAGTTGTCTGCGAGTTATCGTTTCGGCGAAATACGAGCGATACTAAAGAATTGAAACGGTTCTGCGATTTCACTCGGGAAGATGATGTCGGAATCCTCGATATGTTGGAAGTAGCATTTGACGAGTTTTCTGAGATAAGCATTCAGAATGGAGCATGTGTGAATAAGTTATGGCTCTTCTTTAAGCACGTTGTATTACCGTGCATTGATGTATTTTTTCCGGAACGTTCAGAAAAAAAAGCGAAGTCCATGGATTACACGAGACATCTCACATCTAAAACGTACGGTACATCGTATTGAAAGGTCCCAACCAGGTTTAAAAAGTACGATTTCTTCCTTTCGCCAACAACTACGTGCACTCGTGTGCAAATCTAGGTATCATTTTTAAAGTGTCGAAATGCAAAAATTTCTTAGAGAAAACCTAAAAAAATTTTATGCGCATCTGACTAAAACAAATTTACCTATCAAGGAACTTGACCACAACGGCTCACCAATGAGTTTGAGTATCGCGAGTGAGATTAACCTTTTTTTTTATACTTTCTATACCGTGGATAACTCTATAATTCCGCTTTTTACTCATGACCATGGGGAAATTAGTAACTTAGTAGTGACACCAAGTGCTATTTTTGATAGCCTTCTCCGACTGTACGTTAAAAAGTCATGTGGCCCGGACGGGATTCTTAACCCATTCCTTGATAGGTATGCTGAATAGAGTGCGAAGTTTCTTTATAAGATATACCCTTGCAGCTTAAAGGGACACTGACCCCCCCCCCCCCCCCCCATTTTTTTTTTTTTTTTTTTTTACCAGGCGATTTATAATGGTTTCCAGAAGACTACTCAACCAATATGTTGCTACACTGTTAGCAAAAAAAAAAAAAAAAAACAAACACGCCCAGACGTGTAAACCGTTGTCCCATTGCGGACACGTCGTAACGTGTTCGTTTTACACGTAGTCATGTGTGTTATTCCTCTACACATGAGGAAACTTAGCACGATGCACCGTGTTTTTCTTCCGCTAAACACGGCTGAGCGTGTTGGCTGAGCGTGCTGCTCATAAAACATGGCGGCCAGCAGCCGAGAACAGGCGAGACGAGCCCAGCGAGCCGCGCGCCTTTCAGTTGAATTGAGAGCGCACAGGACGCGTTTGTTTTCGTTCGATGTCTTTTATACACAGTACACAGTCTCCAAGCGGCGGACGTAGCTACGTGCAAAGGTACGTGCGTGCGTCGTCGTGGGTCGGCGGCGTCGGTAGCTACGATGCTACGACGCAGTTCGGCAGTGCGACGGAGCCGCTAGACAGAAAAACGAGTGCCAACCTTACATGGACAAATGACTCGAGCAAACTATTTGGAATGGGACGGTAACTTGCGCCACCTAGCGAGATTTCTAGCAGTCTATAGAAAGAAAAAAAAAACGAGTCTGTTAATGAGCTACGACCGATCACGAGTGGACAGCAACCCTACATACATCGCAGACAACACAATACCACGCATTACACAGCACCGACATGTAGCCAAACACAAGACCAACACTGCGCCCGACACTTTCTACTCAACGTATTTTTCTCCCCGAGGCGTATATAAGCTTGACATGTGCGTTCGAGCTCTTTAGTCTCTGACCGTTACAGATTTATAGAAGAAGACAAATCACGGCGCAATGGACAGCCGCATGTAAGAAGTTTTAAAAAGTATGGAGGCAACATCTATAATGTTAGTCCGTTGCGAAAAATAACGATGTATTAACAATAAATCTTAAACCGGTCGTGAAGAAGTTCCAATTTTTGTTATTTCCTGCTCGACCAGTGTTATGAGCAGTCCAACTAGCTTGAATCCGATAAAAAAAAATATTGAGATTTTATTATTATGTAATTAATAATAAATGGAAATTATCCTTGCGCAAAGCATTTTTTATATATTCTTGTGAAGGACGTCCGCCCAACACTTCACTTCCGCTAGTTGCAGTACGGGAGCAGACGCCTTCACTTTTGGGGCGTTTTGATGCAGTTTGTTGTCGTATGTCGTGTCGGTGTTGAGTGGAGCAGTGGAGCTCGGGAGTTTGTGACCGGTGTTAGTCGTGATCACTGGTGTAACGCTAATGCGTTTCTTTCTTTTTTTTATATACCGTTAATTTTCCGAATTTTGAAAATTTACGGGCCCGTGGCACTGCAATATGCTAAATCGCGAACACCCTCTCTGTTGACATCGTTTTCCTGGTACCACTCGTGAATACTGCAAGCGTTTAAACAGTGTGCACCGTCTCGCCTAAATCCCCGGAGTCGTAGTCGATCTGTTGAAACATATTGCTTCGTAATTTAGGACTACGCAAGGCAGTTATCTCGCTGCTCTGGTTTCGGTTATAAAAGCAAGGCAAAACGCTTGTAGTTCCCACCCTCAGTACACGTTGGACATCTTCCACACTTTGACACCGGATAACTGGATGAACGAGGATTTACATTTACCTAAGAGGTCACTCTCGCCGCTTCCTCACCGTTGACCAGCAGGATCAGCTGGCGACAAACCGCGGATGAAAGGCTTGAGCATCAACAGCCCAAGTCCACTCGGTGCCGATGCGGGTTTCTGTCAACCGGTAGGCCATCACAAACCGTGACCGTGACAATGTTCACTACATAAAAAGTGGTCTCAGTTCATGCATCTGTGGGCAGGTAGGAAATCTTGCCTAATTTATTCACACCGCATGATGAGCGCAACAAACTCGCACAAGATTTACAGGAAAATATCGGTTGTGACTTAAGTTTCCTTGAAATATGTTAACCGGTCGTTTCCAGGACCGAATCATCTACTCGAGCGGTGTGCGTCACTGTGCAAACATGTCGCTTTGCAGACGCAGTCCAACAACACGAAACATAAAAACGGCAGATCTAGGACAACAATCCGGAGTCCATTGTTCAATTTAAACGACGTAATTTTGTTGAAAACGCCCGCAGCTTTTTACTCACGGTATGCGTCGGGATACTTCCACATTTTGAAACGGAACGAGGAAGATTTACTTTTAAAGACGCTCGCTGCGTCCCCTGGGACCAGCTGGACCAAATCAGCAGAACAACAACGACGGGACTGAACGCGTAGAACAACCCCACAACAACCAATTCGCGCTCCGTGTTAGTGTGGCTTTCTACCTCCAAGCACCACACAACAGCACGAACGTTTCAGCTCTTTTTCGGAGACGGGAGACGTGTACGATGTCGTTAAACGAATCGGGAACCTTGTTCACGAGCCGATTCTTGACTCGGACATCGACATCTGCCACCGCGTCCCCACTTTCAGGCCTGGAGAGAAAAACGTAATCGTCCGCTTTGTGCAGCGTACTAAACGAGACACAATCCTGCAAAAATGCAAAAAGCAAAGGTTGAACACAAAAGACCTTGATTATGGCGGGAACGGCAACGCTGTGTACGTAAATGAGCATCTAACCAGCTCAAAGAAAAAGCTACTGGGCGCTGCGGTTGCCAAAAAGAAAAGCGTTGGATGGAAGTTTGTCTGGTCTGCGGGTGGGAAGATCTTTGCGCGAAAGGACGAGCGCGCAACCATTCTTCGAATCACTAACATGTCCGATGTCGACAAAATAACGAATTAAAAAAAAATGGTAGCACGTTCGGAGTGCATACGAAACTGAAAATGGATGACGATATGCAACCTGATTGTTATTATTATGATTGTCAAGCATTCAATAACAAGTATAAAAACAGCAAGGGACAGTTCTCGACTATACATTTTAACACGAGGAGTGTTAAAAATAAAGTAGAAGACCTTGAACTATTATTACACTCTCTAAGTTTGGAATTTGATGCTATAGCACTCACGGAAACATGGTTGACAAAAGAAGACATACCACCACAACTTCAGGGGTACTCGTGTGAAAGTCTATGCAGAAAAAAAAAGAGAGGTGGCGGCATAGCCCTTTATTTGAAAAACCACTTCCAGTACCAAATAATTGATGATTTAACCAGAATAGACGAAAATGTTGAAAGTTTCCCTATTGGAAAAACCAGCATGAAAATCAAACTGGTCAAGCTGGTAATTAAGGTGGTCAAGCTGGTAATCAAGGTGGTCAAACTGGTCAATGTGGTAATTAAACTGGTTTAGCTGGCAATCAAGCTGGTTTAAGCTGGGCAAGCTGGAATTTAAGCTGGTCAGTCTGGTCTAAGTAAAAACCAGCATGGTCTCACTCGAATCTGGTTTTAGATTCAATCTGGTGTAGCTGGGAGCCAGTCTGGTCTTAACTGGTCAAACTGGTTTTCCATGGAGCCAATGTGGTCAAGCTGGGAGACGAGCTGGTCATGCTGGGAGACAAGCTGGTGAATCTGGTCGAAATAATAATCGTGGTGGTCAAGCTGGTCATGCTGGGAGCGCGCACGCCAAGGTCGGCTAGAGATAGCCGAACTGGCATTGCTGGGAGCGCGCGCGACAAGGTCGGCTGCTGGAACGAGGCCACGTCCTGTTCTTTGTCCTCTCGTTTTTGGTAGACCACCGGGCGCGTCAGGCGCGCTGCAAGCTACCTTTGTGTGCGAGAAAAGAGAGAGAGAGAGAGAGAGTGGTAGAAACGGAGAATCGAAGACGCGTTTGGATAGCTTGGGCAGAGGGCAGATCGAAGGGACGGCTGTGTGCGCGTTGTTTGGAGACTAGTTGAACGACGGTGCAAGCGAAGCGGGTTTTGAGAAGACAGCGAGCGGCAGTCCGTTCAGTGCGGGAAGATGTCAGACGTCCCGACTGCGGCGTCGCTTCGTGTCTTCGAACGTGTGTGTGCCCAAGAATGACGGCGGTGCCGAGGAGTATCGCCAATGCCATCCAAGCCACACGGATTTCCTCGCCTCTGCCGACCACGCAAGTTGCCGCTTCGCCCCCATCGCTGGCGGGACCCAGGTTCGCTTCTCTCGTCCGTGTAGTATTTTCGTCTGCTATTGCCTGTTTTTGGCCTGTGTCTAGTATTTTTTTCGTGTTGAGAGATAAGCAATCTGGTTTTATTAACATTGTAGACAATTTGCACCGAGAATCTGTGCGTCGGTTAGTACTGTGTCAGCGCCGAGGATGTGTAGCATTTGAGTTCATGTGAGGCTGCCGCAAGTACGAAAATAATAAATTGGATGCCGAGTTGGCTTTTCTGACGAGCTTGGCTTTTTTATTCTGTGTATTAATTTAAACAGGTTAAACTGGTTGGGAAGTTCACCAGCATGACCAGTTTAACAGCATGACCAGCATGCCAAACTGGGCATGCTGGGGCAATAACCCAGCTTGAAGCTGGGACCAGATCAACCATCATGACCAGTATGACCAGATCAACCAGCATGACCAGCATGCCAAGCTGGGCATGCTGGGGCAATAACCCAGCTTGAAGCTGGGACCAGCTTAAGCTGGTTTTTTCAATAGGGTTATTTGTTAACATATCGAACGTAGTAGTAGCTGTTTTGTACAGACCGCCTTCCGGCAATATGTTTGAATTTATGGCTTTTCTTGATAGTGCACTATGTTATCTTGGAACTGTAACAACGTCATTTTTTATTCTCGGAGATATAAACATAGATACAATTTCTGACGATCTGCATGCGAGAGAATTCCGCGATGTCACTCATCAGTATGCCTGTAGCAATGTAATAACACTACCAACCAGGGTGACCGCAGACACTGTAACGTCTCTTGACGTCTGTATTACGAACGTTGATAACGGTCAGACTACGGCAGGTGCACTTTTGTACGAAATTAGTGACCATTTGCCTATCTTCTGCTTAGGATCGTCTTTAGGTAAAGAAAGAAACAACTGTACAGAAATCTTTTGGCATCGGACCATAAATGAGGAAACGCTAGGTCATTTTGGCACACTTATAGAGCAAGAAAACTGGAATGACATTTACGAAGAGCATAACACTTTAGATGCCTATAAAAGCTTCTTGTCTAAATTTAAACAGTGCTATGATGCAGCTTTTCCTTTACGGCGAAGGAAAACAGGACGTAGAAAAATGAGAAAACCATGGATAACGGGCGACCTATATAAAAGATAAAAGAAAAAACTAAAATATATCATGCTTTTATTCAGTGTCGTTATCCCCACATGTTGGCACAATTTAAACAATACAGAAACAAACTAAACTCCGACCTAAAAAAGGCGAAATGTGATTACCATCAAAATAAATTTCTGCATATTCACAATGATCATAAGAAAGTATGGGACATGGTAAACAACCTAACGAATCGCAAGCAAGCCCATTCTAGTGTGAAAGAAATCATGATAGATAATGTAAACGTCACCGGGAAAGAACTAGCAGATGAAATGAATCGGCACTTCGTTAACATAGGAAGGTATACAGGGGAAAATGCAGATTTGGAGAAATGCGCGCCCGGGAAAAATGAACTAGAATCAATCATGTTTTTTCCAACGACGCCGTTGGAAATCGATAGAATCATAAGAAGTTTAGAAAATGATGTTGCAGCTGGGGATGACGAAATAAAAATCTTACCAATCAAGCACACCGTGAGGATTGTTAGCCCAATATTATCCCATCTAATAAATATCACACTTGCGTGTGGCGAATTTCCCGATGAGTTAAAAATAGCCAAAGTTATTCCCGTGTACAAGGGAGGCGGTGTGACCACCATAAATAATTATAGACCAATTTCAGTTCTACCAGTTTTTTCGAAGATCTTTGAGAGAGTTATTAATGATAGGCTAACCAGTTTTTTTCAGAAGCATAAAACAATAACCCAGGCTCAATATGGATTTCAGAAAAAGAAGTCTGCGGAACTAGCACAGATTGAAATAAAAGATAAAATTGTTGAAAATATTGAGAATAAGTTGTATACACTTGGCCTATTCCTAGACTTACGAAAAGCTTTTGACACTGTGCAACGCAATATTCTACTAGGAAAGCTTGAAACTTGCGGAGTTCGAGGTGTCGCATTAAAACTAATCAAATCCTATCTTACAAATCGCTATCAGTACGTTTATGTTAGTAATCAATCATCTAATAAATTGAAAATACAAAACGGCGTTCCTCAGGGTTCTGTCCTAGGGCCTCTGTTGTTCCTTGTATATATTAATGATATAACAAATATACCAGGCTCTCCTCAGTTAATAATGTATGCAGACGATACAAATGTATTTTTCTCTCGCTTTACAAAAGAGTGTTTAGAAACTTCTGCAAATGCCTATCTCGTGAACCTCTCAAAGTGGCTACAAAGCAATTGTTTAAGTTTAAATACAAGTAAAACTAAGTATGTAATTTTTAAACCAGTAAATAAACGAGATTGCAGCTCTATCAATATTACGTTTGAAAATACCTTATTAGAGCAAGTAAGAGATCAAAAATTTTTAGGTGTATGGTTTTCCGTGGACCTATCGTGGAATACTCATGTCAATAAACTTAAAACTGAATTATCTCGAGTTACCGGCAGCTTATATAAAATTCAAAACTTAGTACCTACCTGGTTAAAACAAATGTTATACTATTCCTTATTTTACTCTAAAATTAGTTACGGTATATTGGTCTGGGGAACAACAACAGCTACGAACTACAATAAAATAATGATATTACAAAAGAGAATACTACGTATATGTGAAAAATATAGAGGTGATAAAACAAATTTAA
Source organism: Ixodes scapularis (assembly GCF_016920785.2). NCBI lineage: Eukaryota > Metazoa > Arthropoda > Arachnida > Ixodida > Ixodidae > Ixodes > Ixodes scapularis. The sequence goes on from NW_024609884.1 coordinate 55,648,946, forward strand.
GCACACAGCCACTTTTTGTGAAATATAATATGCTCAAGGCTGACCAGGTTTACTACTTTAAACTGTTACAATGGATACATAAAAACGAACTGCACACCACCCCAACAAACAGCGTGAGCGCATATATGCTTCGAGATCCAAAGATAAAAATACCCACCATAAGAACAAATTACGGCCGACAAACTTTAACTTTTCAAATAATTAAAATTCTTAACAATACAGAATTGAACATAAACTATAACACAACTTTCTATAAATTCAAAAGTAAATGCAGAACGCTTCTGGTTGGTGGTGCTATTACATTTTCATTGTGAAGTTTTCTTTTTCCATTTCTAGTTTCTGAACTTATTCGTGATCTCTCTGTGTATGAATTTAGACCACTATTTTCCTTTGGTCAAAGTTTTTATATTAGTGACCTACTTGAGTGTACATTTCTTTGTTGTTATTTTATTTTATTTTATTTTGTCGTTTTTTTCTGCGTACAGCATGCATTACTTTGCTGAAGTCCAACTTTAATAGGTTCATAATGTGATGTGTCACGCAAGCGGTTTTACTATTTCAACTGATTGCCTGCGTATATTCTAATCTTCACTCTGCTTTGTTGCCTTGTTATGTTGTCGTTCATGGTGCGCTTTGCCTGGCTTGTGCGATCCTGTGATTGCGGCTTCCAGAGTGCATGTGTATTTTCTGCTTAGTTGCAATGTTGTTGCATGTGACACTCTTATCTTTTTTGCCACGGCTGAACTGTTGGGGGGTAGAGGCTCCGTCAGGCACTTGTGCCTTTATCTCTGCCCCCCATGCGGAAAATATGCGCAAAACAAATAAAGAAAAAAAAACGCTGCAATAAGAGCAATGCTATTTTGCAATTCTAAGGTTAACATTACTTTTGGTTATAGCCTACTAAATATTTTTACTATTCAACAACACCTGGAAGACCGTATATCCGCATTAACTTTCAATTTACTCTCTAATCTTGTACACTGCCCATCAATACACCTGACACATAAAAAAACTGACTACCCATAATGCCCCTGAATAAAAAAGGTAGCGACATCTTCTCCCTCCTCCTCTGACGCGCACACCTTTCATCTTTACGTTTTGCTTTTTTACACCCTAGCGTTGACTGTAGCTCCGCCTGGATCGGCCCAAGATAGCAGACGGCCTTCCTATACTTGAGTCAGAGCGCAGTCAGAGGCCTGAAAGACACGCAAATACATACACACAGGCTAAAAGCGCACTTTCACGGCCTACCAGCCTCGAAGGATGTTCTCAAAGAAAGGCGATGAAAGCCGTGACGTTGCACAGTCGGCGTTATTTTGATTGGCGGCATGATCTCATAGTATGCTCTGCACTCCAACAGCATCGGCATTCCTTCTCCCTCCTCTGACGCGCACTCCTTTATCTTTATATTTTGCTCTGTTACGCCCGCGTGTCGACGGTAGCGTCACCTGGATCAATCCAAGATAGCAGGAGGCATTCTTCAAAGGATGTCGCTACTTTTCCGTATGAAGGGGCTTTAACTACCCACTCAAATAATGCACACTAATGTCTATAATTGTTCCGCAAATTCGGGCAAACTACGGTGCTTTTTCATTGACATATAAGCAACTAAAAGATGGAACGCTCTATCGGAAAGTATAACATCGATGTCAAGTTTTCAAACATTCACCCTCGCCTCGCTATTATATATTCGCTGTCAGACTTCACTGGAAATAAACTGACCCATGTTCAATTAAATCGATCCTTTTTTTTTTTTACGGCTGTGTTTAGAGTTTTGTTTAACAGCACTCCACTCGCGCCTTAAGTGCCGCCCGAAAGAAAGTCGGACGGCGCGTGTATCACTGCGGCTCACCTCGTAGTTCTCTTCTGTGAAATGATTGCTGCGTAAGTGTGATCTCGATCTTGTCGGGAAACCAGTGCCTCTTAGGCAGGGCGACGATCCATTTTGCTCGTCGCTGCACGTCTCGCGAAAAAGTGTGGAACGTCATGTCTTGGTTCGCATGTGCTGCCGGTGGTTGCGGCACCCAACCGCGCAACAAAAATCTTACCCATCAACGAAAGAAGTCAAGCACAACAACAAAAATGAAGCACGCTGCGGTATCCACTCGCAGGCAAACGATGAGGCGGAAATGCTCGCTTTGCGTTATGTGACGTCAGAGCTTAAACGTTGCCATCGAAAGCGCTGTTTACGCTAGGATGTCATTGGAGAAGTTTAAAACTCAATTACTCATGCAAAGGGGCATATAACATTCAGTTATTGGATGGACAATGCGTTTCCAGGTAATAACAATGATATTCAGTTGTTTTTTCGAACACAAAATTTGACCGGACAATCCCTTTAAGAGTCCAGGGAAAAATCCTCCCACCCCTTTCCCCTTTGGCAGAGCGAACGGTGGAGAGGAGGTCGTTTCCTCTCCAGCGCTCGCTCTGCTAAAGTGAAAAGGGGTGGGAGGAGTTACCCCTGAACTCTTAGCCTGTCACTAACTATAGAAAAACACAATACATGGCAATTAGAACAAAGAAAATCATATTGTAATTTAATTTTGAGCTTGAGGGTATGCGAGGGCTGCTCGCTAAAGTTGATAGTTATAAGTACCTGGGTGTGCTTATCATGAGAAATCTCAAATTGAAACCACATGTGGATTACAAAAAGAAAAACGCAACCAAAATCTCGGGTATTTGCGAAGAAAACTGCTTAAAACATCACGTGTGGCAAAATTGGTTGCGTAGAAAACTCTTGTAAGGTCGACAGTGTAGTATGCTTCTCGGGTTTGGGATTCCTAGCAAACCTATCTCTCCAAATAGTTAGAAAGTCTTCAGTCACTGGCGGCACGTACAATATTTTCAGACTTAAGGGCTACGTCATCAGTTACTGCGCTGAAAATATAGGGGGACTTGCAGTCTCTAAAGAACAGAAGAATCAGCCAGCGGCTGAAATTGTTTTTCTTCATTTATAATAATTTCTTGAAAATCGACAATTCTACATATTTCATGATAAGAAGTTAACATTCAGAGCGATTACATTATTCAAGTCATTCAAAAGTACTCGCCGTTAGTAATTACCACATAAACTTTTTTTTTTTCAGACGTTAAATTTGTAGACTATGCTTCCGGGTTCCGGTCCATTTCTAAACTTAAGCAAGTGAGGTGTACTTTTTTTTTTTGAGAGAGCAAGACTGACTTAATATTTCATTTATAAAACCCAGTTGGAGGGGGCCGGTTCATTACAGCATTATAACATTGTATACAATTTTACATGCAAGTTTGTTTTGTTTGCACACTCTTGTCTTAATTCTTAGAAGGGCTGGAAGTATTGTGAAATAAATAGTGATAATAAACCGAAACCACGCTATTCGCTAAACGGGGATGAATGAAAGCTTCATGAGTGTTATCGTCTATTTGGTATATAAATTATAGCATGACTCTTACATTGTTGTATGTTGTAAAGTGAGTGGAAAGCGAAGGACCCAAGCATGTTGGTCTGATAAGATTTCAGTTTAAAAACCGAGTTTACAACAACTAAAATTAAAATAATCCCCATTTGTTCATAAGTGGCCAACCTATGAAGTTTCTGCAACAAAAATAAAGTTGTGCTATGGCATATTTCACCGCGTGAATGTATCCACTGACACATGCCTTCAAGAAAAATGCCCCGGCACGCTGGTTCGGGTCTCCGATGGTCCAGACACGATGGAACTCTGTTCTAATATCATGCCAATTAAAAAAAAAAAAAAGAATGCATACCTGGGCCGCCTTGTTGAAACTTTTTAACAAGGTGTCTGCAACAAATGTTCTAGTAAAGACACTCTGTATACATACGCGATGCGCAGTAGTGTGCGTTTGTTTACATGTATGTTAACACGCTCCCACGCTAGGTCGCTCGGATCGCCAAAAGGTTGTTTCTGTCATGTCGGTGAGAGTGTGGGTCCTGTTCGCCTAGTCTGACTTGGTCTTACGAATGAGAGAGAGGAATGGAACGAGATATTTTTTAGATTATTTTTCTTTATTCACAGAGACAAAAAGATATGTCGCATGATTCGATGAAGCGGTTGCTATCATTTTAAACTTGTTTACTGTAACGTCATGCCATAAATATAGACTATCCGATACTGGATTCTGTGAAGAAATTTCACACTGAAATTTCTTCACAGAATCAGCTTCACCGAAACTGATTTCTTCCCAGAAACTGATTTCTTCCCAGAAACTGATCTCTGCACACGCCCAGACCCGAAGTGAGCAAGCAAGGGCTTGTTTGGAATCAGTGTATGCTACGTTTCAGCCGAAGTTCAGAGGCTGCAAACTAATGGGAACACTCAAACAGGGTCAAAAATGCGAGTAACCGGTTGTTTTTTGTTGATGATTTGTTGATAAAACAAGTACGAAAACGGGAAATTTGGGTTTTTGTACGTGCCAAACCAATGACGGGCATCTGGCATGCCCCAGCGGATGACTGATGATTAATTTCGACCACCTGGGAATCTTTTGACGTGCAACCGGAAGCTCACGGTTACACGGCGCCTTCTCCGCAATAATCTTCCGTCAGATTGCGGGTACCCCGGACTCCAACCCGCCACCTGGGGTTCCGTATAGCTGGTGCCTTGCATCGGAGCCACCGAGGCGGCGTATACAAAAACCTGTGGCTCCAATCCACGCTGTGAAGGTGGTTGGACAGCGAAGCTGTAAACGACACCCACAACGATTACCCATTGCGACGTCACTTTAGGATTCACACACGTGGCTCTACAAAGAGTGAAACCAGAGACAAGTGAAATGCACTTAACCGCACCCTTTATTACTTCACAACGATATTCCCGACTACTTTATGATCAGTGTGATACACACTGAGATTTTCAGTTCTCACTGTAGAAATATTCTTTGCTAAGGTTAAATCAATGCATGATCCATGAATGGTAATTGGTTGAGTTGCATTGGTGAAGCACATGTTATATATGAAAGCGTGGTGACGTCACTACATGATTTCTATGCTGTTGGGTAGTTTTCCACTCGGAGTAGCTTACGCAACCGTAATCTTTACCGGGAAACAAACGCGGGGAGAAGGAACGTGCTTCGCATTGTTCGCAGGCGCCGTTATCATCCAATATGCGGTTTGAACTTCACGCGAAGGTTTCGAATGGCGTCACCCCCTTCCGAAGCAGCCGCGAGCCTAATCTTTACCGGAACGCGTGGGAGGGTGTTCCTATTGTTCACACGCGCCTTATCATCCATCATGTGGTTTTGATGCTTGTTTTGTGGTTTTCTTTATTGAAACAGGTACTGAGCTGTATGCTGTATGCCTTAGTTCAAAGGAGATATGCTGTTTTGCCTTCAATTGTTCGCCGGGAGGTTTTTTTCTTACAACGCCAATGACACGAACATTTTATTTGGCTGGTAGAGGTAGGCAGCTTCGCTGTAAAACGTCACAAATACCATGATAATGAGCTTTTGAGACTGTCTAATTGGTCCCATCAGCTCGTAGCGTCGGCCGCGTCTGGACTTAAGCTGAAACGAATATTGGCGAAACTAGTAAAATCGACGGCAGAAAGCTGTGGCAGCAGGTTCGCTCGCCAGCCTTTACGAGCGAATCAGGTATTCCAGCGCCCGTCGGTTTGTAAGACGAACCCTAGAAAGCACTTTCGAAAACCCGTGGTGTAAATCGCCAGTAGCGCAGTTGCGGAGCTCGCGCGGAGTGCCGCAACTCCGTGGGAGTTCCCCTCCCCCTCACTCTCTTTAGCCCTTCCCCCGTCCTTTGAAGCGCCATCTATACTCCGTTTCACCTTCCGTCCGAGCACAGCGGACGCTAGGAGCCATCCCAGCCAATGCGGCGTTGAGGGAGTGTCATGCGACCTTGAGCTCCCTGTGTCGCCCCGCCCCACCGGCAGGTCACGCGACTTTCTCCCGGCGCTGGATCGGCTGGGATTGCTCGTGGCGTCCACTGCGCTTGGACTGAAGGTGGAACGGAGTATAGATATCCGTTTCAAGGCTGTGTGTTCCAAAGGGCTTCTCCGGCCGTCCCATTCAAGTCGGTCCCCAGCAGTACAAGTGTAATTGCTCTAACTCCGTCGCTCGCTGCGAGGTGGCACTGTCTGCCCAGTCATATAGAGACTTTTTAGTGTTGTGTCGTTTACCCGCAGTCTTGGGGTTTTTTCAACCAAGAGTTCCTGTGTAGGCTCCCTACGGGAGCCAGAGTTCCGCGTCTGTTTTCCACGTGCAGCCGCGCCGCTATTCGCCGAGATCCGATCACGTAAGGAGCCAGATCAAGTGCCGTGCGGGAAAATAGATGCACGCACCTGTGCGTCCTCGGCGACGTCGCCGGCCCTTCACCGGCCCTCACACCACTGCCCCCTCTCCACACCGACCCCCACCCGCTGGCCGCCGTACATTCAGTGCGCCGCGCGCCTCGAACGCGCGGCGCCGTTATTCGCCGAATTCAGTCACGTGAGGAGCAGGATCAACATGCCGTGCAGAAAAGACGGCACTACGGGGAGGAAGGCGCAACTCTGGCTCCCGTAAAGGTGCATTCACACTGAGCAAAAAACGCGCGTTGCTGTCGAGGTCGACGCCGGCGTCGTAAAATACGAAGCAGTCACACAGGACCACCCGACGGCGGCGTCTTCTCGGGAAATCTCGTGTGAGTCGAGAGAACACAGAATTTTTTTTATTCGTCTGCTTCGAAAGATCGTTGTTGCCTTGCCTTCGCGACTGAGTATGCGGTGGGAGACAACCGTCTCCACTGAATGAACATCGGCGATGATTACATATACGTTTACACTCCGGTTAAATGCAGCATTGGCGAAAGGCACGGACTCGAGTGGGCACCTTCAGAAGGTGCTTTTTTGCCGCGTTTTTTGTGCAAACAAAGCACGGTGCTACGCCGGCGCGTCCCAGAGCCTTCGCGTCCGTACCTTTAGCATTGCACGCAGCTTGTGCGAGAGTGTTTTCGATGGATAACTGTTGCATTCCGTAGTGGTGGGTGCACACAAAGACTACACAACACATTGGGAGTGATCGGAGGTCGGAGGTCGGAACCGTCGGAACATACCGCGAGCTTCGGTGACAGCTTTCGCGCAAACGATGAAGACTAGTTTCACGGCATCGTACACGCACATAAAACACTTGTCACAGTCAGATGTTCCAATCGGCTTGCTTCTTTCCACGCTGAAATGCCTCCAGCTACGTTTGGCGAGTGCGGGAATCCACCGACCCCTCTGCCTTTTCGCCTTCATTGTGGGTCGAAAATAAAGACAGCGAAAACATGTCCTAACCGGAAAAGGGCGACACGTCACGTCCGGACGCTCGCTGATTGGCTCAAGCGCGCGCGTCGAGGGAAAAATTGGGTTCCGAGGCGTCGTCTCCCTGCGTCGTCCTCCTCGGCGCGCGACATTTTTCAATACAAAAATAAGCAAAAAATTCACCCCACGACGCGCGTCTTTCCGCTGTGTGAATGCGCCTTTAGAGACGGAAAAATTGCGCTGGCGCCTTACCGCAACCGCTAGCCTTGTACCTGCTCCACGAGTGGTAACTTAAGCGCACTACTACGCTTCTCAGGCGCTGAAAGGCTTTCTGAAAATGGCTGATTTCGCGGTTTTCGATGACGCTCAACAAGTTTCGAATTGGAACTACATGTCTATTTTCATACTTAAAAAGTAAATTAACGAACTTTAACTAATTAGCCGACTGCTCCTCGCCGTATAACTCACCTGCGCAGACTGCATTGATCTAGCTTTCATTATATTATTATTATTATTCTGTTTAGCTGAAAGAAAAAAAAAACGCTATTATTTTTATTGTCGGATTAGAGTGCGACGCGCTCTCACACATCCACGAGTGCACATGGAAGAGGGGTTCGAATCCCGACCGTGGTGCCCGCAATATGACGGAGGCTTATTGCGGAGAAGGCGCCGTGGTAACCGAGCTTTCGGTTGCACGTCAAAAGATCCCCAGGTGGTCCAAATTAATCCTCAGTCCTCCGCTGGGGCGTGCCAGATGCCCGTCGTAGGTTTGGCACGTAAAACCTCCAAATTTGACATGGGAGAGGGTAATTTTATATAAGATTTGTTTTATTTACATTTTGATTTTGAACAGCCTCTATCAGCTGTAAATTTACATGCCTATCTCCTCGACGGCGTTAATATTTTTTATAGTTTTAAAAACTTTTCAGGCCCTATATAATATGTCTCCGCAATAGAAAAAAAAAATAAAGACATTTTCACTACCTCTTTTGCGAGAGAAAATTGCACGCCAACCACTTGACGAATTGAGCTCAACGAGCCTCAACACTTTCTCCCTAAACCTCTGTAATACCAGAAACGAAGAGCAGTGTGTCGGTTAACTGAAAACATCTTTAGTTCAGAAAAAAAGAAAGAAATTGGGGAGGAAAGAAGGTGTTTATCCCAATTCCAGGATTCCACTGGCCTCCAACGCCGCAGTGGCCCTCTCTACCAGCCAATGCTGGCAGGCAGGGTCATCACTGCGAAGGATGGCCTCCCACTGCTCCCTTGACTCATAAATCGCGCATTCTACCAAGCAGAGGCCAGATTCACGAAACGATCTTACGCCAAAAATGTGCGTAAGACAAAACTTACGAACAAATCCGTATTCACGAAACGAAATTTTCGTAAGTTTTGCGCAGGTTACGACGAAATCCTACGACAGCTCCGAAGCTGTCTTACGCACTTCTTACGATCAAATCAGCATGGCTGGCATGGCCGACAGCGTCGCTCAGTTGGTCGCGACAACCAACAGATGTTTATTTTTCTACGTGCGCTTCTCACGCGTCCCGACTTCAAGCAGCAAGAAACAAGTAAAAAGTACTTGAAACAGACCACGACGAACTAACAAGAACGCTGGATCCACAGACACCCGGGAAAAACTCCAAGGGCCACGAGTACGGACTCCGACCGATCGGCAGATAGGCCTAGCAGGCACTCCGACTTGGCGCAGCGATGATCTGACGGTCCTTGGCGAAGACCGTCTGCCCACGACCGGCTGGCGTGCTGAATGGAATATGCCCGCGCGACCCTTGTGAACCCTTCCCGTATATAGTTTGATCGCTGACCTCAATTCTAGATTAAGAGGTCAATCTCTTCCTCTTGTTTTCCGAGGCAACGGTGACGAACGCTGTCGTCGAAAAGGGGCTCTCATCGATTCTATCTCTGTTTTGTGTGATATCAAGCTCAAATAAACGCCGTATGGATTACCTTCGCAACATGGTATGTACACTTTGTTATTAGTATTCCATTTTATTCTGACACGACTGCACCTCACAGTCGATCGCTGTAACAGTTCGTGGGTCGCAATGCCGGTCCAACCTTTCTTCGCCGGGTGTCATGTCAGCATCGAGTTGCAATTGTAAAGGATCGGTCCCGAAGCGCTTATCAAATCGCGGCCCAACAGCGCAAATCCAGCACTTCGATCAAACGCGCGCGTCCGTTCCGTAGTGTGAACAGGCATTTACGTGGCTCTCAATTGCTTACACTGTCATAGTTCAAACGTATCTTTTTTAACGTCGGCTCGCTCCTGCATCTCCGAGGCCGCAAAAAACGCCGCGGCAATTTGTTCCCATCTACGTCACTCTGCAAACGACTGCGGGCCGTCTTTTACCAACGATGACAGTTGTGTTGACTTGGTAGCGATCGAGTTCGTAGCAGTCAATGGGGATGGTTACGCATCCCGGCCTCGGCATTCCGGCGAGTTTAAATCGTGTTAGCGTCGACATATCACTGCACGGATACGAACCCCAGACCAGCGGTGGCAGAAAGGCCGCCTGTGTTTGTTATGAAAAATCCACGTGCTCCGAACGGCTCCGAACGGCTCCGAACAAATGCCGAGCTCTCCGATTGGTTGTTCGTGCTGCCGAAGACGCCGTCGCCATAGCAACAGCACCGGTAAGTTTTAGTTTTTCCGTACGACAACGTCGCTTTCCTCCTCTCACTTAAGAACGCGTTCGTAAATACCGATTTCTCCTCTTCTTACGATGTTCTTAACTTACGAACTTCTTAGCTAAGTTGTCGTAAACTAAGAAGCCCTTCGTGAATCTGGCCTCAGTTCAAGAAGACGGAAAGGTTGGAGTCCCCTCTTGCTCAGACTCTCGTTTGTGTACCTGGACCACACTCATTCTCCCCCTAGAAGATTAGCCCTTCGCTCAAAATTCAGACAAAAGTAGTTTTCCCCACCCCGTTCATTCCGAAGCGGACAGTGCTGTGGAAGCTACGTGCTCGTTGGGCCAGCCACAGTTCTGCCACGTGATCAAGCTCTCTCACGCATACCCACGCGCAGAGAATGAGGTCAGGTGAGGAAAGGGAGGCGGCTGATTGGTGCGACAAGCGCGTAGCTTCCACTACAATGTCAGCTTAGGGTTGAAGGTAATAAGTGAGGTCCGGTGTCGTGCGACGTGCGTTTGGACCCGGTGACACGCTTTGGGGACCGCGGATGTATCGCAGTGAAAATGCAGAGAGCTTACGAAGGGAAGGGGGTACGAAATAGTCCGCTCTGTTTTCAAATTTTTGTACCGAAAGTAAGGCTTTTGACTTTCTACTTTTCTTCTTTTTTTTCTTGCCCACTGAACGATGTGCTATTAGTAAAATCCCAATCTAAATTGATGTATCCCAGCCCCAAATTCGTTTCATGAGCCCTTTAAGATCATCAGAAGTTCTTTATCTCTTTGTCGCTTAACCAAAATTAGGCTAAATGTCACCATTACTGTCTTTTCTGCTCAGAAAATTCTTGAGCAAAAATATTGAAGTGACAAACATCTGAACGTTAAACATTCTGACTGGCTAAAAAAAAAAAAAAAAAAAGTTGATTTTTTTTATAAAAGCTACCACCTCGAAATAAAACTGGGATAGATCGACATGATTGAAAGCAGATTACAGAAAAGAGTTCTCACGTTTTCCCAAGTGAAGTGAACAACTTCGGAGAGTGGTTCAGTAGCAGTGATATTTGATGAACGACTTTCACACAGAGCCGAAGGTGGGGTGAAGCCAGTCTGCAACTAATTTGCCCGAGACGGGGAAAGATAAAAACGGGCTGGCACATTGCGGCTATGTATGTGTGCTTGTCTGTTTTCAGCTTTCCTTGTCTCGGGTAAATTGAGAGTTTTTATAATGTAATGTACAAAAGTGGACACGAATGTTGAGGACAAAACATACCACAAATGTTTGCTGTGCGGTCATTGGAAATATATAAACAATGTTAATAAATTATGTTCCACTCATGTTGAGGGCATAACATATCACACATGTTTACTGTGATGTTAGGGGAATATTTTCAGATAACGTTCCAGCGACATGACATTTTGCGGACATTAGACACGTATACACTACGTTGGCGGACCACATTCCAGCAACATAGTGGCAACATTCGGTGCTACTGGGGACCTTACTGGGTGTTCCGAACCTAGTGCAATGTCGTCCCGTATTGAAAATTGCAGTGGCGAGGATGCCTCCGACGTAGCGCTTACGTCGCCGCCAAAGCGGCCGCAGCCATGTGGCCATGTTCCTGGGAGCCGCCATTTTTTAACTGTGCTCGTCTTGGCTTCAGCCCACTTCTCACCACGAATCCTCCTTGGAGGAGCGCAAAGAGTCTATGCGTACGCACGCTATTTCCGAGAAATAGCGTACGTTAAAATAGTGCACGCAAAGCGCTAAACGTAGTTAGCGTTCGGCGCATGCGCAGTGGCGACGAGGCTATTCTTGGCGTACGCAAAGCTTTAGCGTGCGCTATTCTAAAACTTTCCTGATATGCGGCCGGATCGATTCCCTGCCATACGTCAACCCTGTCCCAGGGCATGCCGACGAAACGATCGTCGGCATACGTAGCAACGGCTACAACCGAGCCCGGTGTTTAGCCTGGCTCTCTCTGCAAATAGCCGTCGACTCAACCACCAGCATGGTGGTTACCGGTGTTCGACGTCATCATGTGAAGTAGGTGCAAGGCATGTATAGGAGGAGCTTTACTGCCGATTGTCTTTTAGCCGGTGTTTTACTTTAATATACCGATCTCACCAGGCGCGCTTTGAGTGAGTCAATGACCAAATTGTGAAGTCAGTTAAAGAGGGAAATTTAGAGTGTTTATTACGTGACACGAAAATACACATCTACACAATTCTGACAAAAATTATGTCGTTCCACAACTTAGTATATTTGAAATTGGATGATCACATTTAGAACACTTACAATAAAATATATATTGCTCTGACAGGAGAATATCTGCATAACTTCAAAAATATTTTAAAAAAGTAATAAGACGTTTACAACTTCCTGTAACGCCGAATTAGAGCGCAGCTCTTGAGGAGGAAGAGAAGGGGAGGGTATGTCCCTCCTCCTCATCCGTACCATCTCCTCCTCCCCGCGCGTTGCATCATGGGACGTTTACCATAATGCAACGCGCCACGTGACCCTCGTGACGTCACGAGTCCCGCGCGTTGCATTATAGGAGATTTACCATAATGCACCGCGCGGTTACGCCGACGGCGACGCCGCTCAAGCCGGAAACGGGTGCCTAAGAGCTGCGCTATAAAATAATAAATTAAAGCGATGAAAAACAAAGATAACACGGATTAGAAAAACGTCTCTTGCTCCTGTTGGGAGTAGGTTCCTTTTTCTTGGGTTGAGGCAGATGGTGAAAAAATTCTTGGAACTGCACTTCACGCGCGTCGCGAGAAACGCTGCCTCGAATTGATCCTCCGTGAAGTAATCCTGAAAAATGAGGTTAGTTATTGAATTAGTAGTCGAACTGCCTGCCTGGTTGCTTGCGTAATGCTGCTCGATCGATTGGTTGCATCAACACCAGTAATGTAGTGCTTCAGGCCGACGTCAAAAGTGCGCGATCCACCAGTTGCACGAGCATGAGTAACACTGTTGGAAGCGCTTCAAACTGAGGCGTCGATCAGTTTAATGAACACAAGTGAAATTCTCGGCTGTTTCAAGCTGGGCCCTAATGTACACGTGTACAATGGGAGAAAATGTCATTCACGAGCCATATTAGAGCGACCCTAAACCGCGATAGAACGTGCTACGTCGACAATTTTATCAGACACAAGCGATCATTGTGGGTCTTGCGATACACGTTGTGAACCGGTTACGTGCGAATGAACCTGCATACATTCGACATAATGCAGGGCCAGTGCTTACCTCGTAGAGCCGCCCTTCCTTGCACTGAAAGTCCTTGCGTCCGGTGCAATGGAACGGTGCACGAAAAAATGGCACCGGAATAAATGTCCCGGAAAAAAAAAAGGTCCCGGTAAGAATGGTCCTAAGTGGCAAGGAGGAAAGGTGATCCCAAGGTATAAAGAAAAAAAAACATTTTTTTTTTATTTTGCATTGGTTCCTGTGCTTTGTGATATTTTTTTGGCCAAGTATGACCGAGCCATTGAGAATGCCTTGAAAGGCAAACCTGTGACCAAGTTGTTTAGGTACGTAGACGATTATTTAGTGATTTTGCAAAACTGTGAAAACCTTACTGTATGTGAAGTTGTTGAAGATGTGATGAGCGTGTTTAAAGAAAGCTCTATAGGCCTGAAGTTCACCTTTAAACGCCAGGATGGGCAGTTTCTACAGTTTCTGGATTTGCGAATGCAATTCACAGGGGAACACGTGTGCTGGGGTTACGTTTTCGCTGTTTCCGGGCGTTTTCGCTGTTTCCGGCTCGCTTTCTGAGTCAGAACCGTGCGGTTTGGTTTGGACGGTGCCAGCTTCGGGCGAGCGCGCACGCGCGCACGCAGGCACGAGCGCCCTCTGGCGGTGAAATGACGGCCAATCGAAATGCAGCTTTGGTACCGAGCGAGTGTCCAATGAAAATTAATCTGTGGGATCGTTGCGCTGGTTGCGCCGTCCCCGGCTTCATTCCTTTGCTTTCGTGATGGCGTTTCGTAAGGATCCCACGTACGATGCTGGGATTGCTGAGCTAATGAACCTTTGTGTGGTACGGTAGTACGTCAGCAATGCAAGAACCGTCAACATGACTCGGCGGACTGCTTTTGCGGCTGCATGTGAGCAGTACTTGAGTATCAGCAAGAAGCAGCGAAGGGCAATCTGCACGCTGTTGAGGTCTAGAAAGACGCTCGGCGAGTACGCCACCACTGTGCGACAGATGTACCAGGACCCCGACGGCCGGGACTTCTTTGAGTCCTTCCGTATGTCAAGAGCCAGGTAAGTTATGCTAGCTTTTATTTGGTATGTTTAGTATATTTTTATCATATGTAGCACCGCATAAATATTAACGTGAAGCGTGCACCATTTTAGTGAAATAAGGCACTGTACTTTCGCGAGACGGCAAATTCACAAGGTTCATACGTCTAAACGCCGGGCTGACTACATGAAGGTACTTTGCTTCCCACTGCCCCCGCTCTCGCGACCGCGTGCGAGACAAGAACAAGCGTTGTCTTTGCCTTTAGCGGTGTGTACTACCAGGTACTATCACGTGGGTTTAAAGGCTGCTTGCACGTGGACACCGCAGGTATACTCGCTACACTTGCTGTCTGGTGTTCTTTTCACTGCATAACACCAGCTGGCCGAGGCACTGTGCTTCTTGGTTTGGCTCGTTGCTGAAAGCGTTGAGGGTGTTCCTCGCTCACAGCTGTCTTGAGCCACATGGCATGCTTGCTTTTCTAACCGCATGTCTTGGTTGTGGGTCTGCGGGTGCTTGCAGGTAAGTCAGGTATAATGTTTGTTTTGCACGCGTGTAAAGAAATTGCGAGCTTCCTTGTGAGTGTCGGGTTGGCAGTTTCAGATCAGTTTTTTTTTTCATTGTGTTCATTCCTTATCTCGCCGAGGCACTCTGCTATCCGGAGATTTGTGTGCTGCAGCGCGACAGGGATCTTACTCGACCACAGCTGTATCGGGCCTGAGGTTTGCTTTAAAATGCATGCGCTCATGTTCCCTGACCATGTCTAGGCACTTCAGTTGCAGCCGTTTCTTGGTAGCAGCATGGGTTTAGTCAGCTTGGGTTACTCTTGCGAGTAACTGAGTGAGAACTGAGCACTTCGTCGACTGCTCAGTTCCGTATTGCGTGTCTAATGCTTGCTTCTCTTTGTTTCTTTTTACGTGTATTTTGCAGGTACGGGCCTGGGGCTCTCGGCAGAGCCTGACTGCTAGAGAATGCGTCTGCCGATTGGTGGATGGGAGTTGTTTATCACAATGGAGATCCATCTTTATCGAGCATCATTGGTGTACACACCGTGGCCAAGAATGTGTTGCCTTGACTAAAAGTTAGCAGTGCGAGAAATGTTTGTCGCACAACAAATTAACCGGAACTCCATTTTGGTAGACTTGACGCTTGCACCCGCAAACAAACAGGCATGCAGGTTCTGCTAAAAGTCTTGCCGCGACGTCATTGTGCTCCCCCCCCCCTCCATTCCCCAAGACCAGCACGGAATAAATACATTTCCATACAGTTCGTTTCTGGTTCGTTTACCTTGCCTTGGCGTTTGGGTGCATGTAATGATGGAAGTGTCAGCATTTCTTGCAGGCTAGAAAGGCTTCAGAGTGCACAAAAGCTTGTCCCGGGGCAGCCGACATGCTGTTCTATTCGGTATAAAATAGGTTGATGCGTGATTAAGATGAGCGAAGTGTGTTGCTATGTTTAAATTGTAGGCACATTTTATATTTCAATGACATTGAGCTAAAACATTGCGCTTTCAACGTAATAAATGGTAAAAAGTTTGTAGCATCCCCACATAAAAGAAGCTATAATTTCTGTGGTTCCACCACTATGCAGATTGTTCTGCAAAGGTAGTGCGTGCACAGTAAAAATGATGTTATGTAGATATTGGCATATTCTAGGTAATTTGGACACTTTTCTTCAATGGTTTCAACTATAAAGTTTCCGAGACATGGGAGGCAGCTTCCATGAGTGGGCATCTCGAAAACGGATATGGTTGGCCTTTAAAAAGGCTGTTTGAAAAGGTTTTGCCAGTGCTGTCAGAGTGGTTGACTATGAATGATAAGTAACATTACCATCATAGAGGACGTGCGACACAAAGCTTGCAGAACAATGTACAGCAACGGGGCTGCCATATACTGTCCAGCAGTCTTTGTGTATCAAATCCTCTAAGCTAATATTGTTACAATCCTTCCCCAGTCACTCTATCGGGCAGGTCCGGCACCACAAAAATCGGGTTGTTGGCGGGCAGTCGATGGCTTGTTGGCTGCAGGAAGAGAAGAGAGGGTGTGGGATGGTCACTCAAAAGGAAATGTGTTCCTTTATAATGCCCGAGTCCCACTAGAGCGACAGGCAGAGACAAACGACAGCGACAATCCTCAAACCAGAGTCTTTCGCGATTTGACAGGCTTTGCATAATAAAGAAGGCTATGCTCAAACACGAGCATCATGCACGCGAGGGTATCTTCGGCAAGCTTGCAATCGCTCGTGCTTACTTCACGAGTACCGAAAGACTAAACACCTGCCATATGTACCATCGCGAGCATGCTGCATGGGTTTGAGGCTTGTCGCTGTCGTTTGTTCCTGTCTGTCGCTCTAGTGGGACACGGGCTTAAGTAGGGTTTCATGTCTTCAGAGTTTAGTAGTTTTTGGAAAATTCAAATCTTGGCTTACTTAGCTTTTCAACTGTTCCAGAAATAGATCCAAGATTTGTCCTCAGCAGAAATTAGCAAAATAATTCCCCTTTTCTTTAACTGGTCGATATTTTAAAAGGGAAGCCAGAGATCTTTTTTTGGGAAGTCAGAGACTGTATTAGTTGTCTTGCAAAAAAAAATGTCACCCAGTGGTTTTATTTTTTGGCCATGTATAACCTTCCCTATCGGAATTTATTGAAGAAATACAATCTGACGGATCTTTACCGGCTAGTCATTTTTTTTATTTTTTCGAGTTTCTCTGAAAACAAGGAATCCTTCTTTAACCTGTAGGCACACTTTGTCATTACTAATGTACTCATTGAATTCATGGTGCTGACTATGGTTTCAATATTTCATCAAATCATTTCTTCAGACAAGCACACAAAAGAAACCACAGGTACCTTGCATGGTGTTCACCAAGTAAACAATCTAATCTCGAAGACTGCATAAACGTTATGGCTTTCTGGAATCCGAAATACACTATGTGCAATTATTAAGGCCAAAACCTTATATGTTTCATCGTTCGGTCCTTGAGAAAAAACACGTCGACAATACGAAAGGTACCAAAACGTTTATGTGACATATGCAAATATTAATATTCCTCCGAAAAAGACTTTTAGCCCACGTCCCTCGGCTGGCATCGAACCAGCAACCTTTCATTCAGTAGTTCAACGCAGTGCTGCCACAAGCGGAGGGGTACCGTCACATCCGTAATTCATGTGTCTGTCTTTAATGCATCGGTGCTGGGGCTTTCGCCTTCAAGTTGTCTTGGGGATAAAACATAAGAGACACTGCGTTTTTTTGTTTTTTTTTTCGAAGCTAAATGCAGTTTCGCACAGCTTACCATGGTTATTGGTGGCGGATGAAGTTCAAGAAGTTGTGGCCTCTTGTCCTGCAGTGGCTGAACGAGTGTGCAGTAGCTGCACGAGTGTGCAGTGGCTGCACGAGTGGATCTGTGGTAGCTCTAGGCAGTGTCTGACACAAATCCACTGTGCTCCAAGCTTCTTCCTGACCAGGGGTGCTATTCTGGTCACAAACGGTCACGTTCGTGTTTCTCGAAAACCCCTCCCCCCTACGAACCGCGCGCTCCTATTGGCCACAGCCCGCGTGATAATTCCACGCGGTTCCATGGGAACGTTCGCGAAACACGAAAGCAACCGTTTGCCGTAAATGTCTCTCTTCGAGTTCGGACCGTGACGACAAAGTGACGTATGACCACGTCCGACCTACGTAGCACATAGCGGAAGTCGCGTCACTAGATTAACTGCGGTATTACTCGACACACCCTACTCTCTGTTTCACTATGAGTGCGAGCTAGTGCGGGTGTAGGAGCTACAAGAACGTGCTCCGGGCTTTCAACGTCCCTGTCGAGCAGGCGCGCTTGCGCAGTGCAAGCCAACGTTCGTGCAAGATCGTTCGGGGTGATGCGCTCGTGCTTTTAACCTCTCTTTCTATTGCACGAAGCGGAACAAGCTTTGGGCAGGATTCTAGAGCGTAGAAAATGGCGGCGATGCTTGTTGCTCAACGATGGCTACGCGTACAATGACGGGTTTTCCGCGAGCACCCGGTTGCCTTCGCGATGCACGACGACTGTTTCTGACGACAATACCGCTTGTTGAAAAGCACCGTGTGATCGCAGTGTGACAACGAGAGACGGCGACGATGAGAGATGATGACGGTCGAGCAGCAGCTACTAATTGAATCGCACTGAGATTTTTCGCAACGGGGAACTACAAGGGCGCGGTTGCCCCCGATGATCACATAGCTAATGCCCAGTGGATGGTGATCAGAGCCTTGACGGCCGTCGTGAGTGTCGCTGTCAACCGGCTGGGAAGAGACGGTTGGGTCGACAAAACCCGGACCGAGGCAGCTGAGGCATGTGCGAAAGAAGGCTTTCGTCGCCACCATGACAAGCACACCGACGTCGTCGGGTGCGTTGACTAAACTTAGACTCTAACTAAACCTTTGTCACCGTCATCATCGGTCTGAAGGAGACCGTCACCATTCTGAAGGACTCCAACACTTTGCCGCAATCACCATTTTGCCATTAACAACATGGTGGTAAGTTGACGTTTAAACTTCTGGGTTTCTACCGCTTCGAAGTTAGTGCACGCTTAGTACCTATGTCTTTAGTTGACAATTTGTTGCGGTCTGTAGCTACTGTCAATTACGCAATAAAATCTGGATGGGTTGCTGATGGCATTTAGTTGTATCAATTAGATGTTTTACCTTTTCACGCCAAGCTGCTGGAATTGCAAGTCAGTCATCGGAAAGTTATAAGAACACTTTTCAATGTCCTGCAATAAACTACGAACAGGTCTGTCCTAAAATTAATCGTTACTTGTCTATACAGCAGCAGTTTAGTCTGACAGAGTATGGTAACATTGTTACCCACTGTAGACGAGAAATTTAGCCAGTGTCTTGTGGATGGTTGTCATCTTCGTGACCAAGAAAAACAATAAAAATAGAATTGTCCTACAGTCGACATACGTGTTATGATAGCAATTCAATAGATTGTCGTTTCAAAAGTGACAGTAACTCATTGAAATTCTCATTGAGGGGGTTTATAGGGCTTGGCTCCTTCCCTCCCCAAATCGGCGGGCCCTAGAATATACACACAAATTCCGAAACCATCCCCCTCGCACCCCAAGTCATGAACATCCCAGCCACCTCAACCCCCTCCATCCTCACTCACTTAGAAGTTCCTGGCTACGCCACTACTATCAACAGCACTCAATAGATAGTCAACATTATCAAGATAAACGAAATATCTTTTATTTTACGCACCATATAGGCAGTGTTTTTGTCTTTATATGCATGCAGCCAAAGCACACACTGTAGAAAACACTTGTCTGAAGCCTGAGTTCACAATGCGGTCCCCGTCAAACTTTCAAGGCGTTAACGAATTCCACAAATTAAATTTTCAACGAAACGAATTCGTTTTGCAAAACGCTGGCAAACTTACGTTGCGTTTTACATCATTCACCTTTGTCGTCCGATGAATCAGTAGTCAGCACTACACAAACCTCAATGAGCTTGTCGTTTGTTTTCTTGCCGTTGGGGCGATCGCTGGCGGTCGTGGCGGCGGCACAATTCTTTCTCAGACCGTTGGCTGCTGCCTCCGTGCTCGCGGAAACGTCGTTCCCTTTGTGCCAAGGTGAGGTTTTGAATTTTAATGCACGGCAACGCTGAATAAAGGTCTATTACCGTCTTCATAATCTCTGCAACGGTACCGTACGAGCCACAACAACACCACCACTTTCAAGCTTCATAACACCGGCACAAATAGAAGCCAAGTCTTGCATCTCTTCAAGCGTTACATCGGAGACGTTAAACGCCAGCTCACTGTGCTCTTCGACCCGGTCCTGTCGCCGAATGGGCTCATCCAACAGCACGAAAGTATTCGTGTGCGCGTTGATCAAGTGACCGATCGCATGTCAAACCCCAGCCGCGGTCGATCCGACGAGCATCGCGGCCATGTTCTTTCGAGTTTAACTCGCCAAGGGTACGGTTGTCGAGTTAAAACAATGCAAATAGTCCCGTGCATTCTTGTTCTTACGTCATTTTGTCGTCACAACCCGAACTCGAAAAATGACTGTTAGCGGCAAACAGAGGCTTTCTAGTTTCACGAACGTTTCCATGGCAAATGACGTTGAATCGTCACGCGCAATGAAGCCAATGGGAAAGCGAGGTACCTAGGGTGCCTTCTAGAGGTACCTATGTAGGGACGTGTAAAAACGTAAAAGCCGTTTTTTTTTTTTGCACGAGCTCTTCTGCAAATAAAAATAAGTAAAAAAGACTGCCCGAGATTATGCCGTCGCGTGCATTTCTTCAGCGCCGAAAGAGAAGAGCATGGCTTATGGAGACTATACCGGCATAATCACTGCAGTGAGCAAAGGAGCAAAGCATTATTAAAGCTGCCCGAAGAAACTTTCCTGCATCATCCAGAGAATGCTCACAACCGTTGCACTCTGCGTCGATCTCATGACTTGTCATATACTACCCCAGAGTCGTCGTCAGCTCTGTATCCACTTGGAGTCTCCTTCACAGGCGAACAGGAAATTTCATTTGCAGCTTATGTTCACGGCGGCTTCACAAAGGATAACGGTGTCGCAGCGTACCTTCACATAATATTTTCTTATCGTTATGCCATCCGTATCGTGCAGAAACAGGGAAAGCAACCACGCAAGCGAGACACAAACACCACAAGGTCGTTACCGCGGTTTTCGCCATGTTTGTTTTCAAAGACCGTAGCGAAAGACTTCTAGAAAAAAAAAGCTGAGATATCTTAGCTAAATTTACTTTACGTCATAATTATTGAAATAATCATTCGTATTTTATAAAAGGATAATATTATTTTTCTCTGTTTCCTTCCATTTTCCGGAAGGTAGCCTTTTCTCCGTTATTCGCTCGTTATAAGTCCCGGAGGAAAGGAAGAAGATAACAAAAAGAACAGGGGGAAATGCAGGGATTTCTTCGCCCCAACTGGGTAGACACGTCACCGCGACGTAGGGCATCGTCAGATTCTCGCTGACCGCGTGCGTGAACCCGAACGTTGGGGCGGAGCCTCAAACAAGAATCATTCTAGTTTGAGGCTCCGCCCCTTCTTTCTCGATACGTCCCAACTCGAAAGGTACCCGTTTGCGACCAGAATAGCACCCCTGGAGCTTGATGAGATTGCTCATCTTGCGGGCCCCAAAGATACGGCGGACGTGATACCCATCTGCCGCGGAGTATTCCCTCTTTGGGCCCTTTTCTCGATTCAGGAAGACGGGCTGCATGAAGCAAACATGAATAATTATCCCATTAGAAGTAGCAAAGCTGACAAGGTGTAAATACCCTTTTCAATCAAGCATGTATAATCCTATCTGAAACAGAACAAACATACAACAGGTGATCCCCCTTAAGAGGGATTTGCGAGCCGCACTTGGACCAGCAAAGAGCCGCATGCGGCTAGCGAGCCGTGATTTGGTCACCCCTGGTATATACCATAGAATACCATGCACCCGCCCATACCACATTAAGCGTCTATACCCAAATTTGTAAGATCTGAGAAAATGTGCTCAGTACATTGATATGTAGAATTGATGACCGGACAAGCGCCCATCCCCTATTTTTTATGATTATCTCAAAATTTTGAGTGGGCGCTTGGCCGGCATTTTACGGTAGGCGTCATTGCATACGAACAGGAAAACAGACTGCTCACACAAGTAGGCAGTCCGTGCGCTGTACATGTACTCATAATCGAGGGCGAGTTAAGAACAACTTTAGATGGTTGGGAGTTTCTGCGGGGCGACTAGCGCAGGCGGAGCTCAACTCTTGTTAATTTTTTTTCACCGACAGAAACTTGAGGGAATTAAATGAAACTCCAATGTGGCTCATGGATAAAACATTTAAGACTGTGTTGCTGCCCTTCAGACAGTTATACACAATTCACGGTAATCTTCATGGCCATGTGTTCCCTTTTGTTTACTGCCTCGTGACTTGACAAACGCAGATGGCGTGCGAGGCGCTCTTTGAAGAAGTATTGAACTTTGCTGCAGATCTTGGACTTGAACTAAATCTGAAAACCATGAGTACAAATTTCGAATTGGCAGCAATCAAACTGTATTCAGTCGTTGCTCCCGTTGTCGGATGTGCACAGCTCCTGTTCCACTTGTGCCAATCAGTATGGAGGAGTGCAGCACCTAGAACTGGTAGTGCTTTACAAAAATTATGTAGATGGCTTCGCCATCAAGGTGACGCAGCTTGCAGCCTTTTCGTGCTTGCCCGCGAAAGAAGTATGAGATGCCTATGCGTCCTTGAAACCACTCTTCCCGCAAGAAGCTTCCGATCTGCTGCGATGGTGGGAGGACAACTACCACTTTGGAAAATCATGCCGCCGTGTTGGCCGTGCCCTGATTAGGAGTAATCTGTGACACTGTTCCAGATTTTCTTTTTATCGTTCGCAGATATGTTAGGCTATAAATCGAGACACAACGGTTCCCGCGTTTCGGCCTTTTGACTTTTTGTCTCTGCATTCCTATATGAGGCATACCCCAGTTGGGGTACGCCTGACGTAGAATAATTTCAGCATTGCGATAATTCGGAATTCGTGGCATTTGGAATGCTTCCTGTAAAAGGAGTTCACACTCTTGCATATACTTGCATCCACTTTCTTGTGTGGAACTCAATCCTTATAAATAGGCCCATCGATGTGCCACAAGACACGCCACTTCATAACGAGAATAATATCTATTTAGACTGCAGACACCATAAAAAGACAAGTGGACCCCACCCAATTTTACTGGATTTCGGATAAAATGCACAACTTACATGCGGGTTGATGAGGACGACGTCAGCCATCTGCCGCACGTTTTTTTTGCCTCCTCTCCGCTCGCCAGCAGGCGGTTCAGAAGTAGTCTGCGGCCCTTGGCTTCCCGGTCTACC
This sequence comes from Ixodes scapularis, assembly GCF_016920785.2. Classification (NCBI taxonomy): domain Eukaryota; kingdom Metazoa; phylum Arthropoda; class Arachnida; order Ixodida; family Ixodidae; genus Ixodes; species Ixodes scapularis. The sequence goes on from NW_024609884.1 coordinate 55,671,946, forward strand.
CAGCACCTTGGCAGCAACTTGAACACCAAAATGCTGCAAAATACACACAAAAGGAAACAAAGAAAAGCAAGCATTAGACACACAATACGGAACTGAGCAGTCGACAAAGTGATCAGTTCTCTTACTCGGTTACTCGGCAAGAGTAACCCAAGCTTACTAAACCCATGCTGCTACCAAGAAACGCCTGCAACTGAAGTGCCTAAACATTGTCAGGGAACATGAGCGCATGCATTTTAAGGCAAACACTCGGGCCCAATACAGCTGTGATAAATGAAGATCCATATCGCGCTGCAGCACACGAATCTCTGAAGAGCACAGTGCTTCAGCCAGATGAGGATCTGGAGGGCAGTCTGAAAACCTCAGGCTAGCAGCGGCTGCTCTCAGGACCTGCTCCACTCGTGTGTTTCCACCATCCACGGACCTTTCGCTTTACTGCCCGAACACCAGCAGGCCGAGGCACATGTCGGGTGCAGCAGGGAGCTCGGCCACTTCCTCCACATCCGCAGGGGCTGGCCTTGGTGGATGCGCACTCTCTGCTCTACGCTGTGCAGCCAAGAAAGCAGCCGAGACCTCGAAGGGTGATGTTGGGTCCTGGAAATGCATTTGCCACTGTCAATATAAGCTAAGCAGTCTAGATCAGGGCTCAGCAACCCTTTGAAGCAGCTGGCCGTGGAGACGCGAAGTGAATGTGGGGTTGGGCCAGACGGGAAACAGGTGTGTGTGTGCATCTGTGGAGGTTTGCTGACACACGCTTAAAAGTATCTGCAATTATAAAGAAAAGGCTATTTAAGCCTAAATGCTTTAGCACTGCGTTGATTTCTGAAACTTAGCCTACAGAACACTTGAGCCCCTTCTCAATACACATTTTATATTTCAATATTGCTCGCCAAGATGCAAGCATGCAAGTTTAATGTACTGATTAAAAGTCACGCAGAGGTGTAGAGCTCTTTATCCGTTTTTGTCATTTGCAAAAGCATGTGTGACTATGTGTGCTTCATCCTCGAAAACATCCGTTTACACAGCGAGCGGCAGTGTACTCTTTAGATTTGAAAACCCCAACATAGGAAGCCAATGTGAAAATTAACTGAACGAGTCCTCTTACTCATAATCAAAAAACACTGCGAACAAGAATCCACTTGAAGATAAGCAAGCCCCACTAGATAAATATCTTGAACCTTCCAGAGGTCTGTCTGATTTTATTTCTGAAAGATACAGATGTTGCTTGAATCCTCCTCCCTCAAATTACGCAATACTCCAAGTTTGAAGAGTTTTTGTTACCGCGTGTCTTTGCAGCAGGAAGATTGAGTGATTGAACTCATCACAGTCCGTTTCAACATAACTTTGCTAAACAGTTAAATCAATGGCCCGGCCAGCCAATGACTGTCAGAGCGAGGCATGCGCCAGCATAGTGAACGAGGTTGCAATCATCTTGCGGAGGGCTGTCATATACCTTGCTCTGTAGCTCTTATTGACTCACAAGGGATGCAGCTCTTACCATTTTCAAAGTTATGCTGAAATAAAGTATACTGCACTGTCGGAATAGTTAAGAAAAAGCTCTAAAGCTTTTCTATCTGCGAGATTCCCAGGTTCCAGTTCGAAGTGAAACATCAACCAGTAATACCAGACCGAACCAAAATCGGAAAGCTATGATGGCTTTCCTTCTACAAAAAACACGAACCAAAAAATGTTCTCTTCGGCCCAGCGACTGCACATGCACACTGTGCCAGGGGCTGACCCCTCATTTAGGTGGTTAGCCAGTGCGCTCAGTATTTAAGAGATAAGAGTTTACATCTTGTAAACCCTGAGATAGGGAACGATAAAAAACGTTCCCCATCTCAGGGTTTACAAGATGTCGATTAACTACCTGCTCGCCTGCACTCTCTCACTGCTTACGATAAGGGTTATCCAAAAAAGCAGCAATTGGGGGAGGGGGAGGAAGGTGGTGCTATTGACAGCTGCAATGCCAAAGGAAGTGCCAAAAGGTGAAACAACTGTATAGAGGAACACAAGAAAACAAAAAGAAATAGCTTTTGTAGGCTACAGCCCATGCTCCTTAGTCCGAAAGACCGGGAAAAAAAATCAAGACAGGCAAATAATGACCACAGGATCTTGGTCATCGGTTGGCTTGGTTGTACCTGCGGTGCATCCAGGTGACTGGCTGCACGATGGAGTCACTCCTATAATTCATCAGAAGAGTTCAAGTTTTATTGCATATGACAGCACTTGTGAAAGACACCTGGAAACGTGACTATAAGCCCACTAACATAATGATGAGGAGGCATCGCAATACATTGCATGCTATCTTACTTCCAGTTTCAGTGCTGGACTGGCTTTCTGATGTTCCTGTAGCCTCAGACCTGCATAATTGACAAAAAGGACCGTGTAGTTGCATACGAATGAGAAATATGAAAAGTGCACTTTCGCGAAACAGTGGCTTCCTGACTGGCACAGTCAGGAAGCGCAAGCTGACAAAGTAGATCCACTTTGGCTTGTAGACATCCGAGGTTCCACAGCCGCCGCGCTCTGTTGCTGCGACCCTGGCCGCCTCCTTGGCGCACTTGTCCCTCAGGTACTTCCACTTTGTCTTTCAGATGTCGTCTGGAGAGAAATATGTTGATTCAAGTGTGGGACAAGCCTGACAGACATAATATACTTATGCAAAATCGTGAAAAAAAAACAACGAAAATGCCCTTGGCAATTGTAATGCTTCGTGGGCAACGAACAGCACACACAAAACGCATGTCCAAAGCACTAGCCCAACAAATTTAGTCCGCCACTTAAAAATGACTCGCCAAGCTCTCAAACAAACGACTATAGTATGTTCACTGCTAGGCTGACAGGGCGGTAGAAGCTACATGCTCATAGGAACAATCAACAATAGGTCGCCATGGATACAGCGTGGTCATACTCTCCGGGTAGTCAAGGGGCATAGAGTGGATCAGGCACTGAGGAACAGGCGACTGACTGATCTAAAGACAGAGAGTATACATAGCTTTCACTGCCCATCAACTTAGCATTGAATCAAGTACAGACATTTAATACCGATCTCACTAACATCTGCTATGTGTACGACGCTATGTATACTTTGTGGGCCCCCCAACTGGAACAAATCTATAAAACAAGAATCGTAAAAATTTGTTTTGGGCGGTATGGTACTGTAATTTGTCATTTCGTTTCGAGAAGTATTTTTAAAATGCTTGGCTCAATCGAAAGTTATAATTAAATACGATCGATTGTCTGAAGGACACAAATGGAGTTCAGCCTTTTTCCATACAACCGACTCTTTTGTGGGGTGAACAAAAAGAGGAATAAAGGCGACGCAGTGATCTTCTTCCTTCCTTCTCATTTTTGGTTGAAACAACCGTCAAAACAACGCAAAGACGTGAAAAAAAAACAAAAAAAACATTTGGGTATTTACAAATATTACCGTCTTCGTCTGTCGATTTTTGAATGATATTTTTTTTTTTTTGCAATATTGTTACAAAAACAACCCAACACCATCACATATCAAGTAAACCATATGCGCAACAAAAAGTGCGAAAACACGATGTCAGGGGATGCAAAACCGCACTTACAGCGCACGATGTCGAACAGACGGGCGATCTCCTCCGAGATGTTCTCCCGTTTCGGGTTGTCTTTGTCGTCGCGCCGAAGCTTCCCGTACAGCCAAGGGTAGTTCTGGACGAGCTCGAGCAACTGAAAGCACTTGCTTTGGTCATCAAAGACGGCAGCGTCTGCGGCCTTCTGCGCAGCTGCTTCTTGCCTCTGCGCGTCCGCAGCAGCCTTGCTTTCGGTCACCTTCCTCGCGTTGGAAACCGAGGGGAAGTTCATATAGATGCAGCAATACGGGCCATACCGCCATACTCGCAGGCAGCTGCGAAATAATCTGCTTCGGCTGCGGCGGCCGCGCTGGCTGCGCCAGGACGGTGAAGATACGCGGAGCATGCACTCCACCGATTGGCCGGGAGACAGGAGCGCCCTACTACGTCACCGCGCGTTTTTGTGCGCGTTGAGAAAGAAGTTGAAATCAACCAACGTTTTTATGCGCGCCCGGAAGCAGCGAAGAACCGGCGCGACGTCACGAAATACGTCACATCCGGGGCGCGCACGACCTACAGCCGCAAAAAGAAGCGTTGGTTTGGATCGCGCTGTAGGGAGCCTATACACGAACTCAACTCTGTTACGTCACGGCGCGTTGGTGGCGCGTTGAGCGCACTTCCGGTCTGGGGCTGTGGGCGGAAGTCACCATGCGAGATGTGCATTCCTGCGTTGTCTTGAAAGAAACCAAACAAAAACCTGTCTTTTCGCCAAAACGCCGCGACTGGGGCTGTACCAAAAGAGTCGAGAAAGGTTTGAAGGTCAGTTTTCGTGTGCTCGGTTCGTTCGAGAACGTGGATATGTGGCGTAAACAGGGAAAACCAAACGCTGTCAGACCACGATTGCTTGGGCGGGAGGAGCTTTGGGTTGAATTCACGGATACTTCTGGACATGATATTTATTTGTTTTGTTCCAACATGAACGTGGGAAACCGTCAAGTTGTACGGACCTCCTGCAGACTACGTTGAGTACGTCTTCAAGTTCAATCGGCCCCTTGATCGTTCGAACTGTCGTCTGCCCTTTCAAACGTGTCTGCTTGTCGTCTGCACTTTCAGACGACACCGGCACGTAGACCAAGCATTGGCCCGGTGATCGCGATAAAAAGAAAGTACGGGCCTCAAAAGACTTCAGTTTGAAGGTTGGTTGGGGTAAGCAGGCTCGGTGTAAACAGTAGATACAAGGAGATGGTGATTATTGTTACCAGTAGCCATCACCGACTTGGTATGCCTGATTCACTTGGTGCGAAATCTCATCATGCGATTCAGGCTTTAACGTCCACTCTGCGGCGTCCACACGGAATGAATTGCCACATATCACATTAATCACGCTATGTTTTTGCGGTGTAGCGAGCCTCGGTAATTTCGCTGAGGCCGCTCAAGTAGTCAGATATTGCCAGGAAGATATAGAATCAACAATTCCAACGCGAAAAAGAGCACGGGGACTCATACCGGCGTCGACAACATCGCATTTTAATGATTTGTTTATGGGCGACCGCAAGCTTCTTGCCCACACCCCATCGCGCAGATGCGGCGCTGGTGGCGTCCGCTAAGGGCGCTTCGGTTTGTTTGTAAACATGAGTTGGTGTATACAGGAACTCTAAGTCATAACAGAGGGGCGAGCCGTCAACGTCGCAGGTAGAGATCTGCGCTGGTACGGGCCAGACCGCAGGCCATAGGGCAGCCCGGCCCGCGGGCCGTGCTCGGGCTTAACGGCTACATTCACGAAGGGCCCGGGCCGGGTACGGGCCCTGCATTCAAGATTACAAGGCGGACCAAAGCGGGCCAAGCCAGTTTTTATTATTTTTGTTAAGCAACATGTTCTTTGGAAGCGTGTTCGGGGGTTGGGAGAGGAACCAGTGGGGGAGAAACAGATTCCGAAGCATGTGTGTGCGTGTATGTTTTTGTACGTTTCGGTGTGTGTGCAGCGAATGCTCTTTCAGAGGACTAGCGGCGCAGCGTTCCCTTTCGACCATCAACAGGCACACACCCTGCGCGGGGAAGTGAAGACGCCGAGACGTCCTCACTTCCCCGCGATGGACCAGCCCATCGCCCATCCGACGGACGACGATGAGGATGATTTCCTCCTCCGAGGCTTCGCCTCGTCCCATGACGACACAGAGGATCCATCCGACAGCGAGTACGACACCAGTCCCAACCGGGAGAGAGTGCACCACCCCCGGTATATCCGGCATCAGAGAGCCCCCACAGGCACTAGAGGCCAACGGCTCTTCACCACAAGTGACCCTCCAACCCGACGAGACTTCAGAAATGCCCTCGTCTTCGTCGATTAAGCAAGTCGCCAGTCCCGGTTTTTTTGGAACCAAGCTCCGGTTTTTGGACCGGGTTAGGCTGCTGTACCATGTCGCCCTCTCCGAATGGCAGACAGCCCTCCAGGGATACGCCGACCCGTCGGCCTCCTACCTTTTGGGAGCCCCGCTCCCCCTCCACCGGCCACCACTGCAGTCGCCGATCGCCAGAGTAAGACCACACGCTGAGGCAGAGGCGCCTCCCAGACCACCCTTGGAGCCCAGACACGCAACCCCCCAAGGCGCCCAAGGACGCCTACCCAGCAGAGTAGGCTCTTCGCATCCCTAGTTCGACGCCATGCGTCCCCGCCTAGAGACCTACTCAACCGTCTTCCGTTGTGGGACTCGAGAGACTACCGGAGTGCTCCCCTCTCTCCATCCCCTACTCAGCCCACCGTCCCGGTGAGTGTGCCTCCCGAGGCAGTCTCCGTAAAAATCTCTCGCTTGTTGACCAAATTGCTACATGCCTGGACATTGTCCTGGACCGTCCTCAGCCCGTAGTTCTTGAGGCTGATGGACAGAAAGTTGTTGCGGTTGTACAGGATGTGGTAGCACCACCAGACATTCTTCTTCAGGCCCTCCAGGCCGCAGATGTTCCTATGACCCCCCCCCCCCCCCCCTTCCCACTCTGTGACTACCTCCACACAGGAGGACATAGACTCTCTTTCTGAAACTGAGTCCGAGGAGGAGGACACATGGGCGATTGCCGCCGGCTCTCGGCGCCGTATGCTCGTTCGTTGGCGGCAGTTGGCGTGGCGACCCACTTGCGCCATCTCTGGTCTTCCGTGCGAAACGGCGCCCTATTGTTTGAAGACCTTTGGCTTCACCGCATTTCCGTAGGAGCTAAGCCTTTTTCTTTCTTTATGTTTTCCTCAGGTAAATTCGCTCTTTGCAAATTTTACAAAAAATAAAAATGCACCATCCGTGGGCAACGCTGCACAAAGGCGTAGAGCGCGATAGGTTAAGAAACCAAATTTTGCTGTCGATTTAAAGAGCCTGGCCGCTCCTTGAAACGCCCAGTAGTAACGTTGATTTTCACCAACTTGCCTTTGCCAAAAGTTGCTATTTGTAGGTTTAAAACCGCACAAATAGCAACAACGTTAGTGAATATGCCAACCACTGATCTCTATGTCTATTTGCTGGATCGCGTTTGACCAGCTCCTCCTATGGACCGGAATGCGGTCACTGGCGGCCATCTTTAGGTAGAGTTATATCATCTCTAGCCATCATAGTAATATGGCGGACAGCGCAATGGCGGCAGGCTGCCATAAAAATAGCCGTAGATCTAGTACACTGTACCGTGGGTGACATTTCGTGCTTGATTGAAGTTGTTCGAGGAAGCAGATTCTTGAAACCCGGCGTGAACGGTAGCCTCATCTTTGAGGACCCGGCAAAAGTTCTACGAAAGCGCAGCACCGGGGGAAAGCAGCGCAGCTCGCATCAAAAGCAGACTCCGTACCGTCGTCTGCTTTCGATGCTTCTTTCGATGCGACTTTTGATACGTGCTGTGCTGCTTTTCTCCCGGTGCTGCGATCTCGTGAAAGTTTTACCAGGTCCTCAAAAACCGGACTACTCTTCACGCCGGGTTTCAAAAACATGTTTCGTCAAATAATTTTAATCAAGCACGCAATATCACCCACGCTATTTTGACCGCAGCCTGCCAACCCACCTGCCAAAACGCTATCTGCCATGGATGGATGATAGCGGCTGCAGCAGCTTACATTGGCTAGAGGTGATATAACTCTACCTAAAGATGGCCGCCAGTGACCGCATTCGCGGAGCGGGCAAACGCGATCCAGCAATTGTCATAGAGATCAGTGATGCCAACGAAATGTAACATAAAAAAAGTGTCCGACAATGCATTTATTACCACACGCTTCGGGCAATGATTTCGGACACGTCTTTCTTACCGCTTTCCAGATTAATAAATAAGGAGACAGCACCAGAGGAACACAGCAGGAAGACGAATTCCTTCAGTCTTTAGGATTTCGTTCGCCTGGCAGTTTCTTTTTTCTTTTTCTTTTTTTTTCTTTTCCCTTCCTGCTTGTTGCCCTTTCTCCAACCGGGGGGGCAAGGAGAGGCGAAACTCGCCTCTGGAAGTGAATTTGGACAATGAAGCCTTTCACGACGCGGCCCCTCGCGGAGTTTGCGGGTCTTGACACCACGGTTCCCGAGCGGGGCCGCGTGTTAGCCGGACACCTGAGCTGGCCCAGATCGGGGGAGTCCCGGTCGGCGTCCAGGGCCGGAGCCCAGTGCGGGGCACGGCGGCCAAGTTTCCCCAAGTCCGGCCTGCCAGGAGGGACGCCATTCGTCAAGCTTTGGCACGATCGAGGCCCGGCTTAGGGGGGCCTTTCTCCGCGACACAACGCCCGGCTGCGTCCGAATCAATTTCCAACTTGGCGCGAAAATTATGTGACTCCGTGTTGCGGCCGAGCACGAGCGTCGGGGGGGGGGGGGGGGGGGGGGGGGGGGGGGGCGGCAGCCGCGGCGACCGGTGTAATCCGAGGCTCTCCCCGGTCGAAACTTTGTGAGCCTTCCTCCCCTCGCCGAGGGATCCCCTCCGGATGAATGCCCGAGGATCGCAGTCTTGTTGTCCATCTAATCATTATGGATTCCGGCGGACACGGCGCTGTCGCGGAGTGAAGAATAAAAGCGTCCTATCGGCTTTGCTGCCCATCGCCGCGCTCTATTAATTTCGATTTGTAGGAGCGGCGCCCGGTGGGGACAGCCGCCGCCTCCGGTTTCCAGGGACCGCAGTGGCCTGGGGATTCCCGCTAGAGCTCCGATGTGCGGCTTTCGCGAGTCCGGCAGGAATGTGGATGGCCCGACGGAGAAACGCTTTGTCTCAGGTTCCCTTCGCACGTGCTCCGCCGAACAAAATTCGGCGGCTGAACTAAGTGCGGGTCCAACTAGGCTTCGTTTATTTACACCGCGTGTTTATGGGAAGGCAACAAATAATAAGACGCGCTGTACATCGGCGGTGCCGAAAAAGAGTCGGAGTCATTTGTAAAGAAAACCAACATTAAGCCGCTGTCCCATTGCTCATAATAATTAGTCTCTAGACATTCTCGGAGGCGTTCCTCGTAGGACATTATTCATACAAACACTGTCCGCAGACACGTGCGAAGCATGTATGAGGAAGCATGATTGAAACATGCCTGGGACGCGGATAATGTTGTCGTCATGCCTGTAGCGAACAACGTGATGTAAGTGCAGTGGAACTACGGCTCTACTGTGTTGAATGTACTCGATACTCCCTTCGGACTAACAGGACAGGATCCATGATGATTGCTCTTCCAAGAATTGGTTTCAACAGTGTTAGGGCTTCACGTGATCTTTGTTTCTGCTCAACTCTATAGGTTCTGCGTCTTTACGCGCTCGTTCTGGTGAATAGAGACTCGAATGACGACCCTAACCACCATAGTTCTTCTCTGTAGAAGCTGCAAAACGTTTCTGAGCCGAATTCTTATACAAGTTGCGTTGGAATATGCCTGAATGACGGTCTACATTTCGCCTTTACGGCATGCTTATAAAGCGAGACGAGTAAAACGAATGTATAGTTCAAGTCGAGCATTTATTTGACCCGTCTCAACCGTACAAACACCTCAAGGGCGGCCGCCAAAATGACTTTTAGTCGGTTCAATTCAAACTGTTTCACCATACGTACCGTTGTTAGAAATCAACTATAGTTATCCAGGAAACGGACCGTTTTACTACGAAAACGTATAAACACGTCAAGTTGGGTTGAGATAAGGAAGATTAACTTACACATCCAACGACCCGCCCTCCTTAATGCGGTTGCTTTCCGTCTTAACACCGGTGCGTTATGCGAAAGCAGCGATCAGGGCGCAGGCACCCCCGCCTAGAACAAGCGAGGCGGATAGAAGGCGAGCCCGCTGCGGCCATTTCTCCACCGCTCCAACAAACGTACTCGCAGCGGCATCACCCCCGAACATGGGGCGGCTTCCTGCTTTATCGAGGTACATCAGGCGCTCCGCCGCAGGCGCCCAGCGTGTCAAAACGTCAGGGCGTTTCGCGCCTGGAAATGACCAGAGCGGCGCGCTCGAGCGCCCTGCGGGCGTTCACGGGCGAACCCCCCCCCCCCCCCCCCCCCCCCCCCTTCCCGCTCGCCTCGAAAGAAGACAACAAAATAATAATAATAAATAAATAAATATATGAAGCGAACCTATAAAGCGCGCCGTGCAACGCCAAGCTTCGCTGTCGTCCTGCGGCCTCAGGTAGGCGGATGGCTCTTGATTTCTGCCTCATTTTGTCCTCCCTACGTTCTTACATTCGCGAGCTGGTTTCCTTTCGGTCCTTCGTCTAAACCCTGGAGACATCTCGCTTATCTATTTGTTCATTTATTATTTTAGTTCGTTCGTATTTCTTGGCAGCTCGTCGCGTAGTACGATTTCCCGCCCAGTTCTCCATCGCGAAGACGTTTTACGGCCACATATGTCGACGGCGATCCAGCGTCGTGTCGAATGTCGCGTTGCCCCCCTTTGTCCGGGGGTCATCTCGACGCTGTATCTTTACTGGGACCAAGCACGGGCAGAGAGCTCTGAGTAGCGCAGATACGCCGCGCGCAGGCAACTTTCCTCGTTTCGGGGGTCCTCCTGCGAAGCATCGGTTGTCGTCGGTGGGTCTGGACAAAAGCTGCTGGTGGTTGTTCTTTTGATGGGCCCACTGGACGATTACCGTGAATAGCCGCGGTCTCGGATACTTCAGGTGGCCGTTGAGCCAGAGTTTCCACAAAGAACAGTCTGGGTGTGAATTGCCTGAGTTGGAAATCTAGAGGCCGCCCTAATGTAGACAAGTGAGATAAGCCTTATTTTCTCTCTCCCGTTGTGTGGACTCAAATTTTAAAGCATCGAATGCTTTTTTATCCAAACTCTCTAATCCTAGGACTTTGTCCGTGCTTCGGTCCATGGATTTCCCCGCTAAATTTAGCGGTGTAAACTGATGTCATGTGACTTCAGGGCAGATGACACCACGTCTTGACACCGTGACGTCAATTTCCGCGTTAAATTAGCGGGATATTTGACGTCACGTGACCTGACGTTATGTGACTTTAGGGACATGCGACACCGTGACGTCAAATTTAGCGGCAAATAAATTTCACGGTAAGGTCACGTCACGTGACCAGGTCACGTGACCACGACACCATGAAGTCAATTTCCCTCCTAAATTTAGTGGGGATAATAATAGGCAAAATATTCCTCTGCACTCCCCGAAACGACTATTAATGCCTCCTAAATAAATTTACCTTTTGTACTTTTCACTGACACTAACTTCATTCGAGGTCTCGAATGTCTCGCTGCCTAGCGTAGTAACTTTTTTATTATTATTCTTTTTGCGCGTTCATACTACCTCTCCCCTACAGGTTGTGGAAGCTTTATGCGTTTAGACCATGTTGCTTTCATGTGTTTGATGGAGCCTTGTGCTGATTGATGGGTGAATTTGTTGCCTGTATATAGTATGCTGGTTTCCTGATTTGCGCCCCTTCTTTCCCTTCAACTTGAAGTGTGTAGCCGCGTTTCTGTTTCTGTGTATCAGGTTCTGTTCTCGTTTATTTTTTGTACACCCCTCCTACTTGGGCCTTAAGTGGTCTTAAGTACCCTCTGAATAATACAAAAACAAAACAACGCGATCGCGTCTTTGATACTGCATCAAATGCATTATAGAACTTTGAATATAAAGGTGACTAATAAAAGACTAGAATTACTTTAGATTAATGATTTGGAATTTTGATTGTCGAAACACAATTTTACTCCGACAAGTCGATCATGAGCATTAACTCGGTTCTTTTCAAGTTTGTGTGAGGCTATAGTGAAGGTAATGCATTGGAAATCGAAACACATTAGCAAGTATTCAATCCGCTCAAGATACCCGTCCGGACTCAGATAAAATAAAACTTTTCAGACCCAAGAAATAAAAATAAATCGAATAAATAAAACAGTGATTTGCCTGCTGATCAGGGATTGGAATTGGGCAGCGTTCGTCTGCTGCAGCCTTAGAAGAACGGAGGGGAGGCGGTCTTTATCGACTCCGAGCATGAGAGAGCGAGCGTCGATTGAAACGCGGAGCAGCTTGGAATAGCTTTCCCGAATTCGCTGGAGTAGAACACGATGGATGCGTCGCGTTAGGCGCACCTGCCGAGCTCCGCCAGCTTCGGCGCCTACGCTCGCTCGCCGGAGGGCCAACCGGCGCACTAATGGCGCGCGCATACGGTCTTCCCCGCCGCAGGTGATGCACGGCGCTGTTTTGGAAACTCCCTTCGGCAAAGTTCTTCGGGGTCTCCCGCGAAAGGCGCACATCCGTGCGGCGCGAGCCGGAGCGGCAACGCGCGATCTCGCTTCCGTCGTTTGAGCCCATCCCACGTACGCCGCGGAGAGCTGCAGGGTTCCGCCGGTTTGGAGGCATAACCGGCAGCGTGTGCCCGGGGAGCACTGGCACATCCGTTTCAAAATTGGGAGTATGACCATTACCGTATCAGTGGGCTCTTCCTTGCTCGAGGATGTGTCATAAGAACGGGAGCCGGGCAGGCTTGGCCTATCTTCGCCGAATGGAACGCAGCGGTGAGGTGGCAGGCTAGACACTCGGCTCGCCCGAACCTCTTTCACTTTAAAGGAGGGAGGGAGTCTAAAAGGACGTCTATCCTTATCAGCTGAAGGCAGTGATATTGGCGAATCGATCCCGGAGACCGCGCGTTGCGCGCTGCGTTTTGCTGAGTCTTGTCCAGGACCGCAAGGTGATTCTCGTCGTGGAGGAGCCAGGGGAGGCTCGGCCCGACATCAAGTTTCCGATTTGTGCGAGAGACACGGAGGGGAGAAACCTCGCCGGAGGCGGCTGAACTGCCGGAGCTAATCGGACGTGCTCATGGAGCTCCCTGCCAGAAACAAATGGAGGCTGCCTGGGCCCCCCCCCCCCCCTCCCCACCCTTCTCTCGTTGAGCCCGTTTCTCCCGCAATACTGAGAGGAAGTGAACGCCTCGAAGCGACAAAAACGGTTATGCTCGCATATATATATATATATATATATATGACTTTGAAAAAATGAGAAGTCAATCGAATAGTGCGGACGTTTGTGCCAAGTTCTGCACGTCAGAGCTCATTCCCTCTTTTTATACCTGGAGCGAAAATTATGACATTGAATATTTGATTTCATTGTTTTCAGATCATAAACCGGCGTGGCGAAATCATCCACTGCCTGAGCCGCATAAGCTCGTCTTCTCGGCATGCAAACAAGCAGGCCCGAATCTAAATAACGCAGTCCATAACTCGATGGCAATCCGTGCCGATAGAGAGAGCGTGTTTTGCGGTCACCAACTCTATCCTAACGCGAGCACTGGGTTTCAATGATTCCTCTAAGGGCGGCACTTGTGAGCAGAGCACACCAGTCATTCTGAATCTAAATATTTAAGCGTAGGTATGTATTCTGCTCTCGGGAACCCCTTAGCTTTTTTCTAAGCCCTTGAGGCGATCACAGTACCTGAGCTACCGCCGAATCTATGGGGAGTATTCACTGGCGGCCATAGCTGTCTGCGTGACTACTGAAGGCCTGCTGACGGAAAGCTTCCACAGTTCTTCTACAACGTGCCTTTTGCACCATCAAGATTGCCGTTCTTATAGCAGCATATTATTGTGAACTCGTTGTGAGCATGCGCTCCAAAATTGCCCTCCACACACACACACTGGACAACATATTTGAGGGCGATGTTTAGAGCGCATGCTCAGAAGGAGCACACATTAATACGGTGCTAAGACCTTCCATTTTGATGGCGCGGAATGCACATTACAAAAGAACTATGGAAGGTCGCCGTCAGCACGCGCTCAGCAGTCGCGCACGCAGCTACGGCCGCCAGTGAATACTCCTTATACGGAAAGCAAGTTTCTTTTGCAGGGGTTGAAGTGACGTCATATCGACGCCGAGTTTTGATTGGCTTTGATTGGAAGGAAGGAAGCAAGGCAGCTTGCTTTGAGGTCTACCCACTATCCTTAAAACAGAGCCAATCAGAGCTCGGCGTTCTGACGTCACCACAACCCCTGCAAAATGAAGCCGACGAACTTGCGCTCCGCATTATAGGGTGGCACAAGGGGATCTTCTGCTCTAAAATGGAGCCAGAAAAATCGGCGCCTGGATATAGAAAGCTCGAAATTTCACCGAGTGCGCACTCAGCAGGTCAGTTTCGCCGTGTAAAATTTGAAGGCATAGTCCACTTCCTGTAAAACAATGCGAGCAACAAACTTGCCAAAGTCAACGTTGGCCGCGTTCGCAGACGACCGAGATAGCGACGCTATATTTACGACGACGCACTCCGTTGTCTGCTCGCTGCGTCTCTCTGGAAATGGCGCCACAAGTAAATATTTTTGCGAACTCAATCGTCTGCCAATGCGCCAAACGTTGATTTTGGCAAATTTGTTGCTCTGTGCGGCAGGACTAACCTGCTCAATGCACATTCGGTGAAGGTTTGAGTTTTCGGTGTTCATGCGCCGTTTTTTTTCCGGTTCGTTTTACAGCGGAAGATCCGCTTGTGCCACCCTATACAGTATATGGCTATAGACCCCCTCATGTTTACAAACAAACCGGAGCGCCCCTACCGGACACCACCGGTGCCACGCAAGCATGATGGAGTATGGGCAAGAAGCTCGCCGACGCCCATAAACAAACCATTCACTCTAAAAAAAGCCCGTGAGTCTGCTTTCCCGCACAACACGCGGAGAGCCAATCAGCCCAACTTACGGAGGCAGCTCAGCGAATGACGATGGCGAAACATCTGTTTAGACCAAAAAACGCAGTCTGAGTTGTGACATTAAGCAATGCAAAACGTCACGCTTGCATTGCTTAATGTCACAACTCAGACTGCGTTTTTGGGTCTAAACAGATGTTTCGGCATCGTCATTCGCTGAGCTGCCTCCGTAAGTTGCGCTGATTGGTTCTCAAAGTATTGTGCGTGAAAGCAGACGCACAAACTTTTTTTAGAGTGTTGGAAGTATACGATGTTGTCGGCGTCGGTGTCAGTCCCCTGCGCCCTTTCTCGTTGTTGAAAAAACCCCGAGACTGCGGGTAATCGACACAACACTAAAAAGTCTCTAGAGACTTTTTAGTGTTGTGTCGATTACCCGCAGTCTCAGGGTTTTTTCAACCATGTGCAATGTACACCACCTCGTTTGCGCCCTTACTTTTTGTTCATTATTCCCTTTCTCGCTTTGGAATTTTTTATTCTACGTCTTCCTGGCAATGTCTGACAACTTTAGCAGTCTCAGCGAAATTAACAAGGCCCGTTATACCGTAAAAATTCGCGTGAATAATGTGACACACGGCGATTCATTCAGCGTGGACGCCGCAGAATGGACGTATACAGCCTGATTTGCATGATAAGATTCTGCTCGCTATTTTCAGTCGCGACATCGCTCGGGCTGCAATATCGTGAACCGTAGCTCAGATGGTCGACGTCGATACTAAAAATCGCAAGCAGAATCGGATAAGTGAATCAGGCATAACAAGTCGGTGATGGCCACGGGTGACAATGATAAACTTCTCCTTGTATCTATTATTTACACCGAGTGTATTTACACCAACCAACCTTCACACTTAAAAGTCGTTTGACTTACTTACTTTTTACTGGAATTTCCGGGTCAACGTTCCGTCAACGGGACGCTGTCGTTTAAACGAGCAGATGACAGTTTGAACGATCAGGCGGCCGTTTGAACTTGAAGATGCACTGAACGTAATACGCAGGTGGTCTGTAGAACTTGGTGGTTTTCCCACCTTTATGTTGGATCAAAACAAATAAATCTTACGGCAACAAGTGTCCGTGAATTCAATCCAAAGTGCTTCCCGCACAAGAAATCGTGGTCCGACGTCGTCTGGTTTTCCTTTTTCACGGTACCTATCCCCGTTCTCGGGCGAACCGAGCAGGAAGAAAACACATGAAAACTGACCTTCAAACTTTCCCGACTCTTTTGGTACAAACCCATGCAGCCATGGCGTTTTGACGAGAAGGCGAGTTTTGGTATGGTTTCTTCCAAAAGAACACAAGAACGCACGTCCCTCATGGTGATTTCTGGTCACTTCCGCCCACACTCCAGATGGGAAGTGCGCCCGACGCGCCAGCACCGCGCCGTGACGTAACAGGGCTGAGTTCGTGCAATACCTCCTAGAAGGAAAGGCCGTAGCGCTCCGAGTGGTTACGCCACAATGTCGGTGAAGGAAGGACATGGCGCAACTATGTGAAAAAATATCTCCTATCGGCGTGAAAAAATTGTTACTTGTCGAGCGGCGCGGTGGTGTACGTGCACGTTTCTCCGACATTAATTTACGTTTTAAAAGCTCAGTCTCATAAAATTTATTATATATATTATAAACAAAATATAGAACGCGTTGCCAAGGTTGAAAGAACCAAATTTGTATTTGTGATTATCCCCGTAACCGCGGGACTACGTGCAGTCCCGCAGCCCCCCAAACTTTTCGAAAAAAACAGCCCCGGTGAAACATTTTCTTCCGCCATACGGGGTCCGATTCTGGTAAATTCGCGTTGTGTGTGAGCTGGTGACCGTCTGAAAAGGAACGCTGAGTCATTTCAGAAGAGAGGGGAACCGAAAACAATCCATTCATCGCCCCAGGGAGCGCAGACGAGAGATATGGGTCGATGACATTAAGCCTTTTCGTTCCACGCTGCTGCCGCTGCTCTCATGTGTGGTTCTTTTGATGCTGCTTTCCTTCTTCCTATCGTTTTTCTGTCGTCATCGCAGACTCAAGTAGTTTTTTTTTTTTTTTTTCGCTTGATATTACGGAATTTACGTCGGTTCGCGGAACAAGTCCTGCTACGGTTTGAGTGACATGTGTGACAACTAGCCAACGATGACACTGGTCGATTATCGATAGACCTCTTGCTCTCTCTCTGAACAGAGAGGGACTTCTTGGAGTTCGTGTTCAAATGTTTTTGTGACGGATATTGCGGGACGTATGGAGACGATCGACAGGTGAGAAGCAACTTATTTACGGGCTTTCTTGGTCATGTAGGGCGCGAGTAAAGGGCTGCAGTCGTTTTTGTTTTGTTTTTCTTTTTTAAATTTTGTGATAGAATGGAATTTTGTTCTTCGTCGTTATTCGTGTGCAGTTGCACCGACATTTTTAAATATGCGTGGTAATATTCTAGTTTTCACTGGAAGGTGAATAACAAGTTTATATGATTATTGAAAGTGCGCTGTTTGGTGCTTACGTGTTTATTTATACTAATGTTATTTTATTGCCTTTACCACGTTTATACTAGAATTTTAAGTGTATTAAGTTAATAGTATTATTGTATACAAAAAAGTTATATTTTGTTCTAAGGCAGCTCGAGCCCACAGGGAGAAGTAAATTAGTTGACTGTAAATAGCAAGTTTAGTACCCCTGCCACACGGAAAAGTTAATATATTTTCATTAAATGATATGGGATTTAATCTGCTCGCGGTCTTCCGTGATTATACGAGCGTCGCAAGCTGGTTTTTTGACCCCATATTGTCATTCGATCGAAATTACATTAATTTTGCCATGTGGCCACGGTATAATGCAAGAATTCAGTGACTGCACGCGATAACATCGCTTACATGATCGTAAGTGACACTTGTCTAGCCGTGTCCGCGTTGACGACGTCTACCTGATTGTTAACTGTGATTTGTTTTCCTGTATCCAATGACTGCGTGTCTCGCCATTTGTCCAAGTATTTCTGTATAAAATATGCATTCCTACAGCAATAATTGCGTGACTTAATGTTTTCTCTTATACGGGCGTACCTCGTTCCATTTCGTACCGATTATTTAACGGGGTATTATTTTGCCCATGTAATAAAATATTCTCCAGACGCGATTTAATGTGCAGCTTTCATTTAGCAAATAAGACACGCGTATGTGACTAAAAGCGCGTTACGACGGTCGATCCACGCGCGTTACCTTCGCTTCGACGCGCGCCCCCGATGGCCTTCTTTTGCGACGTCGCGAGGAAAGCACTACGGCCTCGTCTTCTAGGAGGTGTTGGTTCGTGTATACGGAGATAAACTGAAGGACAGGAGGAGATGAGAGCGTGCGGTGACGTCTGGGCACCGAACTCTGATTGGAAGGATAGTGGGTAGGCGCAAAGGCTACCTGCCTTTGTCTCTGCCCACTGTCTCCCTCCAGTCAGAGAGAACAAGAGTATCGTCTGCTCCTCGTGGAGGTATGTCGTTCGAACGCCGCCTTTCACGAGACACCATATCTTGGTGCGCTGCTCACAGCGCATGCTCAGAACGAGAGCACAGGTATAGTCTGCTAGGATCGCCGATTCTGATGGTCTGGAATGCACGTTGCAAAAACATTTTAGAAACTCTCCGTCAGCTCACGCCCAGCACTCACGGAGTCATTGATGGCCGACAGTGAATATTCTTCACTGACGGCCATAATTCAGAATATTTAGTTCGCTTCATTTCTATAAAAACATTTTCCTCGTGATAAGAGAGCCATAAAGCCTTTCGGTTTAAAGAAAAATCGTTCCAAATATCTCAACTGCAGCTTTGTTCAGGACACATTCGACTGCTTATAACCATAAAATATAGGGGGGGGGGGGGGAGGGGGGGGGGGGCTTTTCTTAGACGGCAAATGTTAAAAACAAAAAGGAATCTGGAAATAAAGATTAATAATTATCCCTGCAGAATAACGTTATTGATCGCGGTGGACGTCAGGGCACGAGTATGCAAAAACACTTAGAGACTTTTAATTATCTAAAATTGTTTCCCTAACTTTTTAACTATTCTTTTTGAGGTGACATATTTCGATTGAAGATTTGCTGCCAGACGTTAATAATCGCCCTTCTTTTATTTGGCAACAAACTCAGTGGCGCCATCCATTGGGTAGCCCGGCACGCTTTCGGTTCACGTATATTTCTTAATTTTTTACTCATCATTTTTTTATCACAAGAGTGAATTAAGTCTGAGAGAGCTAAAAGTAGCCCTATTCAGAAGATAGCGTGTAGATCTGATTTCGCAAATACTACTGAACCCGCCGTCTAGAACAGAACCGGTGTTTGGGGGCGATTTGCACACTTACGCCATCACGTTTCAACTCACGCGAGAGAGAACGAATAGGCCAGATGAGTTGTAAGATTAAAATAATAATAATAATAATAATAATAATACATTTATTCAGTAGTGCAGGTATAGCCAGTTGAGTATCGGGTCCGATCAAAGCCATCAGGGACTTGTAAGACCACACCCTTCACTGGAAAATACAAAAAAAGGAAGTTCGCACGGAAAAACATTACGTGCAGGAAAAAAAAAGCAAATAACATACAGATAATTCACTTGACAGGATGTAGTCGGAATGTTTGTGTCAGTGATTTGGGTGAAGCTGTGAAGATGGAACTATAGCAAACGTTGTCTTGATCACTGTGTCAATACAGTCATTAAAGTCATAAAAAAAAGACACTCATGCATCAGTATTTTTAAACACTATAAGAGTAGATTCGAAGACACAGTCCTTGAATTCCATGAGTCTTTCTCTCAAATTTTTCATATGTTCAGTAAAAAAAAAAAAAAAAAAAGGTTATTAGTAGAAAGAAAATCAGTCAGTCAACGGGTCGAAGACAACAAAACTTCACGCAATAAATGCAGTCGTCATTTGGCATGTCCAGCGATTACCACAAAAAGCACGTATCGCACCATACTAGAAAAGAAAAGGAAAATAACGACATGGGAAAAGTCACTATCTAGCCACATCGGAGAACATGTTTCTCAGAGAGGTCTTCAGCATTTTGTTTGAGGTAATGGCAAGTAGAGCAGCTGGAACGTCGTTAAAAACTTTTGGCACATAAAAGGAACGCATGCTTTCGCCATAGTGAGTTCTCACTCGAGGAGATTGAAAAAGCAGAACAGATCTAAGTTCGCGAGATGGACTGGCTGAGACCTTAAACTCACTCTCCCAGAAGTGTCGCCAAATTACTGTTTGAAGAAAGAGTGAAAGAAAACAAGGTAACTTAAGTGAAGCAAACAAGCTCGAACTAGGTGACATATGTGTGTTGTATGCTACACTCTTCAGAATTCCCTTTAACGTACGATCAATTCTTGAGTGCCAAAAGAGTGGACAGTTAAAAAATACGCTTATGCCATACCTTAGTGAACTATAGGCTAACGCGTGCATAATGCTCCTTCTAGTTGACAAAGGTAGAAATGATTTGATATTGTAAAGCAGACATGAGACAGTTCTCAATCGTTGGCATATATATGACATGTGAGAGTTCCATGAGAGGTCACTGTCGAAGTGACGGCCTAAATACTTTACGCAGTTAACATATTCAACTGGTGTACAGTTAGAGCATGAGCAATTGGTGTTGTAGAGAAATGGCTGAGAAGTCAAGCTTACATTTTTAAAGGGCTATATGAAAGCAGACCAGCTTCGTTTTTGAAGCATTTACCTGAAGCTTGTTGGCGAAAAATCAGTCCATTATTTTAGCGACATCGATCTGAAGAATTTCAATTGCACGCTCGTACACTAGATGACGAGAAAATATAAGGATGTCATCGGCATATTGAAATATTTTGAAAGTTGTCATTGAAGTTGAAATATCATTTACGTAGATGTTAAAAAATAGAGACAAAATAGAGCCTTGTGGAACTCCGGAAGTTAGGAAAGCGAGGGAGCTGCGTACGTTACCAACTGAAACAACTTGGGTTTCATCATTATAATAATAATGATAATAATAATATTAGTAGTAATACTAATAATAATAATAATCAATAAATCAGTATTTATTAAGGATAGGTATTGATGAATTACGATTTCAAAGAGTTTGGAAAAAGGAGAGGGAAGAAAAATCGGTCTGTAATTAACAACATCACCACTATTTCCAGATTTCAGGACCGGAACAACCACTGCCACTTTCTAGTCGTCAGGGAATATTCCTGACGTCAAGGAGTTATTAAAAATTGTGCACAGTGTAGGCATCAGTAATTCACGATAACACGTAACAATTGCAGCGGGTATCCCGTCATGACCTGCAGACAGCGTGGGTCTCATTTTCTTAATACACTGCCTAACACATTCCTCATCGACAACTACAGGACCTAATGAGTCAGCAAACCCGTCCGAGTGAGGCAATATAGTTGAGCAGTTATTATTATTATTATTATTATTATTATTATTGTAGACTGACGCAAAGTGATCCGCAAACAACTCGGACATACCCTTCGCACTGTCGATATGTTGATTCAAGATGATTTCGAACTCAATATTCTTCCCCAAGAGCGACTTAGCATACCTCCAAAATTTCTTGGGATTTTTAACAAGATCTGATTCCTAGCGACTCACAATGCGCCTGGCGATCACGGTTTAAAATTTTCTTACATCTCTTTCTGCAAATTTTAAATACAACTTCCCACTTTGGAAGGCCACTTTTATTATGCCTCCTGTGCAAAAACTCTTTCCGTTTTAAAAGTTTTCTGAGTTCACGAGAAAACCAGTTTGGGAAGCGAGATTTTTTTTTTTTTTTTAATGTTTTGAGAGGGATATATATATGTCCATGGCGTCCTGAACAACACTTGTGAGGAGATATACTTGGTCGTTGACATCAGACGACTCCAATATAGAATATTGGAGTCGTAAATAATAATATAGAAAATAATAATAAGAAGATGAAGAAAAAGAAAAAGAAGATGAAGATGAAAATGAAGATGAAGATGAAGTTGAAGAAGATTCTAGTTATGAAGTGGCAAATTACCGAAATTCGCGACGTGACTATACTGCATATATATATATATATATATATATAAGGACGACGTAATTGAAACGATTACGTCACTCTTCTGCACGTCAATGTGGGCAGGGCCGGCGGCACTCTTTTTACACGCCATTTTAAAATCGGGCGAAAAAATAATTGATTGACAAATATTCATAAAATATTCAAGAAAACATTTCGTGCTTTTTGTAAATTCTTTAAGTCTGCCCGGCATCGAGCCTGATGAACACATGGTGAAGACGGCACCCGCGTGACTCCCAGTTCTTTTTTTTTTTAAGAAAAACTGTTCGATTTAAAATCAAACACCCTATATCAACAAAAGCGTGTGACGCATGCTTTCCTTATTCAGAAAATCACAGTTCTTTTGAAGACTGTTTTAGATACTTGAGTGAACTTCTTTGTTTTCTTCGTATGCTCTTGTTGCTCTATTGTTTTTTTAATCATCGCAAATTTAGAAGCTCCAACCACACAGGGATCGGTGGCCGAAGGTTGGACCACGTGAAGCGAAAGATTACGCTGCGGAACCCAAGGATGCAGGTCTCGATCCCCATGCACCCATGTCCGGTTCGATCTGGTTGATCATCGTACCGGAGTGCGGTCGTGTATCACTACTGCGTGATGCACGTTAAAGACCCCAGGCTAGCAGTCCTACTGCTTTGGCTAAATGTCTTACCTTCAACAATGCCGCCATAAACTGGCAGCATATAACTTCACGCTGTCTAAACATTAAACGACTAATTTGATTTTTTTTCCCCGTCACATGCCGTGATTGTCAAAAGCCGAAATGAGTCTTCTACTTTGATCTCAGGCATCTCTAGTGTAGTCCCTAGAGTTGATTCATCGAATTGTATTAGTGATATTGTATTGATAATTGTAACCTGTTGGCCTTTTGGTATTATAATTTCTACTTCTATATTGACTCTGCGTTGAATTGGTAAAATAAATAAATAAATGACGACATTGAAGGCTTCGCGGGTACACAAGAGAGCATTGCACAGCCTCGTGACGACTCGCGCACAACTGCTTTATGTGGGATTTAGTCCAAGTTGTAGGCTATAGATTCCAGAGCGGCTGGCTGAGGATAGCCAGGAGACGTGGGGCGGTTCGAAAACCCGCATTAGCCAATCCTTTCTTTGTTCCTGGTCTGGCAGTAAAACATTCCGTATGCTTACACACGAGCCAGGCTTCGGACGCGTGCTAACGCGATTTACGCCGTAATCTCGGTTGGCCCTAATAAGATTCGAACAAATTCTGCAGTCTTGGCTGGATACTCGTTCGTGCGGCAAACGGAGCTGCGCCTGAACAGCCAGAGGGAGAGGCAAAAGAAACAGAGCCCAGACTGTCTAGGTTCGTTAAAACGTGGCGCGCAAATTTGTTCCGACGAGGTGTGCACACATGCTGGCAGAACGCGCGCGAGGCTCTTCCCCGGGCATGCTCACTCGGGGCTGCTCGCTGTGTCCCGTTGGTTCTCGTTTAACTTCCTCTAATCTGTTTACCGTCAGTTCTTGTTGACTCCGTTATTTTCGCGGTGTTTTGAACGGTTATAAGGCTTGCTTTTGGCCTCGGTATTCGTATGCATTCCGGGAAAGTCCTCTTTCCTTTTACTGTTTCTCTTTTTTTATGTTTTGTTCTGGGAGAGTGGAAAGGGGTGAATGGGGAATAAGGGAGTAGCAACTTCATTTTGAGGTGCGGCGAATCTCAATGCTTGACTAGTTTCCCGTCTTGTGCGTGTGTGTGTGTGTGTGTGTGTGTTTTCTTTTTTTTTTCTTTTTTTGAAATGCCAAAGATGAATCGTAACTCAATTTGTGCGAAAATGCAATTACGTCTGTCACAGCTTCTTTCCGCTGCCTCCTTTCTTTGTACTTGATGTTTGTTACTTTTATTTCTATTGTGCTTTTTTAGCACTTCGTTTCGGCCAGTACCCTTTCGTTTCTACTCTTTACTCTCCTTCCACTTCTTCATTTCGTCCCCCCTCCCCCCCCCCCCCTTTTTTTTTTTGTACCTCAAAGAATAGCTCTTGCGAATCCTTGGTCCCTATGGGCATCTCTGTTTTTATTGCCGGTTTATGGGGAAACCGAAGCAAACTTTGTGTAGCCGTTGTATCTTTTTTTTTTTTTTCGATTTGTTTCTCAATTTACATTTGTGGTATAATCTTGATTTTGGCTTGATCTGGTTCCCGCAAAACAAGACTCGCTGGAATGTTATTGCTTCACAGCTAGTGGTGTCGCAGGCTGCTTTGAAGAGTATGGGTAGGGAAGTAGGCGCGACGTCTTCTCCGCTTTTCCCACAATAATGCTCTGCTTTGGGAAGCAAAAAGAACCCCCGGGGCCGCGTACACCTCTGCGTAATACGCCCATCGATACCTCGATATAATATGAATCCAGTTAATAGGAGCAATCATTTCCTGGTCCCTTTTTCGTTGCGACTTCCTTTCCTTCTGACGAAGCGAGAGGTTCGTAAACCCAACCCGGAAGAAATGCAAGCTTCAGCATACCGAACATTATGCACGTGTTCTTTGTGTGTGTGTGTGCGCGTGTGCTTTCTTTTCTTTTTTTAACATTTGTTTGTTTTTATGCTTGTTCCGAATTATTGAAAAAAATGAATTCAGTGTGATTTATACTTTAGCGATGAAAGATGGGTTTAAAATCCCGCTGTTTCGAGAATTCGGAAAGTGCCCGAGGGAAAAGTGAGTAATGGCAGTAAATTTGGTGCGTATCTACCAGTGTTGTACGCGTTACCGATAGAAAGTAACTAAGTACGTTACTCGTTACTTGAAAATAAAAGTAACGCGTTACAGTCTTACTTTACTCCAAAATAAAAAGAACGCGTTATCGTTACCCATAAAAAGTAACGCACGTTACATTTGCGTTACTTTTTTTAAAATTATGAATTAACACGTTTTACTCTTTTGAAGTTACAAATATAAATAAGCGCCATATTTCATGAAACATTATGTCCGAGCAGAAACTGAACATAATTACTTTATCTTTTTGACTGTTTCACATAACACTCAAAAGGAAAACGCAAAAAAAAAAACCTATAAATTTCCCATAGCTTGGTGCCTAGAACCACAAAAGAATTATGTAACTTTTTTTCTTTTAAGTCTTGGTAAGAATATGTAACGAGTAACGTAACTACGTTACCATTACTCCAAATACGTAACGTAAGTACAGGGTGTCACAAAAAAAAGTATAGGGCTTTATGCACCGCAAAAGTAAACTAGGCATCACTGAGCGCTCATTCCCCCCCCCCCCCCCCCCCCAAAAGGTAGCACTAGATGTCACAACATAATGGCAAAGTTTCAGCCCGATCCGATACCTTATTCAAAAGTTATAAGTGACCTTCTGAAAATTTCAATGGAAAAATGGAGCCCATTTTTGCCCGTTTTCGATTTCCGGTGCCATAGAGCCCCATGTATTCGAAAACTCCGTCGGCCGCCATTTTCCTATTGAAACTTTCAGAAAATCACTTATAGCTTTTGATTAAGTTATCGGATCGGGCTGAAAATTTGGCATCTTGTTGTGACCTCTAGCGCTACGTTTGGGCGGATAATGAGCGTTCAGGGATACCTAGTTTATTTTTGCGGTAAAAATAACCCTGTAAATTTTGTTTGTGACACCCTGTACATTACTTGTTACCGTTTTCAAAAAGTAACGAGTACGTTACGTGTTACCGAAAAAAAGTAACATGTTACCGGTAACGCGGTTACTGTAACGCGTTACCGCCCAACGAGGTAGAGGGGCTTAGAGCGATAAACCGGGGCTCCGGTCTGCACTCGAAAGTGACCCTCATAAGGCCGCTGCCATTGTACGCAAATTTGACCACTCGTCGCGTGACCAAACCAAACACGTGACGTCACAGGAAAGATGGCAGCGCCCAGGCAGCGGCTGGCCCCAGCTGCGCCGGAGCAATGGCTGGAGGTTGTCGGATGCTTTGTTCGTTGTCGTTCCTCTCGGCGAGTTGATTTCAGACGCGGAAGCCGTCATATGAGGCCGGTCGAAAGCGACTTCAGAGCTCAGCGTGGTGTCTGACGTAGGTATAACGTGAAAATACGGAGGAACGGTGGGCATTTCGCTGGTGACCGACGGGGATATTGCCACGAAGGAGACAATCGGCCCTACGTTGCTCGCACCTCGGATTGATTCGGACACGGCTAGGATAAATTTTCAAGCGACGTTTCTGTGCTCTCGTTGACCATCGGAACCTTTGAGATCTGCAGTGAAGCGTGTGCAATATATTTGGATACACAGTTTAGTGACAGTGAGTCGTGCTTGGCAGTGTGCAATCGTGGTGCCGCTTCGTTCAAATGACCGAACGCTCACTTTGGTTGTGCGGTGCACCGGAGAGAGCTGCCTTGACGCAACGACCACCACCGGCTGCCTGTTACTATTCAATGCCGAGATTGTTTCAGAAGAAGTACGACAGGCATTTCAACTGGAGACTTCTTCGAGCGAAGCGGCATCTGAAGAACCAATGGCGACTTATGCCATAAAGTCGTAACGACCACCACCGGCTGCCTGTTACTATGCAATGCCAATTCAGCGAGACACCCCAAAGCCGAAGCATTCCCGACATCGGGAAGAACCAGTGTAGGTCCGCGCTGAACAAAGTACACCGAGGAAAACGGAGGTACCGCGAATGGCCGACCGAAAACCACTCTGCTGCCACTGCATGAGGCCGACCATGTTTACTGGAGGTGCCCGTACCAGTGAATTGGCCTGCAAGGGTTCGTGCCGAACGACCCTCGACCACGTCTCGACGAGTGTCCGCGGAAGATTGAAGATTATCTTCGGCGGTCTTTGTCCCTGGTGCCAACATTACCCCGAAGCTCGTGATCCACTTCATCTGGACGGGAGGTAAGCACGACAAAGCAGGTGAGCGGCAATGCAAGGATAGTTGATCTGGTGTCGGTTGTTGTCCAAGGACAATACCTAATAATTTGCTGACACTAACAATCTGTGCCCACGCCACGAAGCACACAATTTCCAACTTTCAGGGAGAATGCCGCTTAGTGACTTGAAGAAATAGAATGGTTAGTTGCCCTCAAAAGTGGACTGCAAGCATCACCAGACTTCATTTTGCCACACGAGACTTACACAAGTTGCAGTGGTCGCGGGATGTAGAATAAATCACCATTACGAAATGGAAGTGAAATGGCTTGGATAGCAAACAAACATTGTTGCCAGCTATCAAGCCAACGGTACAGCAAAAGGCACAGCCACATAACCAATACATGCCCGAGCTTGCTTCATTGATGCAGAAAACTACCAGGAAAATTTTGCGGATTAGGAGCTAGCCCTGCAGCTTCAGTGCATCAGATGTCAGTGGCCGCACATGACGTATGATTACAAGACGGCATCAGTCGGTCAAAGTTGCTACTCGACCAAACTGAACACCGACGTGCCAGGAGCGTTATCCGACAACAAGGTCCACAGGTACTACGACTGAACACCTGACAGGAGACTGTCGCAGAAAGAACTCGTTATGGAACCATTAACTAAGAATCAATAATTATGTAATCCAGTGGAAATAAACATATTTGATACACTAACCAAATAAACACATTCCCGTTTGCCATTACGCCTTGAGAGTCTATTCACCAAGAATTGTGTTCACCGCACGCGCAGGTCCTTTTGAGGACACTCGCATCTCTGACCCTTCAATATTAATTAATGGGACATACCAGACTGGCAGACTTGTTGCATTGGGCCGCACTCGTTTCACTTCTCCTGAACATGTGGCGCATCCGAAAACCAACTCCAGTGATGTGAAAATGTTATTTATTAATTTATTCCCTCCAGGGGCCTTCGTAGGCATTGCAGAGAGGATACTTAAAACTACACACATGATAATAACATTAAAGCGCACTGCTGTAACTTGTTAATTGCAAAGACAAACACACCTCTAAGCATATACTTTAATAGTATGTGTTAATGCATTGTTATATAGCAGGACACTTCCTACACTTATGACACAATAGACCCTTTCGCAGAACCCCATCAAGCAACGCAACTGTCACCATTTTTTTCGGCGTAAAGCACACAAATGGGCCCCAGTTCACGTAGAATGCTAATGCAGCATTCGAGTCCAATAGGCGCTGAGCCGAGTTCACAGTGATGGCGGACATAACATTCTTGTCGAATAAATGCCCAGAGTATGAAGGCCTTGGGTAATTAGAGTAGTAGCTACTGTAATTCGTGTCATCACAATTTGGCAAGCGGCAAAGGCTACAGTCTCGGTGAGTCAATATGCACGTTGGAGAGAGGCACATGACAACATGTCATTCAGAGTGCTCGTCTGCACAGATTTGTCACACACCTTCGCTCCATCTCTCTGATTGGCTCGAGGGGGCTGTGGCGGTTGCCATTTTCCAAGTTACAATGATACGAAGTATAAGCAGCCCACACTTTTCAAAAAAGTCTATTGAAGAGACCGAAAGGAATGGTCAACATTTTTCAACAAGACTGCTCCTCAGGCAAGGGATGAACACAAATATCAATCATCTTATCCAGGTAATTAGAACAAGTAAATAATTGACCGACTAATACAATGCACTCTTGATGACAAAAAGTATTGCTGCAATAAATACTACAAAAGAAAAACGGTGCAGTTAATCTATGCATACACCAAAACAGTTGTTATTATTGCAAGTCGAATAGCTTTGAAGCAGGTGCCTGCAACGATTTATTCATCCCCACACTCAATAAAACGCCATCCTCGTAGCTGAAAGTAAGTGTGCACTTCGCACTCACAAAAAAAGGAAGAAAAGCGATCGAATGTAGAATCGTCGATTAGCACAAAAGGTTAAAGATCGCAGGAGCTTCCTCGTTAAAAGTTGCTATGGTTATTCGGTGACGCATGGCTGAAACAACTTCTCCTAGGCCCTAACGCGATGTATACCTTTCGCGTCGATTCTCAGACATTCCACCGTTCAAACAAAGCTAAGAGAATGCGAAAATTTTATGCTAAAAGCACTCAAAGTTCTATCGATCCTCGAACAGATCCCGAATCCGAGCACCGGTATGGCGATACGGCTGATGCTGTCTCACAGGTGTTAATATCCAGATGACCCAGAGCGATCTTGCGCAAAAAGGGTATAAAGTCTCATTCCTTCATATTTTCACATTATACCTGCGTCAGCGAGCACGAAAAAGCCCCAAATCGTCGGAAAGCAGCTGCACATCACGGCTACCGCGCACCGAACAAACTCGCATCCACCAGCTCTGGGCGCTGCAATCTTACCTGTGACGTCACGGCTCTTGAGAGGTCACGTGACGAGTGGTCACGTTTGCGTAAAACATGGCGGCAACCGGGGGGGGGGGGGGGGGGGGGGTTGGTACTTCCGAACTTCTGGTTTATCACTCTAAGCCCCTCTACCTCGTTGTTACCGCCCAACACATATCTCCGCGCTTCTGCGTCCGTATCCACTAGTTATAACCGTATAGCCCTTTTCATCCCCCGTCGCATGGGCGCTGCCATCTTGGAATCACGTGATGCGGCCGCCATTAGGTTGCTTGATTGAACTCATCACTCCCCTACCTCCTCCGCGCCCTGGCGGATGCGTTGTAGTATCCGAGTTTTTCGTCGCGTTTCGCCGCACTCCTTGCCTCAATCCCAAAGTGCAGTCTGGTTCTTATATATAGAACCTAATGGTATTGCATAATTATGTGCACAACCTCTTCAGTTAGTTTTGTAGCAAGTTTTGACTGTTTTAATTTACATTTGGCAGGCCGGATAAATCAGTGTTAGCATCGATGCTCATTGTGTATATTCAAAGACCAATCACTATTATGACAGCGGCAGAAAATTCGCAATAAAAAGCGCCAGGTATATTTATGATCGAGCGTTTATGATCTTAAAGAATTAGGGTGACAAAATATACCGTACCATTATGAATGTTTCCTGAAATCATCGTGTTTTGCCTTCATAAAATTTTGAAAAGCGTTGCTTTTGATGATATGGGATACAAAAATAGGCACCGAATTATTAACTCTAATTTTTTCGTATGATCAGAATAATGATGACGCCCAGATCAAACGATTCGTTTCTTAAAGATATTACACCTAAATGTGTTTGACGTTCTCAATCTTTTTTCTTTTTTTTGCAGCATTACCATTCGCTTGATCGGTTTATTTATGAATTTCAAGAAACGGAATATTGTGCTCGGTCCCATGTCTGCAATTTTTTTCACGTAAGCGCTTTAATTTTTTTTTTTTTTTTTAAGATAACCAGTTTAAGCCTAAGTTATTTTAACTAGGTTGCAACTTTTCGCGTAAGAAACTGTCACAAACAACTTCAGAGTGCCTAAAATCAGCAATTTCCGTCGCAAAAAAAAAAAAAAAAAAACTAAAAACAAATTGACGCTTGCATGAAAATAAACCCGAGTGCAGCGTTGTCAAAGGCGAATAGAGGTTTATTTTCAGTGGCTGACTGCGCCAAAATATTCAAAACGCACCTGTTCAAGCAAATAAAAATCTGTCTGCACAGGTCCAACGCCAGGCTCCACATGAAGCAGCGCCTGTAATTTTACTTCAGCCAAGCTTGCCGAGGTCACTTTTTGTGAAACATTTATTTCATTTGGCACATTTTACGAAAGACAAATGTTAGACTTAATTTGAATGGCCTGTAACTTATATCATGCGTACGCCACAACCAGAGGTCCATACAAAAAATAGTTCATTTCGTAAGGCAAATATTCTGAAGTGCTGTACAACGAATACTTTAGCAAAGCAATTTTCTACCCCTAGGTCGGGCTACGGAAATTTTTCTCAAATAATTAATTTCCCCAAAGAAAAGCAGGCGGAGACATTTTACTTTGTTTTATAAATGTTCTTCATCATTAATTATACTTCTCCAGTTTCCAAAGTCCACAAAACTTTGGTGTCCAAGAATACCAAATAGTGACAAGTACACTTGCGAGCTCCTATGTTCTTCACGATTCAGCACATTGCTAATCAGGTAGCTGGCCTGCTTCACGGTGTATTCATGCACGGTGAAAAAGCCTTTTTATCAGTTTTTTTTTTTTTTTGTTTTTAAGCAGTGTCATCAGGTAAAACCGTAGACGGTGGTCCTCCTCCCTATTCATCAGTTCAGCTGTTTCGCCGCCGAACCAGGCCGAAATTAACGATGAACGTAATCATATGCATTAAAGGTGTTCGTAAAAAACCCGCAACTGAGGCTCAAGACCCCTTTCTGGTCCTCAAGGTTGCCCAGTGCCACTATTTCATTGGCTTAATACTATAATATACATATTTGTCTGGGAAAACTAAGTGAAAACAACATAATGCAACAACGCAGCCGCGTGCACATTGAAAACAAAAACAACCAAATTGAAGCAGCCTAATGGCGGTGAGTGCGTCAGCGCCCCCTATCCGCTGGTCAGGCGACTACTGATGTGAAAAGGTCTATACACACGGTGGTTAGAAAATGCATTCTGCGACCGTACATCTGCATTCAATTACAATAAACTCGACGTTTTATTGTTTTAGATTGAACTTAATACATTTTGTTTGTTTGTGCGAGCGTATCCGGCACGATTCTAAACTCACTTTGTGTGTGTGTGTGCGTATGTGTGTGTACGTGCGTGTGTGCGTGCGTGCGTGCGTGCGTGCGTGCGTGCGCGCGCGCGCGTGCTTGTATTGACACATTTGTATAATTTTGCCCCTGACCATCGCACTGGTTCGTCGGATACACTTCGTATTGTGCCTGTTGATGCAGGAGCAGGACGGTTTGGAGCCCACCAGATCCTGCAGGCATTGACATTCCAGGCGGAATAGCCACACAAATAGCATGGCCCTTTTACCGCACCATCGTGGCAAAGGCAGTGGTAACACGCAAAGGTTTGCGTGGTGCTTCGCGGTGATCTTGCACAGATGAACTTGGTGCGCATTTTGTGCCTCGACGGCACGAACATTGTCGTGCGAAGTATCTGGGCAAAACCGAGGAAACAGCCCCCTATATTTCGTGATAGTGTGATATTTGAGGATTCTAATGTGCAATTCTCACCACTGTTAAATAGGTGCGTTCACTCTGAACGTAAATCATATCGGAATTTCGGAGTCAACATCCGAGTACTCCTTCCTGATCAAGGAGCAAAATCCATTTCGAGTTCAGACGTAGACAGCTCTGCCATTTTAAGTCTGCTAGTACGGTGTCCATGATACGCAGGAAAGTCGCCAGCGCTGTGCATAATCCGAAGTGCATAACTTCGGATTGTGTCCTTCGGGCGTACAGTCCGTCGGGCGTGACCAAGGCGGTTTCCTCCTGGTCCCGTTCGTCAACTTCGATCTCCATCGAAGTCCATCGACGAAAAGTACCGGGAGTGGCGCAGGCGGTCTAGACTCTAGTATTGTCGATGCGGGGGAGCGTCTAGAAGTATTCTTTTGTCCCAGCATTGAGTAGACGATAATCCACGCAGAATCTCAGGGTTCCTTCCTTCCTTCTTTACGAGCACGACAGCTGGAGCCCATGGACTGCTTGACGGCTGGATGATGTCATCATCCAGCATTTATTGAACCTGTTCTTGGATGACTTCTCTCTCCTTCAAAGAGACACGGTACGGTGACTGGTGGACTGGGTGCACGTCGCCATCGGTAACAATGCGATGTTTTGCCGCTAATGTTTGGCGAACTTTCGACGACGTGGCCAAACAATCACTGTATTAAGCGAGGAAATCAACCAGTTGCCGGCGCTTTGGAGCTGGGAGCTCGAGGTCGATGTTGAGCTCCGGCGGCGACGTGCTCTTGTACTGTGACGACGAGGTTTCCTCAGGGATTGTGGTGGCTTCAAGTTCCTCGACGTAGCCCACGGTGGTACCCTTCGTTAGGTGCTGCGGCTCCTTTCGAAAGTTCCGTAACGAGAACAGTTTTACGTTCTTAAGGGAGATCCATTACGCCTCGTGCAACGCCGATTCCTTTTTCAAGGAGCAGTTGGACGCTGCCATCCAAAAGAGCTTCACAGCACATGGCTGCGTCGGTTATGACGGTTTCGACTAACACTCGACCCTGGCGGTAGGTTCATATGGTTGGCAATAACTCGGATTGCGGTTGACGTTGTGTTGGGCTCTACCGGCGGCAGAACAGGCTTTCGCAGCGTCAACTGGTTTGCCCTGAGGTCGATGACGGCGCCATTCTCGCAGAGAAAGTCCAATCCGAGGATAACGTCTCTCGCACAGTCTTCCAGAACGACGAACTTCACTGGGCACGTCTCACCATGGATCTCGATGCGAGCAGTGCACCTCCCGACTGGTGTGATGAGGTGCCCTCCGCCGGTTTGTATTTGAGGTCCATCCCACCGCGTTGTCAATTTTTCGCAGGTGGCGAGAGAGGCTTCCACTTTAGACTGAGTAGTCTGCTCCTGTGTCCACGAGTACCGATACGTCGTGGCCGTTGATAACAACGTTTAGGTTGTTGGGCACCGTTGCAGGAGCGTCGTTGCGATGCGAGGCGTCGGGAGAGTGGGAGCGTTCCGGCGTTTTCGGAGGCTCTTTACTTCGGTCGTCTTCGGTAACGCCACCTCCAGGCGTTGCCACACTTAGTTTTACCGACGAGATAGGGGGGACAGGCTGTCACGGCGCGACCGACGGAAAGGCGGTGCGGAACGTTGGGGGGAATGAGAACGGGAACCTCGGGGTGCTGTCGGTGCTGGTGACGGAAGGCGACGGAGGTATTCCTCGATGTACGAGCATCATACCGAGGCTACGATCTGATTTCAACTGGTTGTAACTCTGTCGCAGAACCGCTGCGACAGTAAGACCTCGATTTATTCATATGCGCACATTACATGTGCACATATGACCACAGGATCAGAAGGTCAGCACGCTCGGTCTTCTCGAATTCCATTATGCTAGAGTTGCGAGCGAACATATTCACGTAGAACCCGACTTTTATCATTTTGAACGACCCGGGTACTATTCAGTATTAAACCCTTAAAAGTTCTGACAGCTGCATTTGTCATTCTCTCTTTTTTTATGAAAAGAGGGTCCCATTGTTGACACCCACTGTCCCCTGCTATCTACCCACCCTACCCTACTCAATTCTTTTCGACAGTTCGACAAACGGACATATTTCGCCCCATTGTCAATTCTGCGAATTAGCCTAGGGCGAATTGCCCTATTCGACGAATTGTCCTTCTCGTTGTCCAGAGACCAATAGAATTACGATGAATTGGCCGGATTCACGGTGCAATACCCTTCACTTACAAGAAGAGAAAGCGATGTGGGCCGACCTATTGTTTTATTCCCACAAGATGCAGGCTATTGGTACATTGGGGTGTGAACCTTCTGCTGCACGCCGAGATGGATGCGTTCGCGTCCTTTATTATCAGTCAAGCTCCCACGTAACAAGACGTAATCAACTACTTCGACAGGATCGCGAGCTTCGGAGTGCTTCCAGAAGCAAGTTAAATTACATATGCTTCTGAAAACTACTATGTATGTCCCATGCAAAAAAAAAAAAAAATGTGCACTGCGTGATAACGGTGTTCTCACTCTAGTCTGTGCCATGCGATTCTACTGGCATGGAATGTATGTGTATGTAAACTACTGGCAAGTGCAGTGTACAGTGAGTAGTTAGTTGTATTTTCTAAGGGTAAACAATTCCCACAATTGTTTTGCATTTAATAATGGGTTGTCGGGTCCCACCTCTAACCACCCTCACGTATTTATAGGCGCGTTAGATGTACATTTCATTTTTAAAAAAGGAAGAAGATATATATTTTTTTCATTAGTGGGAAATTACGCTTGCGCAAAGTGCTGATGCCTCGCACCAACGGCTCCCAAAGCTCCTTTCAAAAATGTAAATATTGCCTCTGCGCACAGTCAGTGGCGCTGGCGGGGGGTCATGTGTTTACAATGCGAGTCTCCATACGTAGGTCATCTCTAGATCGAAACGGACAGGAATGAGGACTGAACTAAAAACTCCTGGAATCTGAAGCGCGGCTTTCATAGACGTCCCCCAATTGGGATGCACTAGAACACCCGGACACTGCATCCCTATTATATATTTCAAATTGGCTGACCTTTGTATTCGAACTATTTGAACTGTCAATATCAAAGGAGCTTTTGGCGTCGTACAATCGACACCTTTACCGCTTGGTACATAGCTGCTCATCGGCACTCAGCTAACTAACCATCATGCCTTCCTACAGATGAAACTAGATTATTTGTGTGTGCTCTATGTTTCTCTGTCGGTCCGTCAACGTCGGCTTCACTGGCACGGCATTTTAGTATGACGAAAATACGGCAATGCCTGCAGAAGCGCGGATTAAATATACACACAAGTCTGTATATTTAACAAGGCATATTATTCTAGCACGTGACGGGCGATACGGAATGTCCAACGTGCCTGAATGTCCAACGAGACGAAATATCTAATCGAGACGGAATGTACAACGAGCCCGAATGCCCATAGAGACGAAAGATTCAATCGAGACCGAATGTCCGACGAGCCTCAAAATCTAACGAGACGGAAGGTTCAACCGAGACGGAATGTCCAACGCGCCTGAATTTCCAACGTGCCTGAATATCCATTATTGGATCTTCCGTCTCGTTGGACATTCAGGCTCGTTGGACATTCCGTCTCGTAATCCGAAATGAGCCAAGAGGCTGCTTCGGATTTGCTGTTTTTGAGATCGGCTTTTGGTTTTGCGGGCGAACGGTTGACCACTCCTCCGTGATGTGCGGTTGACGAAGGAATTGTGGCTGGGGGAATAGCAAAGGTAAGACATAAAGTTCGCAAAGTAGCTGGGTGCCGGTTGTCTCCGTTTAACTTCGCAGTGCTGACGATGAGAAGACTGAGTGACTGCATGCTTTCGAAACGTAAGTTTCTTTACCTGCAGGGGGATGCCGGCTTCGGAAATAAATACAGTTCGCGGAAAGGGCGTATTACGTTTTTATTTGCTGCTCCTCTCACTCCATACAATAGACTTAGTGTTCTCGTTAAGCCTTATTGAGCTCGATTTGCTCGATTCGTGGTGGCCATAATGAGATGCAGGCGACGGAGGAACTTTGCTCTCCTGATTTCAGGACGAAAGTGTCTCCCTTTGTGAAGGAACATATGTACCAAGAGCGTTTTGTCTAAGAGTGTACGCTGCACGGACATGCCTTACCCAGCAGCTGTACCAAAATGTCACGAATGACTGGAGAAACTATACATTTTAATGAGGCGAACCTCTGACCAAAACAAAATAGAGGACGGCTAGCGTCGGGAGCGTCGATGTCGGCGACACAGCAGGATCTACGCTGGGGCGAGACTGACTCTGGCTCGCCACGCGGAGCCCTTCTTGTATACGCGACTGCTTCTGGAACAATCAGCAGAGAAGGTTCGGCGCGTAGAAGATTCTCATCTCGAATAAGCAACAGGGTTATCGATTTTACCAGAACGCGACATTTACAGACATAACAAAAGGTACTTCCGCTGCCAGGAATCGAACCGTGGCCTGCTTCGTGCGAGTCAAGCACGATAACCGTTCGGCCATACACGCGCTTGCTCGGAGACGCGCGTGGCAGTATCAAGAAACCAGCGTTCAACTGCACTCCACACTGCATCCAACTGGTCTTGCTTCATCCGCAATTTGGAGCTGTAGACAGGGTTACAGGGTATTTCTCGAAAAGCCGGCCAAATCGCTGCTGTAAAAAGTACGCATTGCACAGCAAAAAAAGTTGATGTCCCATTGGGGCCAGCCAAAAGGCCTATCTAAGAAAAAAATAACGTTCAGTATTATTAGGCTTTTATTTACGTTTGAGTAATTAACCCTTCAATTCGTAAATTTAAAGGTATAGTTAAAATTATAAACTTTCTGGGCATCATGAAACACCACTATATAAGCGCATCTTATAAACATAGCAAATTGCCGGGCAATTGTGTCGCACGTGAAACGTGAGGTTTCAGTCCGATTCCTCTGGGATTGACGCCTACGCTGTCGGCGTTCCTCGTCGGTTAGTTTAGCGACTGGCTTAACGCGTGGGATCCTGGAATGGAAATCCTGGAATGGAGATACCGGCGCCAACCCTGGTTTTAAACCCCTAACGCCCTTCCAGAACCTGAACCAGCCAATCAACGTCGAGCTAGGGGGTGTGACGTCACCGTCTGGCTCAGCCAATCAGCATCGAGTTAATCGACTGTTTACCTTTCGGCTTCACAAATTTCTAGACCCCATACGGACGTGACAAAGCACGCTTAACATGAAAATATAAAGCATGGACAGCATTGCCACGGTGCTCCGAAACCAAATACATACAACGTATACATTCCACTCCTTTCGTTTGCATTAAGACTGTTTCTCGTCCGAAATCGGTGCGATTTCCAGTAAATGTGCGATTAAAATCGCAGTCGCACTGCCGCAGCGGCTCTGCAACTGGTTTGCATCAAGTTGGTATTTTGTCGCACAGTCGGTGCGATCACTTGATCGTCAACCAGCCGTTCATTAGCCAGCTTTCATCCGCGATACTTGCGTATTCGAAAATAAATTTAGACTTTTTAAAACGTTTGGCCTTAATGCTTAATTATTAAAAGTTTCTAGTTACATATTGTATTTTTAAAACATTTGTGTTTATTAACACGCGTTTGTTGTATTTTAGGCAAAGCCAAACGCGTCGCGTCCGTGTCCGAACAGCCGGCCGCGCCGACAGAAATCGCGCGCGGTTGTTAGAGCATGTGAAACCAAACATTGCGATCGCATTCGCTGCGTCGGCTGTCGCACCGATTTTTTTCGCAACAGCCGCTGCATGTGAAACAGGCTTTAGGCCAGCGTGCCTACAGCGCCAAATCAATGAGCATCCCAAGCGCCGACTGGCGCTGGAGATGCCCATGACGATAGATGACGCAGTCACTCCTCCGAATAGATTACTTCCAAAAATACCTGCACGCAATACTGCGTGCATGCCATTATGGGACCTGGTTGACCGTGGAGAGGGGTGGCAAGGTTTCGGTTTCAATCGCCCCGTTGACGAAGTAGTGCGTCTCAGCACTCCATTAAAATAAAGTCAGCGCTCGCTTGCATTCCACCGATTCATGCTCGTGAGAGCCCTCGTTGAAATACTGACCTTTAGCGGCCGTACGGTCCTGTCTCGGCTTAGCGAAAAGTAGGAGTACGGCCTGCCGCGTCTCGTACCTTTCTGGCGGCCTGCAGCCACAACTCCCGGGTGCAGCATGACCCTCGTGGATCACGAATAATATAAGAAGCCTAGGACTTTGATGAGACGATGCAATAGGATGACCGGCCCAGTATACTTCTCATTCTTCCATGTGCCATAGTCGTCCTGTCACCTGTGTTTTCCTGAGCACAAACTCCGGCACGTCGGGAGCCCGAAAAAACGTACCCCAGTATTCTATCCATATCGGAAGGCAACACATGCAGTATTATAAATTTAAGAAAAGTCGCATATTCGAAAATGCAGGCACTGTATTTGGTCGTGACAGAATGTCGTGAAGTGAGGCAGATAAATAGAAACCAAAACTGATTGGCCAAACAGTACCCAAGATGCTTTGCTCGGCATTCCGCCGCTATAGCATCGCTTCGTTTTTTGGAAGAGCTCTTTCTTGGAAGGGAAATTCCCGAGGCTGAGGTGTCGTTCCAACTACACAGAACCTGTCCGGCCGAGGCCATTGTGTTTTCGCGGAATTCTAACGCAAAGTATTTGGTTATAGCTGAACCTTCTATCCCGCCCTATCAAAAGTCGAAAGTCCGCCGAAGCAGTCGAGCCTCTAGGTTTTACATAAGACCCCAGGGTTGACAAAACGTTCGCTACATCCATGGGCGTCCAGAGAGGCGTGCAAGCCCCCCCCCCCCCCCCCCCCCCCCCTCCCGCCTTGAAATTCCGGAGGAATTGACGACGAGATGTTCCGGTGCCATACTCTTAGGCCGCGGTCACACTACGAATACATCATACAGACGACAGACTGCGGGCACTGAGGCCTTCCTTGTATGACATTGGTCATACAACAACTGCCAGCAGAGACGTTCAAGCACAAGAACAAACATGCTCCGAAGATGCTTGAGGCGCGTCCGCAGACGCTTTTATCATTGTGTCTGCAGCGATTGCCATGTCTTTTCCATGATGCGGCTTTACGCCCAAGCCGCGTAATCACCAGACTTGTATGATAACCTGCAGTAGTTTTTAATCCCAACTATATTTTAAAGAGTTTCTATCGAACACTTTAAACAACCTGGGACATCTTAAAGTCTGTCTAATGTTATTCACCGAGGTGCATACTGTTCCAAGGTAACACCAGAGCCGTATATGTAGAGAGTTCGGTCAATGGGAGGCGCGGGCAGAGCCAGGGCGTGCGGCAGACTTGGAAAGAGGGCTTGGCATGCTCTCTTGACCAACCAGAAGCCGAGAAGAATCCCCTAGCGGTGGTAGCGAGAAACAGTTCTGAGCCGATCGATCATCGAAGGTCTCTGTTCGTATATGGTCTTAATAAGTGCGTAAGAGTGAAGAGTAGTAACTCTTTGTGGTTGAACATAGGGTGCACGTCTTGTTTCATCATGATCATGCAGAAAGATGTAAGAAACGAATGCGCCGCTCAACTCTGTTTTGCGCGGACAGAGTGTGACCGCTCTGGCGGCAGATTCCCGGCGCTCGGCGTTTGGCGTAAGGATTATGTCGATCTTTCCGCTAGTCGCACTCTTCCACCATCATTTTAGATGAGTGTGATTGAAACATCACGTGTACCATATTTTCAGCCATCGAGAGTTACTCCAATGCAGTTATCAGGTTTGTTTCTCGCGACCACCGCCAGGGTATTATTTCCGGCTTCTGGTTGGTCACATTCGAATTTCTGAAGACGCCCTGGAACACGCCCAGCCCGCTTTCGGCCAATGGCGCCGCTTCATTTGTCTCCTATACTTCCCAACGAATGGCCAAACTCTCTACATATACGGCTCTGGGTAACACAAAACACTAGCACGTGGATAGCACGTGTTCACCAATAAAGGTAGTGCTTGCCTGACCCCAAATCCCATAGTATTTTTTTCACACATGTAGTGACAGGCACGTGCGCCGATGCACGTGGCGTATGCGCGCCAATGCCTCTCCTTTCTCATGGGCGTATGGGCAACGCGTGTGGTGGACAGCATAGTTACGGGACCAATCAACTGGTGCTTGTATACATTAATGCCGTGAGGGAACTATGGAAGGCAATACTAGCACTGGCACAAGGGCCTAGGAAGCGTATGAGTGGCAAAACGACCAATTACATCGACACATCTAACTATGCTGCGGTGTCTATATCTCACTTGGATTAGAGGGCGTGTGGGTAAGGATAATATAAATAATTGGAAGGACACAAAACATAAGGACGGACAAGACGGACGAGTCTTGTCAGTCTCTGTGTTTTGTGTTCTTTTCATTATTTATATTGTCTATATATCTCGCTCGATATTTCTCTGTGCTAAGCCCGTATTTCAAAATAAAACCCAAAAACTTCTTCAAATTTTTTTTTTTTTTGCACGCGCTTGGCATAGCGGAGACCTCGCAGGCCCTCGGGGTAAGAGCGGTACCTCGTCGGAAGAATGAAACGAAATATTCACGCTCGATCATTCGGCTAATAAACTTCAGTCGATGCTGTCTCTCGCCCGTCGCTCGACTAATCCCGTCGGTGAAACGAGCTGCGCAGAAAAAGCTCCGAAAGGCCCTTTTTTCGTGGGTTTTAGAAGGTTCGCCTTTGTTACTTTGCTGGGAACTTAAAATTAGCTCCGATTCTATTGCTGCTGTACTCGCCTCGTCCCCCAAGGCGACGAAGTGAATGTGATTGAAATGCCT
Organism: Ixodes scapularis; assembly: GCF_016920785.2. Taxonomy (NCBI): domain Eukaryota; kingdom Metazoa; phylum Arthropoda; class Arachnida; order Ixodida; family Ixodidae; genus Ixodes; species Ixodes scapularis. The sequence continues at coordinate 55,712,358 of NW_024609884.1, forward strand.
TAGAATCAAATTTTGTTCGCTTAATTGTTTTTACATGCCTCGTTATTTTTTCTATTCTTCCTCCGTTCTTTATTAGTTGTGTAACGCGTACTTCCTGAATGTGATGCACCGGCACACTACATACTTATAACCTATTAAAAAAAACAAAACAAAAAAAAAAAGAATTACGGGTTCATAATTTAAAAGTTGCTACTTTGCTTTCACAAAAAAGGACTTTTTCTTGCGCTAATAGCGTAAATCATTTTAGCAAATCTTGTATAGCGTCTGGTAAATGGGATTATAGTACATTAGCAGCCGTTTTCCAGTGTTTGCTAAAAAAAAATGTTTTGAGTCAATTTCATTCAACTCAATCTCATTAGAGAGAGGAGATTGCAATCGAATTTTTGCTAGAAAAAAAGTTATTGAATTTCCTGAATTTTTTAAACGTTTGACGAATTGTGGACATTTCGTCGAAATTCTGAGTTGAAACAATTCAGAATATAATTTTTCTTTCATAAAAAATGTAATTTTCGGATCTTCACTCAAATGAGACAAAATTGAAGCGAATCTGTCAACTTATTCCAAGCTGCGCAATTCGGAAATCTGGCGAAAAACGCATTGGGGTAGTTATGTCATTAAAAAGAAACACTGTGCCTAGTATTTGCACAACGTGTGCCTATAACACACAAACCCCCTAGATACGAAGTTATCACTTGTGACCCATGTTTCTCTGCACATTTAACGTTGGAGAAAGTGCGCATCGATCTTCCTGGGGCTTTTTTTTTTTTTTTTTTCGTCTCTCATACCCTGCACCGATCCTGTATCCCTTTTTCATTTCTGTAACCTAAATGCGATCGTGCCAGGTTTACGTGCACCCAAGACAACACCCATTTCTTCCGCCTCTAACAGCACCCTCCGCAGCGTCTAATATACCCTACAACTGCAATCCAAAATGATTTATGTTTACTGTTTGTCCTTACGTTCGCGTGTGTTCTTTTTTCCGTACCAACAGTTTTGAGGTACATAATTGAGCGCAGAGCCAATTTTAGCATTCTGAAGCACCATGCCGTTATTTTTTTTTTTTTTACTCAACTATGTTTTTGCGGGAGTAACGTTCTATTTGCAGTTTCCCTCTTGGGGACGAAGAGGCGTAGACCACTCATTCTGCCGATCGTATAGTCAATATCAATATCTCGGGCAGCGAAGAACCCGCCATGGGTCCCGCTCGGCGGCTTTCGAAGGGCAGCGTGGAGGAGAGATCCCCAAATATAGGTTCGTATACTTCTCGAAACGAAGCATGCGGGCGCAGCAGCACCGCGTCAAAATCACTAGGGGAGTGGAGAGACGCTGTTGGCGGAAGGGGAGGTGGCGGCTTGGTTACTGCGTCCCGGAAACACATCTCCCCGAAGCAGTTCGGGATCCAGTTTCCACTCCCCCGTCCGTTATGACGGCGGCTTCGAGCGTTATCGTTTCTCTGGTATATATATAACGGTCAACTCGGTACGCCGATTCGGCGCTTCCTCTGCGGGGCTTTCCGTCTATACACGGACCGCGAAGTGGTCCCTCCCGGCGTTCCTGAAAATGAAGAAGAAAAAATAAAAGTGGCACTGAAGATTGGTGGTGGCGCAGCCAACATGTAGTCGTCGAGCGAAAGCGAGTACTATTCGTAACACGACCAAAGGCAAGTGGTTGCAGGAACGACTCAAGTTCAAAATCGCAAAGGAGCCTCGCTGTTCTCCCCCTTCGGGTCGATAACAGCCTCGAAGAAAGCTCGATCTGCGTCTCTGAATGGAAAAATCCTATCACGGGAAGCAGCTTATTAATATCAGCGTTGCTATTTTGTACTTAGGTGCAGGAAGCTTCGCGACTAGCCGGCCCTGGAACGCGCGATGCACGACACTGTTAGCACGAAGGCGACATCGTTGCTAGGAGAGGGCCAGTTTGAACTTAAGACGAGAAAACGTAAAAGTATGTTTTCCTCTAAAGTTCAAGTTGACCCTATCCTAGTAGCACGCATTAACTAGCTGAACCGCTCAAATCAAACCCATTATGACATCGGTGCTTTTTCACATTTTACTTCTGAACGAAAATGGTGGGCACCAAATTGTACAACTTAGGTTAGCGTCTCAAATGAACACTTTCCAGAGTACTAGTAGTATTGATGAAAGCCTTTCAATGCGGAGCGCAAGTTTGTCTGCCACCTGCGCAGGGGTTGCGGTGACGTCAGAACACCGAGCTTTGATTGGCTCCGAGTGGAAGGATAGTGGGTAGACCTAACCACTATTCTTTCAATCAGAGCCAATCGGAGCTCGGCGTTCTAACGTCCATGCAACCCCTGCGCAGGAAGCAAACAAACTTGCGCACTGCATTGTAAAAAAAGAAAAAAAAAAAAAGAAAAATTGTCGATAGCTTAAGGTCATGTGGGCTCTCGACAGTTAGAAGATGATTAGGACATAGTCTCCGGATGGCGTTAATTATATGACTCTAAAGATCAACTCCCTAAATATAAATAGGCAGCCAGCCAGTTCTCGTATTCGAGGGCTAGCCCTTATGAATGAGGGCTGTGTAAGGGATGCGCACTAGCAGGCGTGAACAAAATGTGTTGCACTGAATACCTGCTTACATGTATCGCCATGTGACCAGGGGTTTCTAAACAGAAAGAGGGGGAGGGGAGAAAATTCTGACATTATTAAACAATTCAGAGGAAGGGAAGGGTAGTTCCCCCTCCCTCCTCCCCCTCCCCCCCCCCCCCCCCCCCCCCAATCACAATCTCGCCCTTCTTTCCCGACCCCCTCTCACCGTCCTGCTACGGTGCACCGGTCCCCTCTCCTTCTCGCGCCGTCCGTCTGCGTCTACTGCAGCGTGGCGCGTCATGTGCAAAAGTGTTAAAGCGATAAAAAAAAACAAAAAAAAAACAGTCGGCTACTTGCGGAAACAAGGTACTAACATCATGGAACAAAACAGAAAAGGGAAAGAAGACGCGAAAAAAATCAAAACTTCTCTGAGAAACCAGATTAATTCTAGAGGCCCATCTCAAAGTTCTGTCTAACCACGTTAGGAAGATACTGAAAGAAAAGCGTTCAAAATCAATCGCTCAGTGTATTCAGTTGTACGGCTGCGCATTTTGTGCGCGTCTTGTCCTGGAAATGTGAAAATGTGGGCAGCATAGGATAGCGGAGCAGGCTACATCTGGATAGCGGACGGGGCCAAAGAGGGTGATGGAGCGGACCGCATCGCATATTTGATCGGGTCACGCAGCGGATAGCGGAGCGGGTAGCATTGGTTAGCAGAGGGACCGCATCGCAGAGCGGGACGAAGCGAATACCAGAGTGGGCAGCATTAGGCAGCATAGAATAGCTGCAAGGGTGCCATAGCGGATAGCGGAACAAGCCACATATGGATAGCAGAGCGTGTCGCAGAGGGGTATTGGAGCGGAACGCATCGGTAGGGAAACTGACTGTAACATCGTATTAGGGTGGCGACGCGGGTTAGTTGGTTCATGCTTAGTGGATTCGACACAGCGCACAAGAAACGAAGACAAAGTAGAAGTCTGTACTCAGGACAAGCGCTTACTCTCAACTAAAGTTTTTATTGAAAAGAAACACCAAACCAAACGACAGCACCATGGTCAAGTCAGCACGTGTCGAAATAACATATCTCTTTGCTATGTAGAATGACCAATGTTTGGCGTACACATTGCCCAGTCCCTTCTTGTTTGATCGTGTAGGCCTCTAGAATTTTCCTAGTCATCTGATCTCCCCCTTCCAGCAATTGTGGCGTGATGGAAGTCGGACTGGCATCCACAATTTGCACAGTGAAACGGCAAGTGCCCCTCTCCCACCCCTTCCCCGCTGTTGACCGCAGGGACAAAGCATGCGCACGCAACGTCACGGACGGTTACGCAACGCACATTTACGTATAGGGGCTCGTGGCAGAGACGCGTTTAGCCACTACCTGCAGAAGCACCTTAGTGATTTGAAACTTTCCGACCATTTTTTGGTTCACAGCTCGGAGTGTATTGTGGATTTTTCTAGCGGGGAATCATCCGCGGATTCTTTAGGTTTTTCCACCAATGTAGAGGACCTGTTTTACTCAATTCGCCACGGCGCCATGTTAGTTTCGGTGCTTGAGTGCATAGAAAGGAATGGCACGATAGCTTTCCAGTACGCTTGCGGCGTTTCTGTTGGTGGGTTTTTGGAGCTATCGAAGTTTTACCTCGAATCCACTCTTATCATGCATGACGGTAGCCGTTACGTGAAAAAACAAGGCATAATTGCGTTGGGTCTTGTGTGACTCCCGTGATATGTGACATTTTCTAAGCCAAATGTCACTTGGCCATCTGCGACAAACTAGATGATGCACGAGTATGCAAAGTCTCTAGATCTGCAAACGACCACCTGGTTGTTATAAGAGGGTCTGAGTGTGTTTCGGAGGAAAGAACTGTCACGGCAGTTTTGGATGATTTCGCACGGTGCTCAGAGGAGCTTAGATTCACGCACGAACTTCGGGATGGTCGCTTTTTACAATTTCTAGACCTCCGGTTAGAATTCACAGACAGTCATGTCTGTTGGTCGTATAACCCACGATGGAAGAAGGGTCTCCTCCTCTTTAACTCCTCGGGTCCTAAACCCGTAATAAGAAGCATTGCTTCATCTTGCCTACATGCGACTTTTGAGAATTTGTGCCACCATGAAATGCATGCCATTCTCGGCTGGCAGGTGGAGCGACTGGTTGCGGCCGGATTCCCCACATCGTTGTTGGTACCTGTTGCAGAGTCGCTGCTTAAGAAAGTGAGGTGAAGGCCACAGAGTAAAAAAGATAGGACAAGCAAGAGACCGATAGTCCTTCCCTACCTTCATCAAATATCCCACAATCTCAAAAAAGTAGCGCAGAGATACGACGTGGTGTTTTCTGCACCTAGCAAACTCGCTCAATTGCGCCAAAAGTTGGCAACAAAAGTGGATTCAAGCGCATTTGCTCAGTCAAACATAGGAACAAATAGGTGGAATGTGCAATGGGCGTCGTGTATAGACGGGCACGTGGCGCGTTTCTGTTTACCAACACTTTCCGGAAGGTCGCGCATGCGCAGAAGCTACGTCGGCAAAAGCGGCCAGGCTCTCCAAGATTTCGCCATTGCGTTGTGTGGCGTGCGCTCGTTGTTGACGTTGTAGAGATGTTTCTAGCTTTACTTGTGCGTCCTAATTCTTTTCAACGTCAGTCGTATGTTATTCCCGACTATTTGAGCTCGCTACCTGAGCCTGAACGGCAGCGGTATCAAGACAAACTGTGCGTGAACGGCGTTGCCTTAGACGATCCGTACGCCGTAAACAAGGACTGCTGAAATTCCGATATGAAGTTGCTGCCACCGACGTCGATGCCTCACGTCGTCGTTTATTTCGTTTTTCGACAAGCCAGTTCACGTCCGACACGGTGCAGGCGTACAAGTCTCTCGAGACCTACAAGTACATCGAGCCGCTTTCCGCGCTGTCGGCGGGATCAGCACAGTTGATCAGCAGACTGTGGGTCTGCGGAAGTCTATTTATTAATTGGTTAAATATATACAGCGTCCTTCAAGTCAAGGTAGCATGTTTTTCTTACCCTCATGATCACAAAGCACGACAAGCTTTTCCCGTTCTGCCGCCGGTCTCCTTCCGCTTGTTAGCACGGGCGTAGCGAGCAGTGTTGTAGGTGTTACCGAAAAAAAGTAACGAAATACGTCACTCGTTACTTGCATATAAAAGAAACGCGTCACCGACCTACGTTACCTCAATATAAAAGGAAAGCGTTACTGTTAAGAAGTAAGGCTGGTTACTTTTGCATTACTTTTTGTTTATAAATTGACGGTAACAGGTGATTTTTTTTGTTGATGCACTTCTGAAGAAATTGTTGAACCAGTACCTTCTTTTCCCAATAATGAAAGATATTGTCGCGACGCGCGTGGCAATATATACCTGAACATCCACGGCATACGTCATCTACTTTTAAACCTTGTTGTAAAAAAATCATGTGATCCTGATGGCATTCCTAATGCTTTTCTGAAACGTTACGCAGAAAGAATTTCATGAGATTTATATGTCATATTCAAAGCCTCTTTAGATTAGGGATGTCTTCCACCCGACTGGCATTGTGGAAAAGTTGTACCTGTACATAAGGATGGGAGCAAACTGCTTGCTGAAAATTACAGACCAATATCATCATTTAGCACCTGCTGTAAGTCGCTAGAACATGTCATCGCCAGTCACATAAGCTTTTTTTTTTTAGATACCCATAACATATTAGTCATGTTTCAACATGGATTTAGAAAAAAAAACCTGTTTACCACTACTCAACTCTTTCAGCAGTGCACGATTTCGGTTATGCGATTAGTAACAGAGAACAAATTGATGCAATATTTTTAGACCTATCCAAGGCCTTCGACAGTGTAACCGCATCCCCTCTAATAAAATTGCAGCGGATTGGCGTTCCTCGACTTGTGACATGGATCGCTGCTTATTTGAAAAATACAGTGCAACTTGTTGAAGTCAACGGATGTCAATCAGTACAGCTTGACGTGCTGTCTGGCGTACCACAAGGGTCGGTCTTAGGACCACTCTAATTTTTTCATTTATGTCAACGACATAGCCGACAACATTACCACCAGCGTGACTATCAGAAACCGTCAGAAACACGTTGGGTCAAGTATCGTTTATCAAAACTTTTGCAAAATTGCCGAATGGTGTGAGGGGTGGCACTAATTAGTCTAAGACAACCGCTCTCACAGTTACACGCAAATACCCTCTTAGTTTTGCATACCACCTAAGAGACAAATGTATCCAAAATGTAAACGAGGTGAAGTACCTGGGGTTAAATCTAAACTCAAATTAAATTGGGAATCCCATATAGATAATATAACTGCAAAGGCTTACAAAATGTTGTGTTACCTCAGACGGAAGCTGGAACCATGTGACTCGTCGGGGAAACGTTCGGCGTACAAAAGTTTAATTCGGCCGGTGCTAGACTATGCGTCCATTGTGTGGGACACGTACTTAATAAAAGATATCGAAAAAGTCTACAGAATTCAGCGCCTGAGCGCACGATTCATTTATTTCGATTTTAGGCGCCTATCATCAGTGTCGGACATGATGCGTAAATCCGGACTTGAGTCGCTCGAGTCTAGGCGGAAAATTGCAAGGCTGGTTTTTCTAAAATAATATTTACAATAATGAGTCCGGCCCAGACAAAACCTTATATCTTTTGCCACCTCCCCAGCGCTTTGCAAGCTTGAATCACACAAAAAAATGTCAGATCATGTGCTTCTAAATATAACACCTTTAAATACTCCTTTTTTGAGCGTATGATTAATGATTGGAATGCACAGCCCTCCGATAGTGCGCATGCCCCGAAAATGGACTGTTTTGACTGTTCTGTTCAAAACTTTATGTAACCGATTGTGTGTATGCCCCAAATATTGACTATTCTGTGTGAAACCTTATGTAACCCTCTCCTGCTTGGATGGTGAAAAACCATCTGCAGAATTTTGTAAACGAAATAATTAGGCATGACCCGGGTCAAGACAATTTTATCAACATGGCTACGTATGCCAATTAGACCAAAATATCGCGAAGTAGCATACCTCCTTCATAAGAAGGAAGTGGTACCGCCAGGAATATTTTGGGCCCCTCGATGAACAATAAACGCACCGCAGCTGTAAAGGTTAAGAAATATGACTGCAAGTCTTTATTCAGAAAGACCTAGCATAAATAAACGGTATCCCTAGTTAACCAAAAAAAAATCTTATATATATAAGACATTACTACGTCCAATAAACGTATATGATCAAATAAGATTATATAAGAACATACAAGAACCTTATGAGAACAATATAAGAATATATAAGAAGTTATAAGAACTTTTTTTTATAAATTTCTTATAACTTCTTATTTAATCTTATATTGTTCTTATATATTTCTTATAAGGTTCTTGTATGTTCTTATATAGCCTTATACGATCATATGAGTTTATTTGACATATAGACAGATTTTATAAGACTTTCTACTGGGGTTAAACTGCGCTGACCACTTGCGTCTTTCAAAGAAATTAAACGAGGTGTGCTCAGTGCTAGGAGAAAACCACATCTCTATGCGATAAGCGCATCGTTGAGATCAATTTAAATGCTTTAAGTTGCAAAACTGAGCTTTACAGATGCACCATTTGTAAAGATTCCAGCATATAGAACGACCTCAAAATAATAATAAAACAAACGCACAATTGAGACCTTTTGAGCACTTTTAGAAAAAAGTGTTTATTATGTCTGCTTTTATGTGTATTGGTTAATAGCAGGATTCCGTGTTTTCGGAGTTTATTTTTCGTCAAATTCGGAGGGTGTATTTCGGAATTCATTTTTTGTCCAAAATTCGGAGGTTAGACGTTTATTTTTGTTTGATTCCAAAATCTCCGCAATTCGGAGCTTAATTTCGCAGTGTTTCCTGGGTTTGTTCAGATCAGGACGGTCATGGTTGTGTCATGCCTATTTTTGGTTTTCAATTAAATTTTTATATACGGTAGCGAAACCTGCCCATACAACGGGACAGTCCTTACTTTTGCGAGATACTTCCTTGTATTCGTGAGAAAAAACTCATTTGAGAAAAGGCTGGAAAAAAAAAAAAAAAAAAAACGATTTTCTCAACGGCGCGATGACGGAACTTTCGAGGCCGGAGGTATAAAGATTAAAGCTTTTTTACACCGTCAAAGTTTTTACGCTTGATGCACACATACCTTTATACCAGAATTGGGTAAAGTTAACTTATATGAGCATATATTTCGAGCGAAATAAAATACCAAACTTGGCTTTCAGGAGCAAATCTTACATGATGAGGCATTTTACGGCGTAATTTTAAGTCGCTTTAAATTTTTTTTTATTTTAAAGCTGGAACTTTTTGTGTCTAGTGTTTTATGCTTTGTGAACTTCGAACAAACTATTTAGCGTTCTAGTGTAGAAAGTATTTTCTTCATTGCGCCCGGAAATTTCGTCAAAATCGAAAACGTCAAAATTTTGCCATTTTTGTGTGGCAATTAAAAAAAAAATAATTATTCTCGATTTTCTTTAAATTTTACCCGATGGGCCCTTGATGACCGGTAATTACTAATCCGCAAAAACATGTTGCATTGTTTTGTCCAAAAAAATGAATGTAACCAGGTCGTGGTCGCATCAATTACCGCTGGGGCGTTTGTGTCTTAAAGGGATGCTGAACCGAAATCTGGATTCCCCAAAACACGCGGCAAAAGCGTGCAACGGGATGCTACAAACACCAAAACATCATTCATACAGCGATATCTCGAACGAATGACCGTATTTTTAAAAAAAAGAGGCGCATTTGGCAGGAATGTTGACGTCATGTTTCTCCGAGAAGGAGAAGGAACGGCCTCGCGTCTTCTCCGCCTCGCGGCCTTGAGGGAGCGAAGCGAAACGAGGAGAAAACTAGGTATCTTGACGTCACGCGCCTCGTCGGCCTGGTTCAATCTCGACTTCTTTTTCCAAAAATACGGCCGTCCATTTGAGATATCGCCTTACGAATGTTGTTGTAGGTATTGTAACGTCCCGCCTACATCTCCAGCATAGTTTTTTTGAAATCCAAATTTCGATTCACCATCCCTTTAACGACTAGTGCTACACGAGCGACTCGCATGCCACAGTATTCGTATTTGGTCATATTAATGCCCAGGCACCATCAATCACTCTAAAAATAACACGTGAACTTGTTTTCATCGCTGATGTGGCTGATATTGCCAATGAATACTGAACTTTTCGCCGCGTCCGATACTTATTAGAGAGTAATACTTGGCTGGTAAGGTGCTCATCGTGCTACATTTTCATATTAGTACTTTATTATGAGTACATGGCTGAGAAAATAATTTGATTCGTCGTTCTAAACACTGCTAGGATCGAGCAATGTTACGGAAGCTTTTTGCCCAACTGATGGAGGGCGTGGCGTGAACGGAAGGTTAAATCCGGTGGTATATTATGGGTATGGCATAGTAACGCATGGCGTAGGTGGACTCCAAGCCGGAGGAAAATGAGTGTTTCTTGATGCAGGCTTGCCAACGAAATAAGTGGCACCCCCCCCTCCCCCTCTTCCTCACCGCCCCCTATGGCAGAAAGTGAGGCCGAAGGTTACATCTGCGTGCGCAAAGGCGATCGTATCTCACCGACTCCCGACGGCGATACTCGACACCGGTGGTGTCCCCTGCGCGGTGTAAACATAACCGACCGGGCGTGTGGCGATGTTAAACAAACACCAGAGTCATTCCTCATGAAGTACAAATACGGAGAACGGAGGGGGAAAGGGGGGCGGGGCGCAAGGACTCTTGGAGAGTTTTGCCGGTGCTAGCAGACTGCACGAATGTACGAAACATGTTTGATGCATGGGTCTGCGGTTGTGTACGCTCCAGAGCACATTGAGGGTTTTCCGCGTATGGTTCCTGGCGAAAGCGGCACCGACGACATTTGAAAGCGCTGTTCGCGGTACGTTGGATAGTCAGCACGTTGGATAGTACGCGGTACGTTGGATAGTCAGCACGCGGTACGTTGGATAGTCAGCACGCGGTACGTTGGATAGTCAGCAGCGACCACCCGTCTACAACCCACGAGCGTGATGAGTCAGGTGAACCTCCAGCGACCGCGCGAATCCACCACACGTCAGCGGACACTCCTAGCAGGAATCAGCATCTGAGCTCTACAGAAAGGAAGCTTCCCTGGCAAGCTGCTACTCGAACGACTCACTGAAAGGCAAGCCACTTTGAAGAGAGAGATCTCCGGCTCCCCGAATTTCTGGGCGCAAGACAGGCACCCACAATTCCACGAATTTTAATTTTAATCCCTTGTGAATTCTACGAATAACTTGCGTCGTTCTCAGCGTGTGAGCCTTTTTCATGGCGTCATGTCCAAGACGATACTTTTGTGCGGGCTATTCAAACTGGCATAAACGGAATATCAAAATCCAAGTAAATTTTCGTCCTGTCAGCGATCTGGGTGTTGCCACTTTCCGAAAAGTGCTGAAACCCGAGGCAGAACTGCATGAAAACGACTTCTGCCAGAACTGCTTCCGAAGGCTTAGACAAGACGTGTGAAACGTCAGAGAGCAGTCAGGATCACCACTTGACAGTTTTCAGACGGCAGAGGAGACCGTGGAAGGCATTGCATTGATTGCATACTCCTCTCGTCGAATTACCCGGAAACCGACCCAGGCGTACATCACAGTTTTTCGAATTCCTATGCCCTTCAATATAAACAAGACCCCGCGTGACAAACGATTCGAAGGCCTTCCTGTACCTGGTTTGATATATGGAGGTTTCAACCACGCCCTTTTCGTCTGGCACGAAATTCTACCTGTGTGAACACGAAGTCTGCTTTGAACTTGAAGCCGTGAGATTCGATCTGCTAAAAAGCGGATCGAGCCCGGGAAAAGCGACGGTGACGGGCCAGGTCCGTGCTGGGGAAGCCTTCGCAAGAAGTGTGTGTGTGCGCGTGTGTGTGGCCGGCCTCATCGAGTTGCCCACTAGCCCACCGTGGAATCCACCGGTACCAACCCCTTCGGACAATGCAACGAAAGAGGCCGTAACTCCCGGACTTTGACATATTAGACACTCCCTCCACCCGCTAGCTCCTCAGTACTGCAATTTGGTTGATAGTAATTCAGGATTTTGGGAGTTCAGCTTTCAATTGTCTAGTAATTGTTTTTCTTCTGTGTATTCGCTAGGTATTTTTGGCATTTTGCCGCACCGGCAGGGTAAAGTGTTAAGACGATTTTTTTTTTTTTTTGCCACGTTTTGGTACTTGTGAACCTCATTATATTATTTCTGTTTCTATTTAAACGATCGTTTTAATTAAACTCCCGTTGTTTCAAAACTCGTGTAACATCCCCTTTATTGGCAAGACCTCAACGCTCTGTAGGCCGGTCGTCTAATCAGCAGATGTTTCTCTCTTTTCTGATCATAGTGAGCCACGAACCTGTGCGTGTGTGACGGCTTATAAAAACTCGGTGGCGGCGCAAGCTGATTCTCACCAACATCGTTCTATTTGCAAATAAATATCTGCAGGTTTTTGCACGCCACGACCCTCTTCGGATATCATCAAAAAATTTCCCCAGGTCGATAACCCTCTTTCCCTCCTCGACCCAGTCAGAGATCCTAACTTTTCTGATCGCGGATGAGGCGTCGCAAGAGATTCTGTTGGAGCAACTTGAGTAGCGCCCGAGCGCACACTTGGCTGCTGCTTTCGACACTGAACCGCTTACGTTACCTAAATCCCCTCTAACTCAACCTTGATTTCCACTCATTCGCCATTGTTTTTCGAGACATAACCTGTTGTCGTTCCGCCGTAGCAACGCCCGCCATCGGTCGGAGCAGAAGCTTCCTTCCGCAATGTCGCTCGTTCCAAGCGATGAATCAAACTATTTTGTCAGCAAGCTTTCGAGCGGTGCCCAGAAATACGAATCAGATTATTTTGTCAGCCAGGCACTAATATTAAGGTAATAACTTGAAATGATAGAATGGTAGTTCTATCATTTCAAGAATGGTAGCCCCTTGAAAAATTTCCTATACAAACTACTGAGCAGAATTTCTATCGCATTTGGAACCACCATCCACTCTTTTTTAGGCTCTCTCTTTGTGGTGAGGCGACGTCAACGCCCATAAGAAAACCATATCTGGAGGCGCTTTGATACCTGTGCCCTCATTTTTATTTTATAGCAAGAAAACGAATTTTCCCATTTAAATGTTTACAAGGTACCGGCGTCTGGAGCTAGATGGCGCAATTGGACCATGTCCGTCATTGTTGAAAAGGTAAATGTAACAAAAAAAAAAAAACAAAAAAAAACGCGAAAGCGTGAAAACATATTTCTAAATCAAGGCACGAAAGGGCTGTTGGCAGTACAAATGACAAAATGACATGACTATTCGAAAAAAAACAAAGTTATTTTCGGGACAATAAGGAACTACGATAAAACAGGAGGAAAAAAAAAACACACAAAAAAAAAACGAGAAGTTAATCAAAGGCTGAACTGCATGGAGAGAATTATGCGACGAATAACTGACGAAAGTCGCCCGACGGCACGTTCGAGTTGCGCGCGACGTAGCAGCCACTGTGCTGATGCCACGCGCAGAGCCAAAGCCAGAAGGCAACATTCGTCGATTTTTCCCAAGATATTCGTCCCATGGAGTCCTGAGCAATAGCGCATGGGTAATTTCATTTGAAATCGAACACGCGTGTCAGGTTGAGTATTTTATTTTATTTGCCTCAAATATATGTATATAATAGCCCAATTTCCGTGATGAACAAAGCCGCTCTCTAAAAGTGTTTAGAAAAATGTATTTCTTTCCACAAAAACTCCGAAGTGGAGCAAGGCGAAACGCTACATTTCGGCTGCGTGATTTGTTTACCCAGTTCTGTTGATTTTATATAGGTAAAAGCGAAAACACTCGCTCTATTTTTTTCTTACAAATGCACGAAGCATGGCATATATTTACATTCAAACTAAACTGAGTGAAAATATTTTATGCCAGAAATGAAAAAAAAAAAGGCCAAACATCGTACCTTTGACTTTTTGGTGACATATTGGAGTCTCGTATCTTATATGATTCATCACAAATACGCAGTTCCGAAGTCACGCCATTGCGGTGGTGGTGCTGTCGACACGCACCACAACCGCAATGGCATGTGCATTTGATTGCATATATTAGAAAGTAATCACAAGAGTAATCTTGTTAGTTTTCGAAGTGCTAAAATCACCTGCAACCTTTTTTTTTTTTTTTTGCCTCTTTTTTTTTAATGGCGCTTTTTGCTCTTACAAATTTGCTACCTAGGTATCATCGACGAAAATTTCCGACAGGGGAATGGTTGACCAAAATTGGTGGATTAAACGGTAAGTAGTTCATAATTCGATCATTCTAATCCAATAACGGAGAGTACGAAAGACCCGTTTTCAAACTGATAATCTGAAGTGCATGATCGGAGAAGTAACCGTTATTTTTTCGAGTAACGGTTAATTATTACTTTTCGTCTCGAGTAATCGAGCAACAAGTCTAATTGATTACCTTTTAACCAAGACTAATAGACCGATCTCACTAAATGTTCGACGAATGTGTGACTCCGCCATAGCTTTAGTTCGCAGGAGGCACGCGGCAGTGCACGAGAGGGCTCGTGATATATCTTGTGCTATACACGCGCAGTGCTCCAGCGAGATTGTCGCACGTGCAGGACTCTGGTGCATGGAATGCGTCTGAAACTAACGTGCCTACCGCGTCAAAAAAAAAAAAAAAAGAGAATTGGTCCCTCGATTTTCGCCCGATGACGTCATAGGTGTGTCATGCTGCAGCCGGTCGCGATCCTGGCGGCGTCCCAACAGCTGCGGTGTATGTGGCGGACGCCTGTTCAGCTGCGTATCGCTTTCCGGTGTGGCAGTCCACGGAAGTTTCGGCGGCCAGAAGTTGGGACGCCGTGACGACAGCTACACGGACGCGCTCGGTTGTGCTACTCGCAGCCTTCTCGTTGGCACTTCTACAACCAACCGCCAGGATCGCGGCATTTGCAACAGCATGACACTCCGGTTTCTGTGACGTCATCTGTTTCCACTTTGGTACCACGTTTGATGTATGGGCAGCACAGGACGCAAAACATACAGGTCGAAGACGCGCTCCAGGCACCATAGAAAGGCTAAACTTCCCTCGATGCATTGCGGCAGTGGTGGCGTCATTATAATCGATCACTTTTTTCGAGCAACATGTACGAGACTGCCTGACGCGAATCGGGTTTCTGCGCGCACGCGCAGTGCCGACACCTGGTGTGGGCAAACGCGGGTTAGTTTGGAAACGGCGCCTGTGTGTGTTCATCTGCTATCGAATGGTATAACTTGGATTTATTTTCACAAAATAACTTACATAATTATTTAAAGGGAGACGAAAGCGGTTCTGCATTTAAGGAAATACATTTAAATCGTCTTCATATGGCCTCCAGGATCACGAACATCGAGATGATTTTTCAATTTGGTGCACGGAGGATGAAGAAATTAATTTTCAAAGGACCACCGAAGCCCCTCCTTCCCGGGGCGTGACGTCGTTCCAATTAGGGATTTTGCGGACTTTCCGCTGTCCCGCATCTTCAACGCCAGTCAAAGCTATGCACGCGCACTCTTGCTATCTTCAGAAAAGTCAGAAAGAGACGTCGCGACTGGTGTCTGTGCCGGGGAATATACCTGACAAGCTCGCAACTGCACGGACTGCCCACACGAGCGACACGCGCTTGGCGGTCCACAGATCCTGTAGTCTGACGTTACGACTGGTCGAAGGTTTCTCGTGTTTTCTCGCGTTTAGTTACATCTTCGGGGAAAACGAACGTGACATTCCGATTCACGGGATACAAATACGCCAAAATTCACCACTAGCTCAGTAAAACATATAAAATAGCGCAACAAAAAGACAAGGACAAGAAGTATACAGGACAAACGCTATCTCGTTTTTCAAGCTCGTTTTTTTTTTTTTTTTTTTTTTTTTAAAGGCGTTTTAGCTTTTTTTTTTTTTGTATTTCTTCAAAAATAAAGTTCAACCAGATTTTAAAGGGATACTGAAGCGAAACTTGAAATACACCTATTATGGTCAGAAATAGGTTCAATATGATCAATGATATTCATAAATCATAATCGCGCGTTTGTATTTTGAACGGATGGCTATATTTTTCACCCTGATGGGCCCGATTGGGCGCGCGCTCAAAAATCGGCCATCGGAGAGCGCGATGCGTCTTGGGATATTGGGCGCATTCGTGACGTCACTTGTGCCGGTCGGGAAAGGCTACGGCGTGAATGTTGTGGTTACGAGCGTTGCCACTTGGTGGCGCGTCGACGATTTACGACCTGTGACAACGTGGCCGTTTGAGATGTGCAAGGGCTGCACGCACGCTGCACCACGGGACCACGGCAAGTCGGCAACCACGGCAGCACTGACAAAACCAGCTCTGAGGCCGGATTCTCAAAGCGAATTCACGACGAAAAAAGTGCGTACGACAAATTTGAGAGAAAACCCGTGCTCTCGAAACGAAATTGTCGTAACCTTTGCGCAGGTTACGACAGAATCCTACGACAGCTCCGAAGCTGTCTTACGCACTTTTTACGATCAAATCAACAAGGCCGACAGCGTTGCTCAGTTACTTGGTATCGGCCACCAACGGACATTTATTTTTCTTCGTGCTCTTCTCGTGCGTCCCTACTTCAAGAAAAAAGGAAGGAGTACTTAAAACAGACCACGATCAAGAACGCAGGATCCACAAACACACGAGAAGAGCTACAACAGCCACGATTCTGCCGACCGAGCGAGCTCGGCAGAATATAGTAGGCCTAGCAGCAACATCGACTCGGCGCACCGTTGCTCCGGCGGTCCTTGGCCAAGACCGTCTGTCCATGACCGGCTGGCCTGCTGAATGGAATATGCCCGCGCGACCCTTGTGGACCCTTACCGGATGAGTAGTTTGATCCCTGAACTAAATTTCAGAGGTCAATATTTTCCCCTTGTCATCTCGATCTCCTTGTTTTCCGAGACAGCGGTGACGAACGCTGTCGTCGAAAAGGGACTCTCATTGATTCTATCTCCTTGTTTTGTGTGATATAGAGCTCAAATAAACGCCATACGGATTACCTTGGCAACTCGGTATGTACACTCTGTTATTCGTATGCCATTTTTATTCTGACTCGACGCTACGTCAGTGTCGAGCTATAGCAGTTCGTGGGAGCTACGCGATGTCGGTCTAACCTTTCTTTGCCGAGTGTCATGTCAGTATCGAGTTGCAATCGTAAAAGATCGGTCCAGAAGCGCTTACCGAAACGCGGTCTAACAGAGCGAATCCAGCACTTCGATCAAACGCGCGTGTCCGCTCCGAGTGTGAACAGGTATTTGGCATTTGCGTGGCTCTTGCTGACACCCTCGTAGTTCAAACATATCCTTTTTAACGTCGGCTTGCAGCTCGCGACTCGCAGCAACTAATACCGGCCGTGCCAGAAGCATGCTCGGGCCGTGTCGTGCAAAGAGCCGCAACGAGAACGAGCTCACTGTGGCCAACTACGCTTTGGCTTTCTCCGCCAAGGCTTCGCAAACGCGTTCAGGCCTAGGCGAATTCTGCCGGCACGCCGTATTGCCGCAGAACGGCGCTGCTATTTTGGCACAAGTGATGTCACGAGAACTTCCCCCCATCCACCAGATGAGAATTTGAAATCGTTTAATTATGTTTAAAATTAGTTCTCCTGTGTTTTACAGCGCAATATTTATATTTCCGAGGTGGTGCCTGTCCCTAGCCCATATTTATGCAACAAGATCGGCGCTAAAATTTCGTTTCACTACCCCTTTAAGCCCACTTTCTTTTTTAAAAAAACCTATTGACTTAATTAGAGCTTACTAAAATAAAGTAAGGTAAAATAAAACAATATCTTAGAAGGTCACCCCAGAAACAATGTTATTTTGTTTTGCCCGTCAGGGAGATTTAGTGAAGCCCAAGAAATCCATCGCGAAGCCCGACGCTGATTGGCTGGCGGAAAGGTCGCGTGATCAACGCAGATCGGCTGATTCCGATGGGTAGGTTCTGGAAAACCTTCAGTCTTTAAAACCCGACTAGCGCCAGTATCTTCATCATTCCAGGAAGTGCTATGTTCCTATGCCACGTGTTATCTGATGACGAGCGCCGAAAGCGCAGGCACCGGGCTCCGTAACCTTCCGGAGCGATACCGGAGCATTTGACGTATAATGCAATTGCCCAGCATTATATATATATGTATATATATATATATATATATATATATATATATATATATATATATATATAGTATACAGAGAGTATATTGGAGGAAATAAATATCAGAAACTAATGAACTGAAGTTTTTTTTTTTTTCTCAATCCTCTCTTTTCTTTTCGCTACTTTTTTTTTTATTCTCTTTCTTTTTTTTTCTTTTTTCTTTTTCTTTGGTGGGGGGGGGGGGGGATTTGGGGCGGAGGGGAAGGAAAAAGGGGGGGGGGGGGAGTTTGGCGTCCGCCTATATGGTCCAGCACGCGGCGAAGTACATTATTTTCGTAGCTAGTCATTCGGACTGGGGCCATTGTGGTTTGGGATTGTTTTGCTTGTTTTCTTCAATGAAAAATCTCGCTTAACTGATAATCAAGAGGCAAGAACCCGCTTCTATGCGCTGTACGCACTGAACTGGGCGAGTACAGAGCGTATCTTGAACACCTCTTAGAAGTTTCGGGCACTTGCGACGTTTCCTCTATCAATCACGAGAACGTTGTGTAATTATAAATTCTCAAACTTTCAGATTGTTTACGGTCACGACAACCACGTCTTTTCATCATACAAACTGAAACAAGCAACAGCACTACTTCGCTTGTGTACCCACCCTTGCTCTTACGAGAGAAAGAAAAAAAATCGCCCGTCATTTAAATACTCGCATGACTGATCACAGCTCGAGTCGCGGAAGCCCGTTTTTTGTTGGACGCTTAACGATATCTTTATACTCACTGCGAGCTAGTTACAGAGCGTGCACGTCGCCTTAGGGCGTTTATTTATGGACCTCCGCCGCCATTTCTGCCGGGCGTTTGTTTTGCCTCAGGCTACTTTAGATTCGCGACAGCACGCCACTGTGTCTGCCGATACTTGCTCGCCTTGTTGCGATTTTGCTTTGATTACACCCGAAACTACGCCGCTAACACCCGGGCACCGTAATACTCAAAACTGCCATTAATCTCCATAACATGCGCCGGAGCGGAACGTTGTCTCGAGTTCTTTTCTCATTCGTAATTGTGCTCGCCATCAATAAAAAAAGCGATAACTGGGAAAACAGTAATTTTCGCAGAATGCTTCGGCTTTAATATTAAACGTTAACATACCCCTAACCCCCTCTTCTCTCCCCCACACACACGCACATTCATTTATTTTAAATAAATATTATTTGTAGTTTAATATCTTTAATTATGGTATCGGTATATGAAGGAATTCGAGCGATGTATAGCGCAGATAACTTGCCCCTTTTTGTCTGCGTAAGAAATACTTGCCGTGATGAGCGATTCACAGGAAGGGAACATTTGAACGCATTTGCTTTAATTTATGAGTATATATATATATATATATATATATATATATATATATATATATATATATATATAGTCAATTCTTCTATGACTAAAATGCAATGTCTCGACTTCTTACAACCTAGTCGGTACGCAATGTTCAACGTAGTTATTGGATCCCTCTGGGCCAAAGTAGACACTGCACAGCGCCCAGTTTGCAGTTCTGAACGTCTTGTGCACTCTGCATTGTCCAAGGATCGTGTTAAAAATTGATGCCGTCTCAACCTAGATTTTGACTCGCCGTGCTGTGTCCGCCAAGCGTTCGAGTACAGCATCGAGCAGATGCATATGACAAAGACACGGCCCAATGTCATCTCAATCTCCAAGAGCTGAGCGCCAGTAGCGATAGAAATCGGATTAAAATTCAGTTGTCTCGATACCATGCTTATCGCCGCGATAGTTATCAATGGGAGAGGTTCCACGGATGGGAATACACCTTCAGAAAGCAATTTCGAAGCAGCATCTTGCCGCTTCACCTTCTCCTGGAGTGGCTTACATTCCTTTTTAAAATGTTGACCATAATGGAATGTTGACAATAAAATGTTGACTATAGCATGTTAAGATATACCATACTTTTTTCCGTATAGAACTACTCTCTATGAAGTCATTCCAAATCATCTGCTACACCTCTTTGCGCGTGCGCGCGTGTGCGTGTGTGTGTTTGTGACAGAGAGAAAGAGAGAGAGAGAGGGACATTCCCCGCTTGCTCCTATCCCAGCCAGTCACCTCAACAGAGAATTAGAAGACTCCGTCATTTAGAAATACCTCCCTTTAGTTCACAAAAACGCCTAAACATTGTATTACCTTTGTGTGAAAATGTATGTACATAGGCGTAGACTACGGGGGGCATCGGGGCTCGTGCCCCCCTGGTGAGATCCGGGGGGGGGGGGGGGGGGGGGGGAGCGGGGTAGAGCCCCTCTTCCCCCCCCCCCCCCCCCCCCGGGCTATGATCCTTACCGAGACGCCGTTTACGTACCATGTAACGAGCTTCTAGTAGTGGCATGTAAACAAAATAACGCACACAGCGACGGACACATGGCGGTATACATACGCTGTAAAATATACCCCCTAAAATAATTTACTGATAATTGTCGATGTAAAAGAAAATTGCGCGAAAAAGCCCCTGGAGAACTTCTCAGCCTGCCCCCTCCGGGAAAATGGAAAGTCTATGCCGCTGTGTATGTATATGAAAGGGCTTGAAATTGTACGCACGTTTCTTTCGTTCAATTTCATGATTTCTAGTCCCTTGACGAAAAGAAATCATTCCAGGTGAATAAACATTGAACTATACACGACATACGATCTGCAAGGACTATAGTCGAGTATGATGCTGTGTGGCATTGCAGCGTTGAGGCCACTGCAGCTGCCCAACTTTGAACGAGAACGCGGCCGGAATGGCCTCCGGCTGCCGAGGGTACGTCCCCTACCTGTTTCCAGGGTGCTTCTCTGCGAGACACCCTCTGACAGGTCTCCTCCGCCGTGCCACCTTTTCCCAGGCAACCGGATCAACTGGTGTCATGGCGTCCCCCTTGCTGTGAGTTCCTGGCGGCCGCTACGAGATAATCAGGGTAATTTCTTACGCATTCTTATCTTCCTCACGGTGGGTACGCGATTCCGGGTTCCTCGTAAGCCACCCGGGATTACGGTCGCTGCCAGAAGCGACGAAATTCCGCGAGTCAAAGGCGCAATTGCGAGCCGGCTCCGCGTACCACCCGGTCAAATTCGCGCGGGGCACCTGCCCGCTTCATTCGTTTTGCATTTTCCGTCGAGAAGGAGGCGCTTTTCACCGTTGCTTCGAAATTAAGCGGCGCTATCTGGGTACGAATCGGCGTTCTAATCTGTCCGCGTGTCTGTGCCTCGTTTTCGCGCCCCCAGCGGAGGAATGCGACTCCCGGGGCTCCTCCGAGTGCGGCGGCTTTTCTTTTTGGCTCATCCCGGGTTGGGGGGGGCTGTATACAAAGCGGCGTGCGCTGCTCGCTGAATGACCTGCTCGAGGCCCGGCCGCTCGGTCCTGGTGCCGGCTCGTGTTTTTACAGCGCCGCGAGTCGTTCGCGCTATCTCGGCGTCCAGAGTTTGTGGCCAAGTTTTGTTCCGGCTTCCTGCCGTCGAGAGATGCGCTGTCGTCTCCGTCAAAGCCTGACGCGCAAACTTCAAATTGGCTGCTTGCTTTTTTACGAGGTAGAGTTTTGTCCTCGGGATTCTCGCGGTTGCCGGCACTGGGGCTGGCTTTGCGGAAGTGTTTTGATCGTGCTGGGGATTTGACGACTTTGAGTTTGGACTTTTAATGGGACGGGCTTGACGTGCGGTGCTGGTTCATTTGCCTCCCCCTTTCGACGACGCCCGAATAAGAATGAGTCGATCTGTCAACTGTTTCTTGTGCGTTTTTTGTGATGCTCGGTATAATATTTTTTCATTTCTTTTTTAATGCGACAGCATTTTTTCTTAATGCTACCGCGTTTCCTAAATGCGATGGCGTTAAGGGAGAAGTCATATAGGGCTAAATTTCAAGAGATAGACACATATGTGCCTTATGCCATGGTGACCGCGAGACGCTAGAACATGTGATTTTAAAGTCCACGGGGCTTCGTCCTGCCCTCTCTTTAGAAAGAACGGGTTTGGTGGAAGCCGTGCCAGCGAAGTTGGAAAAACGGAAGAACAAATAATTAAAAAAAAAAGAGGTTAGTGGATTGACCAAGGAGGTTTAGAGAAGCGTGATAATACACAAATTTGGTGGAGTAGAAAATTTAACGAGAAACCAAATCAATAGCACAATTGAAAGGCGGTGATTTCAGATAAGATCGAACAGGGGGTGGCTGGTCGACCTTTTTAGTTTGCTTCATAATTTTATATGTTATTTCCCGATGTCTCAAATAAACAAAATCATAATTATTTTCACCCTGAAAAACAAAAAAAAAAAGAGTCGGACGAAAAAATTGTACATCACGTAGAGGTGGAAAGTCGCACTTGCTTGCGTTGCCGGTGGGGTCAAATTATTTGGTGATTAATAACGAAAGTTATACTTCTTAGGTGAGTTTCATCATTTTTGGGCACAACCTTTGCGTACTTAGCAATACGAAAAAAATTATTGTTATTGTTTATTGTGTTTAAAAAAAAAAGAAAAGAAAAAAAAAAACAGCAGTTTTGGTTGCTTGACCGTTTTCCCCCCAACTTTGCAGGCCTGTAGCTTAGGAAATAATATAGACAGAAACGTCATATCGTAATTTTCATACGCTGCTTATGAATGTAAGTAAATTCAGTAAAACTCAAATTTATTTATGCTCGGGTTGGGGAGATTTTGGCAAGCAAACACGAGACAAGCACCAAAGTAAAAGTATTTCTAAGAGGAGTTAAAATTTAAAAAAAATTGAAAAAAAAAATACGCTTTCGATCTTTTTTAAACTCTGGCCAGTCATTCTCCTCTATTTGGCTGTTAATATCCATTAAAAGCACGTTCCATCATATTGATGGTGCAAGACATACAGCTCCTCTACCGAGCCCTTTCTCCGAGCTCGACACGGGGTGTCCCTGTGGTGCGACGCAGTGATTGCGACTTCTTGTTTTGAGAGAAAAGTAATTTCTTTTTGTCATTCGAGTATAGCAACTAATAGTTTGTCACATCTTTTGCACGTTAAATTAAATTGTACATTAAATAGAATAAATTACACAACATATAAAACACAGTTTTGCCTTCATAGGTTTCAAAATGGACAGATATTTACGCAAACCCTTTCTGAAGGTGCGCACTTAGAGTATCTTCCAAGGGGACCCGACAGTCCGTGCTACTTGCAAGTCACAGGTCGAAGCTTCCGATGTTTTGTAGAGCCACACATGCCACGATTGAATACTAGGAAAGACGCGCACTTTCACCCACTTTTCATTTTTCTGTTCACGGAATTCAACAACCTCATCTTTGTCCAAAAGTGTGAAATTCACTCCTTTTAGTTTTTTGGGAAACACTGTTCACCATGCATTTTGCAGACTGAATGGCCTTTCCTGGGAGCTGTCTCAAGTTGTGAAGCGTTGTTTGCTGTTTGACGAGTCATCCAACTCCGTCACACGCGTTTTTTTTTTTTTTTTTTTTTTTTTTTTTTTTTTTTTTTTTTTTTTTCATGCACAGTGGCTGAGAATAACCATTGGGCTTTGGGAAAAACATTTTATTTGTTGGATATTCATGAAGTTGGAAGCGATTCTTGAAGTGACTGGTGGCACCGTCACTTACCTAAGTCAAATAACGTTGTCATCGACCCACCCACTCTTTCAATTTTTTGTGGAGCCAGACAAGCATGAGCGGAGTCATGATGCAAGTCGTCACTGATGACGGCAAAACTGTATGTCGACTTTCTAGTCGTCACCACACTCGTAAATATTGAGATCTGTTTTCTTTTTTTGTTTTTTTTTTTGTCCAGTGGTACGCTTGAATCTCGTCAGGAAGGATGACAGTCCAGTTCTCAGCAAAGTCGAAGGGGAAGACAATGCTAACACGCTGCGCACACGTCTTCTCTTCGTAGATGGCTTTGTCTTGCGTCGGTCTGATATGATTGTGAATGATCAACCTTGAGACCGACGCACGAAGCTCTCCCTGAAAAGTGACCGGATCCGAAGTCTTCCTCACGAGCTCGCCTGGCTCCCATGCTGCCAAAAGCTATTTCTTCATCCTCGGAAATTATGAGTTTTTCGATTGTGAGAGACTGGCCTTTGGCACAATGATCACATTCGCCTAAAAGGCACTGGCGCGATGGCGGGTTGCAAATGAATGCCGAGTTCAATTCCGCTGCGTCAAGTTGTAATCCAGAAGCGTTCTGTAGAGAGGCGACGCAAGGATAGTTTGCGCAGTATACACAAACCCATGCCCCTTGCTGGGGATCGCATTTGACCCATCAGGGTCGCAGGGAGTAAAACTTCGTCAAGCCGATGCCGGAGTCTGGATGGTCACTTTTATATACAAGAAACGCTTCTCTGATTGACCGCGTCATGAAACGCTTTGGCTTGAACGTTTCCTGGCCATCGAGCACAACGGAAATGACGTCCTTCTGATTGGGACTCTGCCTGGAACGTTCTACCTCGTCTTTCGTGGATTACTCAACCGCAGCAGTAAAGGCCCGTTCAGGCACTTGACCTCTTAAGACAGAGTTCCTTGGAACCTCTTAATATTTCTTAACGGCGAGAGGACACACTGGCGTCATCTATTGGGTAGCAATGTAAACTTGGCAGTCCCGCATACTTTATATTTCTCTCGCGCATTATCCTTTCTTTCTTGGCTCGAAAAACTTTTGTCAACATTATAAACGAGCCTTTTTCATAGGTGTTACGCACATTTGACGTCGAAAATCTCGCAAAACCTTCGCTCTTGTGAAATGCAGTTCCAGGGTCACCGCATAGATGTCGCCAGTGTGCCAAGGTGTTCTTTCGTCCAAAGAAATTTTAAGAGGTTTCAAAAGGTCTCGTCTCTCTCTGTCGTACCCGCACGATCGCGTGGACGGGCGGAGAGTCTGATAGGCTGAATTGCCTCCGTTGGAAGCTTCCGGTACTTTTACCTAATTATAAAGGTAAAAGTGACATACTTAGAAAAGGTACGGAAGTAAGTCGCTATCGGTCTCACCCAGCGTCTTGTAAACTGGGTAAACGAAGTCCCACTCCTCGAAGTGCTCGTGGCACACAACGACCGACCTTGACGGTGCCTTTTCAATCCTTAGTTTGATTGATTGCTGACAAGCGCACACATGCGGGTGACGCAGTGCTCCTGCCCAATCGTAAGCTGGCTTCGGTTGACGTGCTTGTGCACCGCGGATGCATCAAAGTGAAAAGGCGGAGAACTTTGGAAGGAAAGGGGGTACGAATAGTCCGCTATATTTTCAAACTTCCGTACCGAAAAACAGGCTTTCGGCTTTCTACGGGTTAAAATTAATAAACTATGCTTTGTACCTTCATTTTTTTATCTTTGTCTCTTTTGGTGCCACTTGGTTCAGTTGTACCCACATTTGAATTACGTCCCTCTTATGTAATGCCCGAAAGGGCCTTTAGGGTTAAAATAAATAAAAAAAAAAAAAAATAATGTACTAGTTTTATTTTTGCGCACTAAACGATATGCGATTAGTAAAATCCCAACTTATCCCAGCCGAAAATTCATTTCATGGTCCCTTTCAACGCGAATAAATGCATCAAATGCCCGTATTGTTTCAAGATTTATTGGATAGTATCGGAAGGAGTATCAGTGGCGCAATGTACCGAGGCCAATACACCGTCCTCGTGATGACGAGCACGTGTTTACATTAGCGTTTTTTTCGTTCGTCTGAGTTTCGGCTACTTGCTGTGGACATCCGCCATTTCGATTGGTTGTTGTGCGTTCCCCTCCGACGTGACGGAACCGGAACTTGTTCGGATCCGAGGCAAAAACTTGAGGAAAACCGAGTTCGTGAGCGCTTGTGGGATTGTCACTAAAGAAAGAAAACAACAGGAAGCTCTGCGCCCCCTTGAGTACGTCACTGCGCACGTGACTTGGAAAACGGCGTAGAAGTTGAGGCGTAGCACATACTTAATAATGATAGCACTAATAATAATAATAATCTCTATTTGCCCAAGGCGTGACCGTGGACGGCTACGCAGCTTGGGCCAATAACCGTGCGCATGACG